>NC_135715.1:10818687-11118687 GCF_964656455.1 Halichoerus grypus | reverse complement strand
ACCATATCCTATGTTTGAGATTTAATCAAATATGGAGATTTTTTTTTCCATTTATTTTTAGTTCCTTTTTTTAAAAAAAAGATTTATTTATTTTAGAGAAGAAAGAGAGGGGGAGAGAATCTTAAGCAGACTTCTCGCTGAGTGTGGAGCCCAACATGGGGCTCGATCTCACAACCCTGAGATCACGACCTGAGCCAAAGCCAAGAGTTGGCTGCTTAACCAACCGACTGTGCCACCTAGGCACCCCAGTTCTGTTTTTTTTTTTAAACTGCTATTCAAAGACCCGCATATTTATTTTGTTTGTAGAAAAACTAGTTGTGCTTTGTGTAATACATTGTTGTTTTTAGTTAACAACTATGAATAATTTCTGGATTTTTTTTTTTTCCCCTGAATTTTTGCTATATATTTGCATTAGAAAGTATACAATAGGGGCACCTGGGTGGCTCAGTCGGTTAAGTGTCTGCCTTCGGCTCAGGTCATGATCCCAGGGTCCTGGGATCAAGTCCCGCATCAGGCTCCCTGCTCACTAGGGAGCCTGCATCTCCCTCTCCTCCCCGCTCTCCCTCTCCTCCCCACTTGTGTGCTCTTTCTAGCTATCTTTCTCTTTCTCAAATAAATAAATAAATAAAAATCTTAAAAAAAAAAGTATACAATAAACCAAATATAAAAGCATACTAAAGTTTATAAGTTTTCTTTACAAGACTAATTCTTTTTTTTTTTTTTAAAGATTTTATATTTTTATTTGACAGAGAGACACACAGCGAGAGAGGGAACACAAGCAGGGGGAGTGGGAGAGGGAGAAGCAGGCTTCCTGCCGAGCAGGGAACCCGATGCGGGGCTCGATCCCAGGACCCTGGGATCATGACCTGAGCCGAAGGCAGACGCTTAACGACTGAGCCACCCAGGCGCCCCCGCCTTTTTTTTAAATAACAGCCTTCACTTGGGGCTCTGTGTGGGGAGTGTATTTGTGGGTGCAAGTGATAACTGTTCTTTATCCTTAATTTACATGCAATGGGATCAGATTACACGGAGTCTGTACTATACCTGATTTCAACAACATCATACCTTGTTTTTGCTTAAATCATGGAAAAGACAAAGCTACAAATAACCCTCGTGAAGAAATTTAAGTAATTTTAATGTGCTGAGCCAACAGATTTTTATTTGCAGACTGTTTTTCATTCTGTATTTCTTCTCTGGGTTCCTTGTATTCTGAGCAGTAAAAGCAGAGTGTTAGGAGGCTATGAGGACTGTTAGAATGAAGAAAAGAAATTCCAAGAGCTTTGGAGAGTAAAATTACCTGTTCCTGGAAAGGGGAGGTATTGGTTTAAGGAGATTTCATAGTGTTCCTAGTTACTTTTCTAGCTTACACACACACACACACACACACACACACACACACACACACACACATTTTCATACTATTTTATGTTTAAGTGATGCAAAGCATTATAAGTTATAGTAATTAGCTTTATGAGAAATTTGTTTTATTAAATAACTTGTGTTTCATGTTTGGGTCTTACTCATGTATTTAAAAGATATGTGTGTATATGCATACAGACGGTGAGTTCTATCTGCAATGCTCAGCATTGAGGGTATAGAGGAGAACTATAGCAAGCATGTTAGGTTTGATGATTGTATTCTTTTATCTCCTTTCACTGGACACTTTTAAACAGGATAAGGAATATAACAGTAATGAGGTGTGATTTTTCTATCCATTGGATTAACCAAAAATTTTAAAAAATAGCTATAACATCCAGTGTAGGCACGTATACAGGAAAGTTGTCTTGTTCTTGGGAGCGTAAATTATTTTAGGGTTCTTTTTGGGGGGGGGAGTGGTGTGCCAGAAATTTGCTAGTATCTATCAAAATTTAAAATGTATATATTCTTTGATTTGACAGTTGCAGGCTTATAAATTTCACCTACAAAGATAAACTTTTTTTTTCCCCAAAGATTTCATTTATTTATTTGACAGAGAGAGACAGCGAGAGAGGGAACACAAGCAGGGAGAGTGGGAGAGGGAGAAGCAGGCTTCCCGCCGAGCAGGGAGCCCGATGCGGGGCTCGATCCCAGGACCCTGGGATCATGACCTGAGCTGAAGGCAGATGCGTAACGACTGAGCCCAGGTGCCCCTAATCTGATAGTTTTCATGTGTATTTTCTGAGTTTAGATTTTTTTCCTGTTGAGATTAATAGTTCGGTAGGATTATACTGCTATATACATGTACATAATACTGTAGTTTACCAACTACTTTGACACATGATTGCTTTCTTCCATGCAACCGCTGAAGCTGGATATTATTAACTCTGTATAACAAAAGGAAAACAGTAACTCAGGTGCAGTGACCTACCAGTAGTCACAATCTGCTAGTAACAGTCAGGACTTGACCCAGGTTGGCTGACTTTTGGGTACAGAGAATTTGGGGGAAAAACAAAACACTGTATCCTAATTGGCAAAGTTGGAAAGAGAGAACGTTCAAGGAGAAGGCAAAAAAGACCAAAGTAACTGTAGCCAACTTGGCCAAAGCCCATAGAAACCTTAGAAACCATAGAAACCCACTTTGTTATCATATAGGCAGCAGGTGATCAGATTGTAGGAAAATGACTGCTGCGTAGGTACAAACTGGAAGACGGCATTTTGCTAGGTTGTTTCTCGTCAGTTATGACATAATCCATAGTGTGTTATTAAAGTATGTTGTAAGTGGTTCATAACTAATACTAAAATTCAAGTTAGCAAGTTGGCCAGTGGTTTCATTTAACAATATTTTTGTTAAGATAGTGTAAAGTAAATTTAAAGGGATTCATATGATACCCTATTCACTTGTAGTTGTAAAAACTTTTTTTTTTTTGAGTAGGTGAATAAAGGAGAGGCTTAGACCTTGCAAATCCAGAATTGTATATAACTCTGATTTTATCTATGTGGGCTGTGATCTTGGTAATTCACAGAAGTGTTTTGTGCATGACTGTTGAAATTGATTTATATTATGGCTTAAGAATGTTGAGAAATAGGGGGTGCCTGGGTGGCTTAGTTGATAAAGCATCTGACTCTTGCTTTTGGTTTAGGTCATGATCTCTGGCTTGTGAGGTTGAGCCCTGTCCCTAGCTCCCAGCTGGGCATGGAGTCTGCTTATAAGATTCTCTCTCTCGGGCGCCTGGGTGCTCAGTTGGTTAAGCAACTGCCTTCGGCTCAGGTCATCATCCTGGAGTCCTGGGATCGAGTCCCGCATCGGGCTCCCTGCTCAGCGGGGAGTCTGCTTCTCCCTCTGACCCTCCCCCCCCCATGCTCTCTCTATCTCATTCTCTCTCTCAAATAAATAAAATCTTAAAAAAAAAAAAAAAAAAAAGATTCTCTCTCTCTCTCTCCCTCTCTCTGCTTGCCTCTCTCTCTCCCCCTCTCCCTTTGCCATCACCACCACCTTACCCCCTCCCCCGCACGCTTTGTCTCTCTCTAAGAAAAAAAAAAAAAAGTTGAGAAATGTTACTAATATATTTTGTAGATACAGTTTTAACTACATATGTTTTCTTAACATTAGTAGAATTCACGTTTTGGACACAGATCTCTGGTTTTATTATGTTAAAATTAAAAATTTTCAAGAATGTAAAATCTTAAATTTAAGTCACGTGTATGTTGAAAGAGAAGGTTCCCTTCATCTGTGCAACTCTGACCTCAAACCCCATTTAATTCCCTGGGGGTTACCACTGTACCCCTGCAACCGTATTTATAGTCATCTGGAGGGAGTGAGTGTGTGTGTTAGAATTTTGCTATTGATTTGTAATGTAGGATACTCTTATTTGCTTAAGTAGGGTTTTGTTTATAAGAAAACAAGTGGCACAGAATATTTCTTGCCTTCCCCCAGGCTCTTAAAAATAGGTATGGAATGCCAACCTTCAGATATCACTAGCACCGTTCTTACTTTATCTTCCTGACAATCTGTGACGTATTATTATCATCCTTGGTTTTAAGAAGAGAGAATAATCTCAGAAATAAAGGCTTTGCCCAGTGTCACATAGCTAGTAAATGAGAGTGTAGTTTCTAACAAAAGTTAGAAATTCCCAACTCAGTAAATGTTCCAAACTGCTTCAAAGATGAATTGAACCTAGACCAAATTGTTAGTGTTTTCTGTTTTGGTTTTTGAAATGATAGCTTTGGCTGGTACCTATTTTTGCTTTTGGAGGCTTTTATCTTTTTGCTATTGGTGTGCCATTTTTAAGGTCTAAAAACAATTATCTTTGTTTTTCTGATCTTTTGATCTTGGACACCAATCAGAGTAACTGTCTTCCCTTGGATTTGCTGTGAGTGAGCTGGTAGAGCTGTACAGTAGTCCTTGATACCCTTACTGCTCTGTGATATACTTCTGTTGAATTAATCTGGTCTCTGTGGATTTGGAGGAGAAAGTTCAGTGACTCTTTCCTTCTGACAGTTTTATAATGTATTTGTAATTGTGACTCTTAAATGTCATGTTCAGCAGAATTTATGAAAACCTATGCAAGTAATTTCATAAAACCGTTATCATAACAGAATGTCCTTTGAAATGTTTGAGAACACGTTTCTTTTCCTGGATGTTGGATTAGAGGTTAGCTTCTAGAATATATTTGTTTAAGAATTTGAAGATGATGTTGAGTAGAAATGCTCTAACATGGGTAACTTGAAAAGGAGAAATTTCCCTTTATTTCTAGGGAGTTTTTTTAAGGGTGTAGACAAGGCAAGTACATTGAGGATTGTGGGTTTGGTGACTTCAATAGGAAGGTTAAGAATCCGGGATTTAACTAAAAAAAAAAAAAAAAAATCTGTGATTTGATGAGATTGGGATTTCGTACCCTATCCTTAAAGTTAAAATAGCTTGGATTTATACTCAGGCTTTCCTTCTCTCCCTCCTTACTGTCCCCTTGCACTTACTAGCACAGTCTGGAATCAGTTAGAATTCTTGCTTGGCCATTTTGTAGCTGTATGATCTTGGACAAGTGGCGTAATGTTAACTCTAAAGACTCTCAAGTGTCTTATGCTTACAGTGTGCACAATATGCACTTTTCCAACTGACTGTTCATATTGAAAACATGTCTTTTGTAGCCAGCATGTAGGTGGGTTGTACTTTTTAAATCATTCTCATAATCTTTATCTTTAATTGTAGTGTTTATTATGTTTTTTGGTTTGCCTTATTTTCTTTAATAACAGCTTTACTGAGATACAGTTCCCATGTCCTAAAAGTCACCCTTTTGTGATAAGCAATTCAGTGCTTTTTAGTACTGTCATGGATTTGTGTACCCTCACCAATATGCAATTTCAGTAAGATCTGTTAACATTTAATATATTAGTGATGTGACTGGATTTATGGCTACCATTCTATTTTCCTGTCTTACTTGGATTATCTTAATTTTTGGAATTCCATTTAAATTTATCTATGAAGACCTTTTCCATTTTTTAGTGTTTTTTCTAGGTATTGCAGTATACATCCTTAATTTATATGGTCTATTTAGAGTTAATATTATACCATTTTAGGTGTGCCTGGGTGGCTCAGTTGGTTAAGCGTCTGTCTTTGGCTCAGGTCATGATCTCAGGGTCCTGGGATCAAGCCCTGCTTTGGGCTCCCTGCTTAGCAGGGAGCCTGCTTCTCCCTCTCCCTCTGCTGCTCCCCCTGCTTGTGCTCTCTTGCTCTCTCTCTGTCAAATAAATAAGTAAAATCTTAAAAAAAATATATACCATTTTAGGTAAAATGTAGAAATGTTAAAAGTGTATAGTCCCCTTCCCCTCTCTTTCCGTCAGCATTCTCTGTGTTACCATTGTCATGTGTATTTCATCTGCATATATTATACATTCCATGGGAAAAATGTCATAATTTTTACTTTAAACATGTTTAAGGGGAGTTAGGACATTTCCTTCATTAATGACCCAAATATCAGTCCCTTGAAATTAAGATTGATTTTCATTTTGCTCTATTTTCAGGGTACCTTGAAGAAATTATGATTTATTTTTGTCTTTTATTATATACGTATTTAATGTGGTATATCATATATAACATAGAATTACCTGTTTCACCATTTAAAAAAATTTGGAATGCTTTATGAGTTTGCATGTCATCCTTGTGCAGGGGCCATGCTAATAATCTTCTCTATCCTCCCAATTTTAGTATATATGGGGCCCTTTTCACCATTTAAAAAAAATTTGAGGAGCGCCTGGGTGGCTCAGTCGGTTAAGCATCTGCCTTCAGCTCAGGTCATGATCCTGGGGTCCTAGGATTGAGCCCTGCTTTGGGCTCCCTGCTCAGTGGGGAGCCTGCTTCTCGACCTCTCCCTCTGCCTCTCACCCCTCTGTGCTCTCCCTCCCCGCTCTATCTCAAATAAATAAATAAAAATCTTTAAAAAAAAATTTAAAAAATTTTTGAGAGAGGGTGAGTGAGTGCCTTAACGGGCGGCCTGGCAGGGGAGGGAGGGACAGAGGGAGAGAGAGAATCCCAAGCATGCTCCCTCCTGCTGAGCGTGGAGCATGAAGCAGGGCTTGATCTCAGGACCCTGAGATCATGACCTGAGCCCAGATCACTAGTCAGACACTCAACTGACTGAGCCACCCAGGTGCACCCCTTTTCACCATTTTTAAGTGTACAATTCAGTGGCATTAAGTACATTTCGAGTGTGCGGCTATCTCTGCTATTCATGTCTAGAAATGTTTCATCATCCCCAACTGAAACTTTGCACCCATTAAACAGTAACTCTCTGTCACTGCCACCCATACCCCTGGTAAGGTGTGTTTTACTTTCTGTCTTTATGAATTTGCCTATTCTAGGTAACTCTTATAAATGGAATCATAGAATATTTTACCTTTTGTGTCTGGCTTATTTGAGCATAATGTCCTCAAGCTTCATCCATGTTGTAGTGTATGTCAAAATCTCATTGCTTTCTAAGTCTGATAAAGTCCATGGTATGGCTGTATCACATTTTTATCTGCCATCTGTTGATTGTCACCCAATTTGTGCATGAGTAGAAGGCAGAAATCATGCTTTTTAATTCTTTTGTATCACTGAAGCTTTCAGTAGATGCTTGTTAACTATTCAGTAGGTGAGAGAAGTTGCTGAATTAAAACTTGGAATTCTGGAAATAAATATAGAAAGTGCACATTGAGAAACTTCCCTGTGTTTTTAGGTTGCAGTGCTATTTTTAATTTATAGTAACTTTGTGATCTCTTAAGGTTGAATTTCATCTATTTATTTGTGTATAACATCTAAACTTAGAATTCAGTAGGAAGGATTTTTATTGTTGTTCTAGTGAAAGTAATAGATTGAAGATTTTGTCAGATTAAATGAAGTACATTAATTATCACTGTTACATATAGTGATTCTTATTGCCTCAGATACATTCTAAAATTAAACTTTTAAGTGCATCCTTTCTAAAACAGGCAAAGAAGCAGAAATAATGAGATGATTGCTGGGGTTTTGTTTTTGGACTGGACCTTATCTAAGGATACTGTTATAGAGTTCCTGAGGTACCATATTGAAGCACAGTATGTGATATGCTAATTTGCCAACCAAAGAGTATTCTGTTCTTGTGTATGCACAGTTCCCAACATACTTATGGCATATTTGTTTGAATCCCGTGTATATTTTCTTAGCTTTTTATTTAGTTCTTCACATACTCATTGTTTGGTTCTGAGCTCCCTAAATTTGAGAAATGCTGTGCCAAAAGGTAACTGGGTGGCCTTTTTAGAGAAGATGGTACCCAAAAATCTCTCTGAATGGGTGACCTTTAAGCTGAGATGCCACGGGAGAAGAGCATTCTAGTCAAAGAGCAAGATTTCTTTTACTACCCTTCCCCTCCCTGCTTTGGCATTCTTTTCTGGCCTTATAATTACGTGTCATGTCAAGGACCTTTACTTATTCATCTCTGAATTCCTGTTGTTTACCACTTTACTTACTAGTCATAAATAATTCTTTGCCAATTTTAATGGAATTGTTTATATATATTTCCATATATGAGAGAAACTTTTGGAAAGAGGCTTAATCTCCTTGCTGCTCACATCAAGCTCATTTGAAATACAGTTTTACTTTTAGAAATAACAAATATTTATTAGGATCTATTTCCTATTTTACATGAAAAAAATCTTATATTGGATATCTATATATGACTGTGAGTATAATACGGTTTTGTCTTCTGTACATATTAATGGTAAGTTAGTTTTGCAGTCTTTATGCTTTGGAGTTATAACTTGGGCCTATATCAGTGAAGTATATACAGACTGCCTGTGGTTTTTATAATCATTCCTGCTATAACTATTGTTTATCACACCATTTAAAAGCAAAAGCTATTTATTTATTTTTAAAGATTTATTTATTTATTTTAGAGAGCGAGCTAGTGCGAGCATGAACTGGGGTGCGGGTAGAGGGAGAGAGAGAAACTCAAGCAGACTCCCCACTGAGTGTGGAACCCAATGCGGGGCTCGATCTCTTGACCCTGAGATCATGACCTGAGCAGAAACCAAGAATTAGACGCCTAACCGCCTGAGCCACGTAGGTTCCCCAAAGCGAAAGCAATTTTAAAAGTGAATAGTAGAGGGGCGCCTGGGTGGCTCAGTCGTTAAGCGTCTGCCTTCGGCTCAGGTCATGATCTCCAGGTCCTGGGATCGAGCCCCGCATCAGGCTCCCTGCTCAGTGGGGAGTCTGCTTCTCCCTCTCCCTCCACCTTTCCCCACTGCTCCTACTCTCTCTCTCTCTGTATCTCTCTGTCTCAAATGAATAAATAAAAAATTCTTTAAAAAAAAAAAAAAAAAAAAAAAGTGAATAGTAGAGAAAGATGAAAGGAAATAAGGAATCTAGGTAAAGTAAGAGTATAGGCAACAAGATCGATTGTGACCACGATACAAATGGATGAGATTTCTACCAGTGGATGAAATTTCTGCCTTTAGCAGATTGTTAACTTGTTTTGAGTAGTTATTCAATAACTGTGTGCCAGGTGCTATGCCAAGCACTCTACATGTACTAGCTCCATTTGCTTTTTATTTTTAAAATTTTAAATTAAAAAAAAATTTTTTTTTTTTTCCTTTAGAGAGGGAGGCTGGGAGGGGCAGAGGGAGAGAGAGCGTCTTAAGTAGGCTCCACACCTAGCGTGGAGCTGGACGCAGGGCTTGATCTTACAATCCTGAGATCATAACGAGCTGAAATCAAGAGTCAGATGCTTAACGGACTGAGCCACCTAGGCGCCCCTCCATTTTCTTTGTGTAACTGCCCTGCAGGTGGATAGTTCTGTTTTCACTTTATAGATGTAAGAAGTAAAAGGAAGGTGTGTGTAAGCAAGTTCAAGGTCAGACAGCTATTAGTGCCAGGGCAAAGACTGGAATGCAGGCTTACCTACACTCCTGTAGCTGCCTAACTACTACTGGCCTATGCTCCCTCTGAAGGAGAGATTCTACAACTTGTTGCAGAACAAAACAAAATAAAACCTTAAATTGTTTTCAGCTTTTTTCCTCACCCATCATTATTTTTTTCCCTGTAAGGCTATAATTTTATAATTATAACAAGTTAAGCTTCTTGGTATCTTTAGCTTGTAGAACATTTTCAGACCTCAAGGGACTCTCTAAAGAGTTGTCTGTAAAAGTTCAGGTTTCTTGGGGCTCCTGGGTGGCTCAGTGGGTTAAGCGTCTGCCTTCGGCTCAGGTCATGATCCCAGGGTCCTGGGATGGAGCCCCGCATCAGGCTCCCTGCTCAGCGGGGAGCCTGCTTCTCCCTCTGCCTGCCGCTCCCCCTGCTTGTGCTCTCGCTCGCTCGCTCGCTCGCTCTCTCAAATAAATAAAATCTTTGGGAAAAAAAAAGTTCAGGTTTCTTCCCTAAAAGCAGAATTGGGAAAAAGAAGCAGATGAAATAAGCAGACAAGCACAGAGCAGAAGAAAGAGAGCAGTGGAAAGCAGTAATGGCGGTTTGTAGTGGAGTCTGCAGTGTGGTCGCTGTGGCTGCAGGCTGGGGCAACTGCAGCAGTGCCAGAAACACACATGGTGGAGGACTCACCTTCCACATGCCTTGGCCAGTGTAGTTTCAATGAGTGGGGTGTAGGGGCAGTAGTAGCCTTAACAGGATTTGGTAGAGGTTAAAAACAGTAATGGGGATGATGAGCTGCAGATGTTAAAATATATGAAATAAGGAGTAAGAAGAGCTAGAAGATAAAACAGTTCTCTGGGGTGCCAAAAAAGTGACCAGTAATGCAGACATTCATATCCTTTAGAAGGTGGACAAATGTATTTATCCCCTGTGCAAATTACTTGGATCAGTTTACATTTTCTTTAAAATAAAAGAAAGTCAAAGCTGCTGGACTTATGATGCATAGGCAGGTATACTTCTGAGTAAGAGAAGACCTTGCTAAATGGGACTCTGATAGCAGGAGGGGGAGTATTTGGGTTCCTAGTGAATTAATGATTCTGTTTTTTTGGGGATTGTCAAATAATATGAAAAGTGTTTCCTATGTGTTTTTTTCTCACTCTTTGTATGCTCTTATGGTATCGTTACCTCTAATTTATACATGAAGGAACTGAATCAAATAAAATAATTTTCCTGGGACGCCTGGGTGGCTCAGTCGGTTAAGGATTCTTGGTTTCGACTCAGGTCATGATCTCAGGGTGGTGAGATAGAGCTCTACCTCGGACTCTGTACTGAGTGGGGAGTCTGCTTGAGATTCTCTCTCTCTCTCAAATAAAATAAATAAAATCTTAAAAAAAAATGGTGTGTGTGTGTGGGGCGCCTGGGTAGCTCAGTCAAAGTTAAGCATCTGATTTCTGCTCAGATCATGATCTCAGGATCCTGGGATGGAACCCTGTGTTGGGCTTCCTGCTCAGTGGGGAGACTGCTTGTACCTCTCCCTCTGCCCCCCCTCCCCGCTCATGCTCTCTCTCTCTCAAAATTAAAAAACAAACAAACCAAAATTTCCTAATCACATACTAGTAGGTGATCAGTTCTTTTGATTGAAGTCTATTCTTTCAAACCCTGAGGGTCGTAAAAAGCTGGTTTAACTGCACAGATTGTATGGAAAACTAAAATTTAGTCAGAAAAAAATATTTTTTTAGTGTGTGTGCTATTTATTGTGATTAATTTTGGGGTGGGGCTTTAAGCATCTGGCATACTTTTTAGGTCATCAGAGAAAGATAAAATTATATTCCAACGTTAATATTACAAGTGCTTACTTATTGTATTCTTTAGAAAAATTTCACACAGTAACTCAAAATAGCAAATTAACATGTTAATGATACCTTCATTCCATCGCCCCTTATTTTGAACTTTTAATTACTTTATTTTTTTTAAGTAAGCTCTATGTCCAACATGGGGCTTGAACTCATGAGCCTAAGATCAAGAGCGCCACCTCCTACTGACTTAGCCAGCCTGGTGCCCCTGAAAACCATAATTTATTTCAAAAGTTAATAATAGATACTAGATGTCTGTTCACATTTCATTTTAGGTTTTTCTATTATAAATCGCAGATGATATTATGGTGAACAGGCTAATATTTTGACCACCAATAAATGAGGCCTTGCTCATGTATAGCAAATATTTTGTTTATTTTGAGACCTAAATCATTAGTTTATAGGATAATTTTTTTCTTGACAAGCTTCTAAACTTTCAGAGTCTTGCCGAGTCCCTGGTGAGCTTTAGATCACCAAGTCCAAATTTGTTGACTGACTAATGAAGAAACCAATAATTTAGTATGTTGTTGATTTTTCTTTTTCTTTCTTTTCTTTTTAGATAACCAGAGATCTTATTTTCATTCTTAGGAAATTGAAGTCAGGATGGCTTTGAAACAGGTTGCACGAATCTTAACCAAAGCTGACCACGTTGACAATCATGTTTTGCACAATATTTTTACTTGAGGAAGGGTAGACATTTCGCGTTTGTCTTAGCTTTTCGGTCCCTGAGGTATTAAAAGTAGTGACAGGGCTGCTCTGTTACTGTTCTGCAGCTAGCTCCTTTAATTGACGTTGAATTGTGGCTTTCCCTGTGCATAGGGTTAAGTAAAAGGGCTGCAGTCATCCAGTGAGCATTTTCCTTTAATGTGCTCATTAGTGGTGGCAAGTCCAGGTTTCAGCACATGCCAGTAATTTACATTTCATTGCTGAGTGGCTGCCCTTGTTCAAGAGTTGTTTCTAAGCCCGATGAATATATATTGGGAATAAACAGAGTAGAAGAATTGAAAGCCAAATACCCTGCCAGGCCTTTCAGTTGGTTCTGAAGCTTCCAGTGGATCTCTGATTAGCAATGCATGAAGCAGAATGAAAATGCAAAGATGAGGCCTACAGAAGTTGTTCCAGGTAGACTATCCCCTTAAATCCCCTTTTTGTGACCACCTTTCCATTTCCTCTTCCCCAGATTCTTCACTCAAGGCAGACTTTCTGTTAAAGTAAAAATACTCTGTTAGACCTAGGAAGTGAACAGAGAATCAACCTGGTTCCTTTACCCCTTCTAACTATTAAGGGAAGTTTGATTGTTATGCAATGAATTCACAGAAGCAAAGGGCTTGATCGGCTTTATAGCTCCTAGGGACCCCATTATTGTGATTGGGATCTTTGTGGTGATTCCTTCTGGGATTCATTTTTCCCTCTTTGCCTGATTGGTACCAGCTTGTTCTGGCTTTTGAACGCTTGCATAGATCATTAAAGGGTAATCTGTGGAGGCTGTGGTCAGTGTTCCTGGACATAGGGACAGACTCCATGTTAATGTTGTCTTCGAAATTGGGGTGTTGGGGAAGATCCACAAGATTTCTTTTGGAGAAAAATTTGATATATTATAATAAAGCATTTTTAGAACTCAGCATTTTATTACAAGTTACTTCGTGCATAGAGGAAACACTAGCCTGGCTATCTTTAGATTAAAAATGTGCTGCTAATTCTTTTTACATTTTAAGTTTACTTTCATATATATTGAAATCTGAGTTGTAAGAATGTAGGTATTAATATTGCCAGTTGGGTGTGTTTCATGATCTGGCATCTGTTTATCTACTTACTTTTTTTTGTGCTGCTTTCCAAAACATTGAATTTAAGAAGTTTTGTTCACCATTCATGGTTAGAATCAAAAGTGAATGAATTTATGACTGACTACAGTATTAAAAGACCTTGAAAAACATGAGTACTCAAAGTCAGATTATTATTATTTTATGGTAAATTCAAGTTGGATGTGATTGAGCTTTTGAATCATTTAAGCATGAAGGTATGTTAACCACAGTTTATTAAATCTTTTCGTTTTCATTAGCTCGAGTTTTAATAGAGGAGCAATATGGTTTTGAAATTTTTTATATGTATGAAGGTCAAGATGAGAATCTTGAGAAGAGTAATTTAGTAATGTTCTGATCAGTACTTGAAGCCTTTGCAAAAATGTAACAATAAATGTACTTCTAGATGACTACTTGAAACTATTCTTTCTGGATGCCTGCCAGATCAAACCCCATGGGATTAAGTTTTGGAAAATCACTTGCAAATTTGTGGGGGTGTCAGTGACTTTGAGTATTTAACTGTCTAAATTGTCATCTACGTGTGTTCTGTCTGTGCATTGGGTAAAAAAAATTAGAAGTTTGTCAGCCAGTTAGAATTAAAGGTGACATCTGCTTTTAATTGGTGTTTTATTTTCTTCCAAGTCAGGAAAAATTCAGTAAGACATGAATTATCAAATTTTGCAATGCTAAGCAACTTGTCAAGTGACAGTAAGCACTACCTTGAGCGCTGGTACAGATGGGAAGTGTTAAAATGTTGATTAATCGTCCCAGTTCTGATTATGGTTTTAGAAGGCTAAAGCCTGTGTAACCATTGCCAGCTTTCTAGTATCAGAATAGCATTCATTTGTTAATTTTGTAGGCTTTTTTCAATTACTGGCAAACTGCCTCTTGTATAATGAGCATTTGAATAGTTTTAGTGATACTTGGTTAGTAGACTTAGGGTCAGATAAAGAAATGTAGAATTCCTCTGTTTCTCAGGTCCATTATTTATTTAGTAAACACTTTAGTTCCATTCTTTTTAGTAAAAAAAAAAAAAAAAAAACTGAAAAAATCTAAAAGTGAGCTTTAAGATGCTGTTCTTTTACACACACCCATGATGTGTTGAGAAGGGTGTATCTGTTTGAATCTTGGCAAAGGAAGCCTTGCCTGGCCCCCTGTTGAAAAAGAAAATCGATTATTTCTGTTTTTACCATTTCCAAGCCATTTTAAGATATAAAACATAAATCAGTTCCTTCAAGAAGAGCATGTAAAAAATAGCTCAAGACTTCAGACATTCTCAGAGCTTTAAAAAAAAAAAAAGTCCCAAGGAAATATTCCCATCATATTGATTACATTTTAATTTTCTTGTTACTGAAAATTTGAGCATGGTACTAAGTGGTCTCTTTATGTATAAAGTGTGTCTTTAAAAATTTCACTGTGAAGGAGATACTCTTTTCCTGATAATTGTTAAATAAAAGTAGAGATTCTCCTTTCCCTATTTGAATAGATCTGCATTGTAAAGGTAGAATTCTGTTTTAAAAGTGGTTAGTACTTGAAGCAACATTTCTTAGATTAGGTTCTTAATATTACCAGACTTCAGTTGCATTCAGGTCTTGTTTTTTGTTGTCCATTTCTGAATATCTGATAAATGTTTTATGTAGTAATACGTTCTTCCTACCAGAAAACATTGGGTTATTTAATTTGATTCATAAAATTTTCCTGTTCAGTTACTTGGATACTGTGTAGATTTTATTTCAAATTAAAAAGTAGACAAGATGCTTATGTAAATTCACTTAATAATTTTACATATAGTTGATAAGTAGCATCTTTTTTTTTTTTTTTTTAAAGATTTTATTTATTAATTTGAGAGAGAGACACAGCGAGAGAGGGAACACAAGCAGGGGGAGTGGGAGAGGGAGAAGCAGGCCTCCCGCAGAGCAAGGAGCCTGATGCGGGACTCGATCCCAGGACGCTGGGATCATGACCTGAGCTGAAGGCAGACGCCCAACGACTGAGCCACCCAGGCGCCCCAATAAGTAGCATCTTAAACCCAGGAGCCAAGTTTAGCAGTTCTCACATATTTTTAGAAAATAGTAGAGAAATAGAAAATTTAGATTTTCTAGCTTAACTATACAAAACATTTTGATGCCTGATAACTTCAGGATTCATTTTTCAAGTTACTTGCTTTTCAATGCATAAGGCTTTAATTTACTGCCTACTGACACCCCCCAGATGGTGTTTTTCAGAGTTTTGAGAGTGGACTACTATAGCTGCCCTTACAAGCGCTGGTTTGGGTTGCTGGCACAGACTCTCCTAAGATGCCCCAGATCTAGAAGGATGGGAGGTTCTGGCAACATCTACCGGGCAAATGTTTTTAGATATCTTTTTTTAGGTACAGAATTACTGTTTTCTACAGTATTTTTGCTTCTTTGAATCCTGTTTTAATGCCTATTTATTTTAAGAAGTAACTTAGACACAAGATTTAACAGCATTTTTTTTTTTTTCACTGTTAACTTAGATTTTTGTCTGTAAGGTCTTTTTCTTTACCTTGAATTTTACAGAATAATAATAAAGTTAAATATTTGTATCCTGAAGTAATAAATTGCTTCTGTAAATAACTGATTTTATAAAGTCAAATTTATATGCTGATAAAAACTCCTGTTTTATTTTTTTAAATTTAAATTTTGTTAGTTAACATGTAGTGCAGTATTGGTTTCTGGAGTAGAATTCAGTGATTAATCCAGTACATGCAACACCCAGTGCTCATCACAACAAGGGCTCTCCTTAATACCCATCACCCATCTAGCCCATCCCCTACCCACCAAAAACTGTTGAATTTAGAGATGCTCAGTGACTTTCGTGTCCTCCTTTTATGCTTGCTGTGTTTTTAAGGAATAAGAGAAAGTTTGATATATGTATTTTACTGAAAAGAAGACTAAAACCTACAGCTGGTATTTGAATTGGGGCAATAATTTACTTTTTTGGCCCCGAATGCTCTCATGATCTTTTAGGAAACTGAGAATCCTGATAGACTTGGCTGGTTAATCATTTCTGTGTTTTCAGTTCAATTTGGTTACTAATATTTGACTTGTTCTTGCTTCTCTTTGCCTGTAGCATGCGGTTCCTATTTAGATTACCAAGCTTTCTTTATCATGTGATCCTGTCACTCTCTTGACAGTTGATGGGATCAGGGATTAGTGTCTGACCCAAAGGCCGTGCTCTATAGAGGGGTCATAGTTTAGGGGGTGTGTGTCGGGGGTGGGGTAGGGGTGGGCGTGGATGTGGATATGTATGTGGTGGGGGTCATGGGTGGGGGTGGGGTGCAGAGAAGGTTGTGACACTTCAACTGAAATAACAAAGATGAGAAGGAGCAGGCAGCATGTGAAGATCCAGGGCAAGCCCTCTCCACACAGACGGAATGGCAGGTGTAAGTGTCCTGAGGCAGGAATGAGATGAGCGTGTGGCTTGAGAGAAAGAAGCTGGTGTGGTAGGAGAATAATGAATGAGGAAGCATGTGGTAGAGGTTGGAAAGGTAGGCTCAGGGCAGATCAGTTGGGCCATCATCACAAGCTGGGATTTTCATCTGTGTGGCATTAGGAAGCCACTGGGGGGAATTAAAGCATGTGATGACATAATGTGATGTACTCTTTTATTACTGTAAGAAGAGTGCATATCAAATTGAAGAATAATGTGATTAACAGTTATGATAATGAGTAGAAAAATTTAAATTCCGTACTGAATATAACAAACAGTGTTGTAGAAGTAGGTAAAGTCTCATACCTGCCCACCTTCAGATGCTCTCAGGACACAGCTCTGTGAAATCAAAGCTATCTTCTAATTTATACTTTGCAAATCATGGACTTTTCAGTAAGCCACACCCTTACCATCAAAGGTTAATCTAATACCAAGAATCACTCATCTTCCCACAATGGTTTATTTCCCCAAGTCCAGATTATTCAATCTTGAAAAACACTCCAGTTAGACAGCTCTTGGGAACATTTGACCTTCAAGTCCCAAGAGCACTTAGCGGCTAGGTGTGGATACAAGGGAATATATGGCATTCCAGTTTAAGGTGGCCGCTTGAAGTTCTGTATCCTTTGATATCTTCTCACCAGTGTTAATTACTGATCTGCTTTGGTTTTCTCTCTGGCTAGCAGGTGATCGTTATACCACACAGACACACTTAAATAAATGCTTGTATATGTCAGGTGTGCACATGCACAGGCACTCTCCCATTGTAGTGGACAGTTAGCTTGTCCAACACCTTTTCTCCCATGGGTGATTTAGTTAAGCCAGTTATGATCACCTTATCTTCCCTGACAATTACTGATTTAGGGATGAGTCAGTGAAGGCTTAAGCCAGTTTGGGTCAATG
The DNA here is from genome assembly GCF_964656455.1 of Halichoerus grypus. Classification (NCBI taxonomy): domain Eukaryota; kingdom Metazoa; phylum Chordata; class Mammalia; order Carnivora; family Phocidae; genus Halichoerus; species Halichoerus grypus. The sequence goes on along the minus strand of NC_135715.1, from coordinate 11,101,390 downwards.
AAGCATGAGAAGCTTTTTTTGAGATTCCTTAGGAGAGAAACCTGCTCATTCTAAGCTTTAGCACCAATGTGCCTCTCTCTTTTCTCCCCCCTCTCTCCTTTCTCCTCCCACACATTTTGTGAAGAAGAGAAAGCTTGGTGCTGCTGACAGCCATTATTGTGACCATGAGGATAGCTAGCAGAATGGGGGTTAGATCCAAGAGAATGGCAGAGAAATCAAGAACTGTGAGATGTACTTTTAGAAGGATTTCTGTCCAAAAGGTTGGTGGGGGTGTATGTTGGGTGAGGGGAGAGTAGGGATGTTTATGCTAGACACTGAGGAACTAAGTTAAAAAATAGAGTTCAGAACTTGCTTTTCGAGGAAACTTATTTATGGGTATTGGCTTTTGATTTGTTTTAAGACCTTTTTGCATTGGATTTAGGGACTGAAAAAATACTCTGTTATTAATATTTAGTGAAAATTGGAAAAAACCAGAGGTTAAAGAATTTTAACCCTTCCTTATTAGGAAACCAGTCTCAGGACTGTGAGTTGCTTTAATAATGTTGCCAGGCAGCCAGAACTATCTGCATATCATACATGGGTGTGTTGAGAGATCCAAGAGTTAGAAGATAGGTAGGCTTGAGGAAAGTATTAGAAACAGACTAGCCAGCTGTTAGCTTTTGTTTCTCTGCTTTTGCTTCTTTCTTTAAAATCTTTCTGCATGCCTGTCTACTTTCATCCTCTGCTTCTCTGCTTGCATGGCCCAGTGGAACATGCCAAAAATCATAGCTCCTGAGCTTAGGTGTTTTAGGTCTTGCATCCTGAAAAGAGGAAAGCTGCATTTTTCTTTCTTTCCTTATTCCTAGGAAAGGGACTATGATGGATGTAATTTGGGTTAGCTGCTTTTTGCGCCAGTCGTCTGTGTTCAGGGGCAAGATCATATAATTCAAAAGGGCTGCAGTTGAGGGGTCTTTTGCCGTGGTTGGGAAAAGGACAGTTCAGGAAAGTTCTGAGCTGGGTAAGTCTGCCACAAAATGTTTGTTTTTACTCCCTAATTATAGGGCAGTGTGATAATTTCAGCCATCAAAGCATATCTAGTGTAGGTGCTGCATGGAAGTAGTAGTTAATTCTGGTAGGTTTGGGATTGGGATAGCTGGAGAGAACATTGTCAAACTTTATATAAGGGGTGTGTGCGTGTGTGTGTGTGTGTGTGTGTAAGGATTAGTGAAGAAGAGTATTTTGTATTTGTATAGCTATTGGTTTCCTCACTAGGAATTGACACCTATCATAAAAGCCCTGTGCCCCTGTAAAGCTCTGTTTCATGACCGTAGCTTTTTTGGAGTTATGAAGTATACATGTAGAAGAAAATCATGAACTTTTTGAGCCAGGAGGAACTTAGAACTTAACTGATTGGTTGGCATATATCTTTTGATGCGGCAGATGCTGGTGAATACAAAGATGAAGAAGGTTCACTACCTTGAAGAAGTTGATAGGGGAGAGATGCAGCAGGGAGGAGGTTAGTTCATCAGAGTGTCATAGATGGCCTTGTGGAGAAGTCAGATGAAAAGATTACTTTCGATTGGGCAGGAGTGTCTAGGGAAGTCTCATGAAGAAGGTGGCATTTCAACTAGGCCTTGAAGACAGATAGCATTTAGGTAGAGAAGATTGTAGAGGAAAAGCATGGACTTACAAAAAGGGAAAGGACGTTTCAGGAAGGGGATTGATTTTTTTGGCTCTCCCTTTGAAATGAGCTTGGAATCTGACCACTTCTCACCACTCCCAGCACTACCATCAATTCTGGTCACCAGCATCTCTCATCTGCGTCATTGCATTAGCTTCCTACTTGCTGTCCAGGTTTCCATCCTTACCTCCCTCTAGGGTATTCTCAAAACCCAGTCAGAATGATCTGTCAACATGTAAGTCAGATATCAAAGCATTTCTTGGCTAAAAACCAAACCACAAAATACCTTTATTTGCTTCCAATTTCATTCAGAATCAGAGCCAAAGTCCTTCAAGACACCCATCACCCTCCTTGCACCATTCTGACATAATTATTTTACACTCTTTCTCACTTCCTTTGTTTTAGCTCTTTTTTGAGATATAAGGTATGCTTACAACCTCAGGGTCTTTTCACTTGCTAGTTTCTTTGTTTGGAACACGTTGCCTCCAGATAGATCTTCTTTGGGCCATTATCCAAAGTCATTTTCTCAAAGATGCCTACCCTGACTATCCTAATTAAAATTGCAGGTTACCATTCTCCCACCATCTCATACTCTTAATTCCCATTTCTTAATTTATTTTCCTCTGAAGTATGTATTGCTGTCTGATATATATTTAGTAACCTACACAACCACAGTAGTTTTTTTTGTTTTGATCATTACTATTTCCTCAGTGCCTAGAACTATATCTGACTCATATATATTTGTTTAATGAGCAAGTAAATGAATAACAGGTGGATTGTCTACCTTTGTGTTTGAGCCATTCATGGAACAGATTTGATACCCTAAGTTCCTCTTAAGTAAGCAGGTATTTATAAATGCACAAATCACTTGTATGGCATCTGTGCAAGATAGTTATTCAGCTGGTGCTCATGATTATAATGACTGGAATTTTAAACCCTTTTATCATATAAGCGGTGTTTGGCAAACTTCATCTGTAAAGGGCCAGATAATAAATATTTTAGAATTTGCAGGCCATAGTGTCCCAGCTGTTCAACTTGGTTGTAACTGCACAACTCTGCAGTTGCAGGGTGGAAGTAGTCCTAGATGATAGGTAAATGAATGGGTATGGTTGTGTTCTAATAAAACTTTATTTATGGACACGAAAATTAGACTATTATGTAATTTAACATGTCATGAAATACTTTTTTTTTTCCCCCCAATTATTTAAAAATGTCCCTTTTTGTGGCGCCTGGGTGGTTCAGTCGTTAAGTGTCTGCCTTCAGCCCAGGTCATGGTCTCAGGTTCCTGGGATCGATCCCCACATCGGGCTCCGTGCTTGGCGGGAAGCCTGCTTCTCCCTCTCCCACTCCCCCCTGCTTGTGTTCCCTCTCTTGCTGTGTCTCTCTGTCAAACAAATAAAATCTTAAAAAAAAAAAAAGTCCCTTTTTAGTTGGATAGGAATTGACTACTCTGTGGTCTGGGTGTGGTGTTTGAAACAGCTGTGTATCTGTACAAATATATTTAGTCTAGTGCACATTCACTGTCGTGTTTGTAAGTACATACTTAGTTATGGCCATTAGAAAGAGATTTTGGGAGAATCAAAAAGCACATGGTACAGTTATCTGTGCTAATGGATGGGGAGCGTAGAGTAATAGGGAAAATAAAATAGGGATGATATAGAAGTAATCTTAGAATGTTTTGTGTAGTTTGAATGTTGTGGGGCCTAATAATCATTTTCAGTAACATTCGATTTACGTTCTCTTCAGTGCACATCAGTTGAGAATGTGGATAATGAATTCAGAAATGCTGTGGAGGAATTATTTTCAGAATTAAAAATCTTCTGTGGATTAATTGAAAATTCATTGCATTGGTGAAATATATGTAAAATATAGTAGCTTATGTAAACATTAATGTTATATTTAGAAAATGTCTGGTTTTCCCAGAAGATTTGAATTATGCTCTTAAGAGGCCAGGGGTTCACTCTCCCAGCCCCAAATAGAGTGGGGCAGGACCTGGCAGCCTGGTAGATGTGGGATTGAAGCATCATAGGTTTAAACACACCCCATTCTATGGGTCCTTGATAAATTCATACCTGCTGATTGTTAACGTTTAAGTTTATGGATTAGGTATTATTCTCTGTGATGGAAAAAAAATTGCAGAAAGAGGGTAAGCATGTAAGAAGGAACCAGAATTATGTCTTAGCATGTTGAGACTAACGTAGGGAAAAGGAATTCTTGGAAAGAAAAGTCAAATGGGATCTGTGGAAGAAATGAGGTTTTTAGGCAGATACAGGGATTAATGCTAATTTGAGTCTGTTTGTTTTCATGAAGCTGACCCCAAGGTAGGGGTGTATTTTGTGTGCTGTCTGGATTACCTATGGTGTCATCCCAAGTTGTTGCAATAGGAGACTTACATTATTTTAAAAAAATTTTATTTAGGAAATTACAGATGAGTATGTTTGAAACAATTATCTTACAGATATATCTTGACTATTTAATAGTACGAACAATGATTATAATTTTTTTGTTTCCCAGTAGTGTAAGATTCTTACTTTAAACTCATAAGGTTACACCTTTCCAGTCTAAGGTAATTTCTATGCTGTCCTCTCATCTAAATAAATAAATAAATGAATAAATAAATAAATGCATGCATGCATGCCCCAGAAATCAATTTACGTGTGGTTAATTTGAAAATTCTTTGTAGATTGGACAACCATATTGGAAAAGGACTGAATCTTTTGAGGACTTTATTATAGGTAACCTAAAGAAGTCAGAAGACTGTATTTTAAATCAGTTGCATCTCATGAGGCATTGATTTCTTGGTAGGCCTTAACTAGGATTTAGCCTCCTCTTAAAATAGCTGGAAATTGCTGGAGACTAATGACTCTTTTGTCATCAGAGCACTGTTTTCTAATTGGTATGGTGGGTGGACCTTTGTGTTCTATGGAAATGCCTTGGCATGTCATCCCAGCTCATGGATTTCATCCTTGACGGCAGTTTATGTGTTCTGCTCACCTGTCATATTCTCTCTGTTCAGCTTCTCGTGTGGATATTGAAGCCAAGAATTTAAGAAGACTTTTGAAGTGTATTTGTAATTAAATAGCATTATTAAACCAGAGTTGAAGGCTATGGTCAAGTAGGGTAACTGCAGTGTCAAAATTGAGCTTCTAAAACAGAAAAACATCCTAAACCACAGAGCTTTACAGCATGAACAGTAGTACTCCAAAAACACGCTTTTTGTTTTGGAACTGAAATATTAAAGGTAATAATAACAAGAGTAAACTGTTTAAAATCTGTCAGAAGTATTTCACAGCACATGGCAGTAGAGATTACCCAGGTACATGTGAGGTTTTAAGTGCTGAGTAATTTATCACAAGGCATTTTATGATTGGTTTGGGTCTGATCTACTGAAGACATTTCTAGGTCCAGATAAGAATGTCTTCCGTTGGAGTTCCCCCTGGTTGTCCTACTAATAAGGCACTGATAGGCAGAATGAATCTTACTGTCCTGGTAACCAGACCTGCTTTTTGGTTTCATATTTCAGTGGAGTTTTCTGGTCCAAAAAGCTTTATAGTTACCTTTAACTACTCCCCTCCCTTACACTTCCTCATTTATTCATTCTCCCTGAATCCATTGCCAGCTCTCTTGTTATCACTGCAGCTTCTCTTACCTCTTTCCCCCCACTAGATCCCACGGCTGCTCCAGTGGCTCCTACGTCCTCCTTCTCACCTGGGCCACTGATCCCTTCATCTCAGTCTTTCCTCCTCGGAGCGCCGCTGCCTCGCTGACCTTCCAAAGCGCTTCCGAACTCTCCAGTGGCTCACCGTTGGCTGGGAGGCTGCATTTGTTCCTCAAGCAGGCCATTCCCCACACTTTCGTTTCTGTCTGTCTTTCCATTACCATTTGTGCTTCCCTTCTCTGCAGTTTCCGGTACCAGAGGAGATCTGGCTGCTGTATTGTGATAGTCACTTCAAAGAAACTTTGTGTAACATCTTTTCCTCTGGGAGGACTGTCTCACTCTTTCTTTGGAAGAAGGCTCACCTTTATTTTAGTCATGTGTCGGAAGGGCAAGCAGCTCTCCACTCGAGCAGGGGTTGGCAGAGGGGAAGGAGCCAATTGAAAGGAAGAGATGAAGGGTGCAGGGGAAAGGTGGGTTTAGCCTCTTCAGGAAGGGTCTGAGTTAGTTGGGGCTAAGGGGCCAACAGCAGGAGGACCGTCTCTGGAGCGTGGCTCCTGGAACGTGTTAAACCTGTGCACCCAGGAAGGCAGGCGGGAGCCAGCCAACAGTTGTTTAACGGACTTCCAGTCTTTCACACGTATGTAGCAGCTTCCCATGGGTCCCCTCTGGCCTTTGTGCTTTACATTTATCAATTCATCGAACCCTCACAGGTTCAGAAAGAGGCACAGAGTGGTTAAGTAACTTGTCAAAGGCCAACCAGGTAGTTCATGGTAGAATTGGAGTTCTGGCAGGCTCCACAGTCCTGCGCTTAACTGTTGTACTCTATTGCTTCTAATTACCGCCTTTCTTTCAAGAAAATAAACATCCTGCCCGACAGTTGAACTTTTTATATGATTCAAGTGGCAGGGGAGGTGAGGGGTGTATAGGTGGTGTGTGTTGTCATTTCAGAGCTCCAAAAGGCTGTGTCAGGGTCGTGGTCACATACGTTTGAAGTGAGCAAGAGGTGTTTTCCTATGTACTTAAATGTTTGCTTTCCCACGCTACTTTTCCAAATCCTAGTTGTCTTTTTCCCTCAAATGCTTCCCTTTTTGTGAAGCCTTCCTTGATTCCCACATTGGATTCTGTTCATAGTAGTGTCTTATTTATTAATTTTTTTTTTTGGTGCATTTACTACTCTCTACCACATATTGTTTCTGTTTTTTGGTATGTATTGTTCTACCAGACTATAAACTCCTTGTGGGCAAAAACCAGGTCTTGTCCAAACCAGCATGCTTCTGAGAGTAGAAAGGAACACTAATCAGGTGGATGCTGGGGTAATAGTACGTCCTAGGACTACGCCAGGCACATCTTAGGTATGAGCAGTGTTCAGTAGTCAGTGCACGGTCTCTGACTTGTTGAAGAAGCCTGGTCACCTGGACCTGTTCACAAGTGTGGGAGACGACATGAGAAGGTAGCAAGGTCTTAGTCTTGTTTCTGTCACTTTACCTGTTTATTAGTGACAATGGGCAATTGATTTCATCCCTTGGATCCTAATTTTACTGACATGTTCAGTAGAGAGGATTATTTATGTCCTGTTGGTTTCTTGCCCCTCTCCCCTTTAGGAAAATATATTACTATTTTTTTTAAAGGATTTTTTTTTAAAGATTTTATTTGTTAGAGAGAGAGAGAGAGAGAGAGTGCGTGCGCACGCACAAGCAGGGGGAGCAGCAGAGGCAGAGGGAGAAGCAGGCTCCCCACTGAGCAGATAGCCTGATGCGGGGCTCGATCCCAGGACCCCGGGATCATGACCTGAGCCTGAGCTGAAGGCAGACGCTTAACCGACTGAGCCACCCAGGCGCCCTAAGGAAAAGATACTAAAAAATCTGTTAAAACTGTGAGTTGTCCTACAACATAAGATACTACTGTGGAATTCTAGAATAAAGTGAAGACTTTCTAACTTTGTAAACAAACTAGAAGCTGAGGACTGAAATGTTTATAAAATGGTTTTTAGGATAAAGCAAGCTGTAATACAATGCCCTGTAGACGGTATTAAATAAGTAAATTAAAAAAAAAATTATTATTCCTTTTTCTTTTACTCTCTTTGTTAAAAAACTTTCCCACTTAGAGATAAATTAACTTCTATTTGGGTCATTCCACTATATCTTATTGTCACTTTCACTTCATTGCATCCTTGTTAGTGACCAAACCAAAGGGTGAAAGTAGCAGGTTGGTGGGTTAAAATGTGCTGAGGAGTGTGAGGAATTACTCAGTTGTTCCGGGCAATTTTAATTGGAAATCATGATCTCTGCTTTTTTAGCATTCCATTCAGTATTTTTTTTTTTTTTTAAGATTTTATTTATTCATTTGAGACACAGAGATAGAGAGAGAAAGAGAATATGAGCAGGGGGAGAGGCAGGCTCCCCGCCCAGACAGGAGCCCGATGTGGGCCTTGATCCCAGGACCCTGGGATCATGACCTGAGCTGGGGGCAGACGCTTAACCATCTGAGCCACCCAGGCGCCCTCCATTCAGTATTTGAAATAAGTTTTATAATGTCGGCTATCCTAGAGCATGGCAATTAAATGTGCCAACAAAAAAGAATATCCCAGCTGTAGGTAGAGCATGCTTTATTCAAACCATATAACTCTTATTTCTATCCAGTGGAGGTATCGAAAACTTGATGTGTTCCAGAAAGCAGTAAATTTAGCAAGGAGTATGGGAGGACTTCTGCTTGTAGTAAATTTTAAAAGAAATACATAAATATTTTCAAAGGAAATAGAAAAAGTACATAATTCAGATCATATCCCAGACCAATTTAAAAACATTTAATTAAATTTAGTATCTAATATTTGGACTAAACAAAAGCTCTCTAGCCTTTCACCAGTTTACCACTTGACTATTCTTACTCACTAGTGGCAGTAAATATTAATGGACTGTGAGGAATGAACAGGAAGCTTAGTCACGAGGCATCTGCATTAACATCCCCTCATGCTAATTGAAGTATTATTAAATCTTAATTTTTTTTTTACTTATGCTGTAAAATTGCTCATCTAATTTTATAGTTATTATAAGGTATATTCCAAAATTGAACTGGGAAAGTATTCGTTTTCAATCCAAAAGTACCAATTAATTTTAGTATGCATGAAACATTAAAAATAATTGGATCAGGGAGAAATGAAGGCAGCTCATTTTTAATATCCAGACTGTAGGGATATAAAATATTTTATGTGATGTGCAAAAGAAGGAAAGTACAACTTCATAACTAATTTCTATGGCCAGTTTACATAAGGAGAACCTTAGCAACACATACAAATTTAAATGTGAAGCTTCTCTCTTTGTCCTTTAAAGTATGCATTCTAAAAGAAAAACTTTAAAATTTGTACCTGCATTTTTAATGAAAGCATTATTATCATATAAATTGATTTCTTGAAAATGCCAGGTAGCTCAGTGATAACATTTGACAATTTCATCTGAGAAAATTTAGTGTCATTGAACTGATCATCGGTATTTTGCCAATGTATTTTTTTTTAATGTTCTAAATATTAAAACTAGAATTTCTTTAAAGAAATTAAAGAAATTTAAAGGAGGGAGGCTAAGATTCATCTCAACATCTGACTTTTTTAGTTCACTTTAATTTTCTCGATGTGATTGCCAAGGAAATTATTGAATTCATTTTCTCTGGGTGTCTTCTCTATTGCTTTTCTTTGATTCTTTCCATTGCAACCAGCCTGAGATTTTACATGATAAAGGAAATCTGTGGAACTAATCCTAGAAACCTCTTTCTGTTTTCTCACGTAACACCTCCAGGCACAGAAAAGACAGAATACTTCATTTGCATTCTTAAACATTAGGAACTTAGAATGAGTCTTTCAGCTGGAAATGTTATTGCATCTACATCCCCCCCCCCCCAAGAAAAAAAAGGTTAACAGCCCACTCAGGTTTATCTGAACTCATCTCTTTTTAGTATCCTGGTCTGCACTAACTAAGAGTGTGATCGGTGAAGCTTAAGTGCCCAGCGTCTTTCTTCTTTACAATCAGTTAGACTCTGGAAATAGGTATCAGTGCTGATTACAAGGAAATAAAAAGAAGAATTCAGATATGCACAAAAGAGATGGCAAAAACTGATAAACTTTAATCTTCTGAAATGGAAAGAACATTTCCAAAGTTAATATAGAATATAGTAATGAGAATTAAAAAAAAAAAAAGAATATCTCCCTATGAGCTTGAAAACTTTATTTACCCCAAAAGTAGAAAGATATTCAGAGATTTATAGTTTATTTCAATGGCTTTTATTAAATTAAAAAGTACCCAAAACCTTTTGTTTGCTCCAAGTACCTTTGTCAGAAACCCAAAACATTTAATAAAAGAAATTTAACCATTTTCAGACTTAGTAATAGCTGAAAAGTAGAAATGGACATCATTCCACTGTCAGATATTAGAAGTAGAAAGTGTTCTGTTGCTGTAATGCTCACTTCCTGTGAATGAAAAACAGGTTTTTATATGTAACTATATTCCTCAACTAGAAAACTGACTTCTGCCAATTGTTACAGTAGGGACAGTTACTACTATTTCATTTCCCTAACTAAATATTGTACATGGCTATCATCTGGAAGTAATAATATTGCTTGAGTACACTGTGCCAAGTAGACACTTAATACAAAATATGCACTAGACCGAATGAAATCCAGATACTGGTAATATTGAAAGAGAAAGACACAGATTCCTTTGGCTAAATTAAGTCACAGCATACACAGTGCTCTGTAAGGTAAATACTGTTTGTAAGTATGTTATTAGATTTCATTTGATCTTACAGTTAGCGTCCCAAACAAATTAACAAACTGTGCTGGTTTATAAGTTTTTATTTAGAATTTTAGAATGAAACCTTTGTCTCCCCTCTACCACCCACCCACATTAACAGTCAAATACCTTAATGTTCTTATCCCAGTGAGTCACGTAATTTGGGTTCTAAATTCACAGTGAGCTGACTGGCACTTCAAAGAAAGTGATTCCTGTAAATGTAGGGGGTCGGAGGCCAACGGCACCCTTTTCTAGGGTTCTGCACCTCCTCTTGATTGATATCCCACAGTCTGTGTGGAGGAAAAGGAATTGGGATTCGGTTTCCAGTCGTCTCTAATCCTGCGCTGTCCCGCTGCACCGCCAACTGGTAGTGGTGGGAGTGCTCACCCCCACCTCGTTCCTGTCTGCTCCAGGTCCAGCTGCTGGTTTCACTCCAGAAGTTGGTGTGGCCACTCTGAGATCATTTTCAAAATTTTTATTGTAAAATAAAAGAGAGAAACTATGCAAAACAAATGTGTGGCTTACTTAAGGTAAATAATCTTGTAGTCACTGCTTAGGTCTAGCTATTAGACATTTGCCCTGAATCTTGTCCAGGTGGCCTGTCTCAGTCCTGTTCTCTGATCTCTTCCTATTCATAACCACTACTTGACTTTTATAATAATCCTTTTCTTGCATTTTAAAATAATTTTATTGTCCAAATCTGCATCCCTAGAAACTATGGTTTGTCTGGTCTATTTATTTTCAACTTTGCCTTTTAAATTTCTCTTAATCCACAGGTTTTCTTTTCAGACTTTTCTTTTCCTTACACTTCTGTTGAAGAACCTTGGGTTATTATTGACTTGTAGAATTTCTGTCCATCTTGACTTAGTTGATTGGGTGCTCATGGTACAAGTCAGGGTTTTCCTCCATTCTTGGCATTTTCTGCAAATTGCATTCCTACACGTAGATTCAGAGATGGGATCAGATTCGGGTTCGGATGCCTTTGGTCAAGACCGTAGGAGGCACATAGTGTCTTGTTAGCACTTGTAACAATGTAAGCAGCCTTTTATGCTTTCTGTCTCTATCTAGTATTTCACTGGATTGCAAAATGGTGGTATTTTAACTCTGATATCTTTTTCTCCACTCTAAGGGAGAGGAATTTTTTAAAGAATTTCTTTGGAGGGGCGCCTGGGTGGCTCATCGTTAAGTGTCTGCCTTCCCTTCGGGTTATGATCCCAGGGTCCTGGAATCGAGCCCTGCATCTGGCTCCCAGGGAGCCTGCTTCTCCCTCTCCTGCTCCCCCTGCTTGTGTTCCCTCTCTTTAAATCTTTAAAATCTTAAAAAAAAAAAAAAAAAAAAAAAAAAAGGAGATTTTATTTATTTGACAGAGAGTAAGAAAGGGAACACAAGCAGGGCGAGTGGGAGAGGGAGAAGCAGGCTTCCCGCTGAGCAGGGAGCCCGATGTGGGGCTCAATCCCAGGATCCTGAGATCATGACCTGAGCCGAAGGCACATGCTTAACAGCTGAGCTACCCAGGTGCCCCCATAGTGATACTTTTTAATTAAAATTCAAGATAACCTCTTCTTTGTTACTCTTGTATCTTTGTTTTCATATTTAGAGTTCTGACTCTCCAGGACAGGGGAGATGATAAAATTAGAATACTTAATGATTCCTTGTCTAGTCAGTAGTATGTACACACACACACACACACACACACACACACAGCAATCTGAGGATGACAGTATCAGTACCAATATGATTATTGAAAACTTTAAAGGAATTTTACATATCATCTTGCTGTTCTTCCCTCACTTTAAAAATAGTTGTACTGGGGGGCCTGGGTGGCTCAGTCGTTAAGCGTCTGCCTTCAGCTCAGGTCATGATCCCAGGGTCCTGGGATCGAGCCCCGCATTGGGCTCCCTGCTCGGTGGGAAGCCTGCTTCTCCCTCTCTCACTCCCCCTGCTTGTGTTCCCTCTCTCGCTGTCTGTCTCTATGTCAAATAAATAAATAAAAAAAAAAAGTTGTACTGTAGCTGTGTTGTCAGAAAATACAGCTAGTATGGGGCACCTGGGTGGCTCAGTCGATTAAGCATAGGACTCTTGATTTTTGGCTCTGGTCATGAACTCAGGGTTGTGAGATCAAGCCCTGTGTTGGGCTCTGTGCTGGGCATAGAGCCTGCTTAAGATTCTCTGTCTCCCTCTCCTTTTGCCTGTCTCCCCTCTCTAAAACAAAAATAAAAAATAAAAAAGGAAAAATAAAAAGAAAATATAGCTGATATAAAGTATACTCTCTCCTTAGCCTTCATTTGGTTTTAGTCCTGCAAGTAACCACAGGCCCTTTATGTTGACCTCTTTTTAGTCATTTTGTTTTTCTGAAGCTCATTCTCTAGAAAGGAGTGGGCAAACCTTTTTGTAAAGGGCCGGATAGCAAGTATTTTTGGCTTTGCAAAACAATCTGTTGCAGTTACTCAGTATTTTTTTTTTTTTTTAAGATTTTATTTATTTTTTGGCAGAGAGAGACAGTGAGAGAGGGAACAGCAGCAGGGGGAGTGGGAGAGGGAGAAGCAGGCTTCCCGCCGAGCAGGGAGCCCAATGCGGGGCTCAATCCCAGGACCCTAGGATCAGCGCTTAACCTGTTGAGCCACCCAGCTGCCCCAGGATACAGTGTTCTTAAATTTTCCCCCCCAAAACTTTGTTTCCCCCCACAATCCATTTACATATACATAGATATATTATTTTTAAGCCGTCTACACCCAACATGGGGCTCAAACTCCCAAGTCTGTGATCAGGAGTTGCATGCTCCACCGACTAAGCCAGCTAGGTGCTCCTGCCAAAATCCAGTTAGATTGTGGACTGTACAGAAACAGGTAGCAGGCCACATTAGGCTCACAGCCTTGTAGTTGGCGAACTACAGGTTTATTCAGTTCCTCAGAAGGAGGCCCTGAGTTCTTGTTTGTTTCGTTTTCTCTGCATTTTTTCTTGGACGTCAGTTTTGTTGGATTTAAAATCCTTGGCTCATACTTTTTCTTGACTATATTATTCCATTTTCTTTTGGCATGGATTACTGTTGTCCAAGTCTGGTGATAATTTAAACTTCTCTTTTGTATAAGTCACATATTCTTTTTTTTTCTTGTATTTTTTGTTTTTCTTGTAAGCAGTATTGCTAGAATGTATCATGGTCATTCTAGATGGAATTTCTCAGTTTTGCTGTAGTATGTCTTTTTGCTATTTCCAATTTTAAAACCGTTTTCTTGAAATACAGTTGTGGTATTCTTTTTCTTTGCTTTAGTTTTCTTGAAAGACTCCTCTTATCCATATGTTGGATGCTCTTTTTCTTCAGTTTCTCATTTTCTCTTGTATCTTTTAAAAATAATTTCATTGTTTTGATATTTAAATTCAGAAAAGTTTCTTCCTTTCACTTTCTATTTTCTGTAAGGCATTATCTGTTTTCTTTATTCACTCTTGAGTTCCCTCTGGGGTAGTCTTCATTTCTAGAATGATATTTCTTTTTAATTTCTGATTTTATCTTGAGGCATGTCATCTCATTTCTGAACATTTCTAATTCTGATTTATGTTATTTCATGTTTTCTATAACTTTAGAAAATGTTTTTCAGCTTGTTTTGAAATAGTAGGTAACAGTTTTGATCTGTTACATGTTGATATGTTTTTCTCTTGTGGTTTTTATTTTTTTCCCCCTTCATGGATGTTATTCTAGTATTTATTTTATTTTCCTTGTAGAAACATTGTATGGGATTTTATCTTGATCCTTTTATTTTGCTTAGTTTTATCTGTAAAGTTAGTTTTCCTCTATATTGCTTTTTAAAGAACTGTGTATTGTTTTGAAATGAGTGATACATGTCTAAGAAGTTAAAGTACTTGAATAGAGATAGCAGCAAAAGATTTTTTTCTGAAGTCTTGAAAAGATGAATTAACCTTGTAATCTCCCTATTATTCTTTTTGATGTCCATACTGTTAACACCATATTTAGGGGATAGCTTTTCTATCTGCTACTATGTGCTTTTGACATAATCATAATAATTTTTGAAAGCTTTCTCCCTGGCTCACTTTTTTAACTCATGTGTTAAGTTCCCCACACCAATCCTGAACAGACCTTTTCTACCAGAAACTCTTTTTCCTTTTAGCAAGGAATATATTAAAATCTAGAATCTAAGTCCTTTGGGCAATTCAGCAATTTTTTCACGGCTATGTCTCTTGCCTGACCCTGGTTTTACAGTTATCCAAGTATCTTGGTGAGCCTAAAGTGTATGCATTTAAAAGAAATCTGAATTCATAGTGTAGCAGTTTACTACTTATATTTCTGAGAATGAATTGTGTATCATACATTTTTTTTTGTTTAAAGATTTTATTTATTTATTTAACAGAGAGAGACACAGCGAGAGAAGGAACACAAGCAGGGGGAGTGGGAGAGGGAGAAGCAGGCTTCCTGCGGAGCAGAGAGCCCGATGGCGGGGCTGGATCCCAGGACCCTGGGATCATGACCTGAGCCGAAGGCAGATGCTTAACGACTGAGCCACCCAGGCGCCCCGAGTATCATACATTTTTTTTATAAATAATGATTATTTCTGTCCTTCATTCACAACATAAAGCCTGTTATAAGTTAAATCTCATTATTCCCCTAACATGCTGTTCAAAATGAATCCTTTTTTTCTTTCTTCTATCAAAATTTGACCAGAATCATAAAATCACAGAATTTAGAAAATGAAAGGAATCTTAGAGCAGTGATTTTGGCTTTTTGTAATTTCTTTCCTATGTATTATTATTAAAGTGTTTTCCAATGCTGTTTAAAAAAAGCCCACTTTTTAAAGATTTATTTATTTTAGAGGGAGAGCATGCACTAGCGGGGGTGGGGAGAAGGGCAGAGGGAGAGAGAGAATCTCAGGCTGACTCCCTGCTGAGCATAGAGACTGATGCGGGACACGACCTCATGACCCTGAGGTCACCAGTGGAACCAAAGTTAAGAGTTGGATGCTCAACCGACTGAGCCATCCAGGCCCATGACTGTAAGACATTTACCTGCCGTCAGGTACTATATTTATCATTCATGGTAAATTTACAAGGACCTTATAAAGCATATATTTAGAAGTGCATTTTATTGCTATGGAATGTCAAAAAGACTTACTGGTGATTAAGGGAGACAGAGAATTGGATGGATGACAAAAGATCCAGGGTGAACAAAAGATTATCAAAAGGGACTTACTAGTGATAAATTCTGGCCTTAACTTCTAAATCACACAGATGACTCTGGTCAAAATCTCAGAACTTTTAAAACATGCTCCATCACTTTGCAGTTGCCATACTGTCTTACTCTGACCTCACCCTTGCTCTTTTGGCCAAAGAATTAGGGGAGTTAGGAACTAGGACGCTGCGTTCTCATTTTGCTTTAATGACATTTAAGGGCTAGCCCAGGGAATACTACCAAAACATCTAAAGAAAGAGGAAATGAGTTCATTGAAACATCTGTCTGAGTAGTTACCCAGCTTACTACTGGCTATTTTTCTTTTCTGTTGGATGGGACAAAAGAATAGTCATTAAATACTTGATGTGAGCTTTTTTTCTTGGTATTTTGCATTTTGAGGTAAGTAATTTGTCTCAAATCAGAATGCATGAGAAAAATCTAGTTAACTAATCAGAGATTCCTAGTTGTTGGGCTCTTGTTAATCAGAAGTTTTACTGTATAATCATAATGTATTTTGGATGTTCTCATTTATGTTATTTCTTCAGCTGTTTGTGTGGGTATTCTGATTACTTGATTAAGTCTGCCTAGCATAGTGGTATTTAAAACCGCATTTATAATAAAAATTCGGGTGCCTGGGTGGCTCAGTCGGTCAAGCGGCTGCCTTCAGCTCAGGTCATGATCCTGGAGTCCCGGGATCGAGTCCCGCATCGGGCTCCCTGCTCAGTGGGGAGTCTGCTTCTCCCTCTGACCCTCCCCTCTCTCATGCTCTCTGTCTCGTTCTCTCTCTCAAATAAATAAATAAAATCTTAAAAAAAATTTTTTTTTATAATAAAAATTCCTCCATCTTAGCAAGTAAAAGGGAAATGTGGGAAACCAATTGATAGTTGAAACATGATTGTTTCCTCTTGACTTGGTTTGGCATTTAGTGGGTGGCAGGTTTGTAATGAAGAGAAATGAATATGATAATTGCTGTGATCCAAAATGACTGGAGACGTGGAGTATGCGAAGATGTAAGCCTATGACCACTTTGCCCTCTTACAGAGCAGCTCCACTTTTCATGTGTTTACATCTTGGGGGTTTCACAAAAGATTCTTTTTTTTTAAATTAAGAACATAAGGTTCTACTCTTAAATACAAACATTTGATGGGGAGGTACTTTATGGGCCTCTGTTTTTGCTGAAGAGGTTTCTCATCTTGCATTCTGCCATTTATAACTGGTAATTGTAAGTATTTGGGTTCCTATAATTTTGAGGTCCTATGGACCTAACTCTCTTACTTTTCTAGTGTTCTCTTTTTATCAGGACTTCTGGTTAAGAGATAAGAACTCACAGTTGTGGCACTCAGCTTGGTGTTTTACATTATTATTTTATTTAATACTCAGTCAAACTTGCAATGTGGTTATTATTCCCATTGTCACACAAAGAAAAGGAGACTTTATTAGTTCAGAATCTAAAATTTCCCTTTTCTTCTGTATTGGTTTTGGGCACAAGAGAAAGTATACATCCTGAGTTTAAAGGCATTGGCTTTTCTATACATTTTATCTGAGTGATTTCATCTACAACTTTTAATTTTCTCTTGTATTTAATGCCTTTGAAAATCCATATCTCAGCCTGGACTCCTCTTAGAACCTCTAGACCTCTCTGTCAGCTTCCTGTACGCTGTCATAGTCATCTCACCCCCCCTATTATTTATCTCCTGTACATTGCTTTTGTTGATTCCCTGTTCTCCTTCCACCTTCTGCTCTGGATGGGTTTAATCCTCTTGGTTCATAATGGCTGAGAGACCAATCCAACAACACACTGCAGTAGCTACTCTGGATAATATGCTTAAAAGGAGAATGAAGCTCCTCTCCCAAGCCCAGAGTCCTTTCAGGCACCAGTCTAATAGATAGAATATGAGGCATAAAATACATGATTTATTCTTTATATCAACCTGACCAAAGGTCATGGGAGAATCAACAGTTCAGGGCCTAAGATGGTGCCCAGCATCCATTCTGGTTTTCCTTTTTTCATATTTAACCTCCATTCTTTGCCTAGTACCCTCATCCTTCACTTCAGCAATCCTCACCTTTACTTCTCTAGACCATGCGCCATAGTGGCCCTGACTACATCATATTTTGCTCTCTCCCAGATTAGTTCGTTGGCAAAATTCATTAACATTTTGTTCATTATAATACTGTAAACACAGAGGGGTGGATCCATTGCTGGGGAACTAAATGTGATTGATACCGAAGAGTTTTTGTTGAAACTATAACTCTACCTGGTAAATTCCCACTATATTCTTGATTCATTTCTTGTAGTCACAAGGATGTAAACATTCTGTACTTTCTTTTGTCTATTTCCCTGAGGTTTAGTGATCACATTCCCTTGAATTAGTGGATATCCTGTGGTTTTCATCCATGTCCCTGACATTTAGCTCAAAGCCTGGCACAGAGTTGGTATTTAATGAAAAAGGACATTTGTGTTGAACTAGGCAGTGTGCTGTAGGGTATGGAGAATGCAGAGATTTATAAGGTGTTTTAAAGGTGAACCTACTGTTTAGGTTAGGTGGCAGGATATTATATATAAATACGACGCCATAGAAGTGGCTTTCCCAAAGAATACTGTGAATATCAAGCAGGAATTCTTCATTTGTTATTTTTCTTTGGCCCGACTTTGTTTCCTGTATCTTTGTGCACTTGTAGTATATACAACACTGTATATTTTAATGTATTGGTTCAAATCCTTTGCTTTTAAGTTGTCTTTGGTATGTAAATAATTAGTGAATATACATGTGGGTTTTTCTTTTTATAAAGTTGGGACTGTATCAGGCGCCATATTGTTTTGTTACAGATTTCTACTTGTGTTTCTCCACAGGCAGCAGAAGGTGTCGCTTTCATTGGACCTGACACACATGCTATTCAAGCCATGGGTGACAAGATTGAAAGCAAATTATTAGCTAAGAAAGCAAAGGTTAACACAATCCCTGGCTTTGATGGAGTAGTCAAGGTGAGAAACTATATATGTGTAATATACGTGTCCTTAAGTCAAACATTTTGGGAAAAGCATAAGAGAAAATGCAATTATTGCTAAATGCAATAATATAAATGCAAAATAAAATGCAAAAATATGCATGTGGAGGTTAAAATAAATCAGTGTTGTTTACACTGGATTATTCTATTTTTTTAAAGATTTTATTTTTAAGTAATCTCTGCACCCAACATGGGGCTCGAACTTACAGCCCCAAGATCAGGAGTCGCCTGCCCTACCGACTGAGCCAGCCACCGCCCCTGGATTATTTTAAATGGTATAAGTTAAAAGGAGCAAGAAGCCCCTTAAGCATTGTATTTCATGATCAATTTTTTTTTAATTGAACTGTCGTTGACACATAATGTCTCATTAGTTTCAGGTGAACAACAGTGATTTCACAACTCTATACATTATGCTCTGCTCACCACAAGTGTAGCTACCGTCTGTCACCAGACAACCCTATTATAGTACCATTGACTATATTCCCTGTACTGTACCTTTTATCCCTGTGACTAGTTCTGTAAGTGGAAGCCTGTATTTCCCCAATCCCCTTCAACCACTTACCCATCCCCCTCCCTACTCCCTTCCCTTTTGGACACTGTCAGTTTGTTCTTCGTGTTTATGGGTATGAGATTCTGCCTTTTTTTTCCTAAGATGTATTTATTAGAGAGAGAGAGAGAGTGTGCACACAAGTGGGGTGGGGGCAGAGGGAGAGGGAGAAACAGGCTCCCAGCTCAGCAGGGAGCCCGACGTGGGGCTGGATCCCAGGGTCCTGGGGTCATGACCTGAATGAACTGAAGGCAGAAGTTTAACCAACTGAGCCCCCCAGGCGCCCTGAGATTCTGCTTTTTGTTTATTTGTTTTTCAGATTCCACATATAAATGAAATCATATGCTATTTGTCTTTCTCTGACTTATTTCACTTAGTATAATACCCTCTGAATCTATCCATATTGTTGAAAATGGCAAGATCTTGGTCTTTCTTAAGGCCAAGTAAAAATCCGTGTGTGTGTGTGTGTGTGTGTGTGTGTGTGTGTGTGTGTCCCCGTCCTCTTCTTTATCCATTCATCTGTCGGTGAACACTTGGGCTCCTTCCATATCTTGGCTGTTGTAAAGAATGCTGCAGTAAACATAGGGGTGCATATATTTGAATTCATGTTTTTGTTTTCTTTGGGTAAGTACCCAGTAATAGAATAACTGTATCATATAGTATTTCTATTTTTAATATTTAAAGGAACTTCTGGGACACCTGGGTGGCTCAGTCGGTTAAGTGCCTGCCTTCAGCTCAGGTTATGATCCCAGGGTCCTGGGATTGAGTGCCATGTTGTTGGGCTCCCTGCTTAGCGGGGAGTCTGGTTCTCCCTCTCCTTGTGCCCCTTCCCCTGCTCGTGCACTCTCTGTTGCGTGCGCTCTCTCTCTCAAATAAATAAATCTTAAAAAAAAAAAAAAAAAAGGAACTTCCATATTGTTTTCCTCAGTGGCTGCACCAGTTTGCATTCCCACCAGCAATGCATGAGGGTTCTTTTTCCTCCACATCCTCACCAACACCTTTTATTTCTTGTCTTTCAGTTCTAGCCATTCTGACAGGTGTAAAGTGATGATTTCATTGTGGTTTTGATTTGCATGTCCCTGATAATTAGTGATGTTGAGCATCTTTTGATGTGTCTGTTGGCCATTTGTATTGTCTTTTTTGGAAAAGTGTCTATTCAGGTCTTCTGCCCATTTTTAATCAGATTATTTGTATTTTGGTATTGAGTTGTGTGAGTTCTTTATATATTTTGGATTTTAAACCCTTATTGGATATGTCATTTCAAATCAGTCATGATTAGTACTGACTTATATTTCATAGGAAAAAACTTGGTGATTTAAAAATGTTCTCTTAGCTCTCTGGATTTCATTGAATGATGGTATGTATTTAACGTTTGAAACATTGTGATGTTCTATGTGTAACTTTGTGTTGAGCTTTTGTCCATATGCATAAAACATAAATTATAAATGTGTTTCTGGTGGAAAGTGGTATAGCTGTGGATGATTATAGATTCCAAACATAACTCCTCATTAAGCAAGCAGCTTTAGCAGCTGAAGGTTTCTAAGGAAGAAATGCAGAAATTGAAGTGTCTGTGTGTGTGTGTTTTCCCAGGAAAAGTTACATGTTTTTTTCTCCTTAGAAGAAGAGTGTCCCTATGTAGACTTTAACTGTGTGATTTGAGTTAGTCTGCAAAAACTTTTCAGTGTTAATTATTGTTAGTTTTTGGGCTGGGCAGTTGTTTATTGTGCAGGAAACTTTCATGTGTTATAGGACAGTTAGCAAGCTTGGCCCTTATTAATATCCTCCATTTCTTGCCCATGTTTACCTTAATCTGTATTCATCCACTTTTTCCCCCTTCTGTCCTGTTACAAGGAAGAGGTGTTCCCATCCTCAGTAAAGCCAGTTCTTCTTGTTAGGTTCCAGATGTACCCCTTATAGCCTTCACGGGCTACAGTCTTTATGGATTGTCTTTTCTCTCTTCCATATCTTAAAACTTGTCTTTCAGCTCCTTTCCATTACCCTTGCTCTTAAAAATTCTCAGTCAACAAATATGCTAATCCCTGGGCTAAGTGGGAAGCATGCGGTGGTGATAAACAAGATGCCCATGATCCCTCACCACATGGTGCGTCCAGTTTAGTGGAAAGAAATGTGGTCACCTAGAGCACAGTCACCCCTTGTCACTTTATAGCTGTCACCTTAGTCTCCCCTTTCATAGCCACAGGTCTTAGAAGAACTGTCCTTACTTGCTTTCATTTCTACACTGTTCACTTAATCTAATCTACCATCGGCTGGCTTCTTTCCTCATTCTTATGGAAATTTCTGTTGCGGTGGCTACCAGCAACCTCTCCTTCTCAGTAAATTCAGTATATAATTTGTAATCCTGGTCTTTATCTCTTCAAAGCATTTGAGTCTCTTGGTCACTTTTTCCTTCTCTAAATATCTGCTTCTGGCACACTACTCAGTTCTAGTTTTGTTTTTGTATTTTTTGGCTTATTTTAAATGCTCATTCTTAGTTTTCATGCTGATTGTTTTTCCTATCTTTGTTCTGTAAATGTGGTTTTATTTTGGATTCTGAGTAGGAAATGTTATTGTACACCCTCACCCTGGGGCAACCTTACTTACTCTTACGGCTCACATCTCAAATCTATATATATTTATCTGTGCTAGATCTCTGCATGTGTGGGTGCCTCTTAAATAGTTCTGCTTGATGCCCCTGAGGCACCTTGAAAGTAACAAGTTAAAAGCTAAGCTCATAATTTTCTCTTTGATTAGCAATTGGCAATTAGCTCCATGCCCACCTGATTTGTAAAGTATTATTGGAACACAGCCATGCTCTTTTCTTTACAGATTGCTGATGGCTGCTTTTTTCCCTAGTGACTGAGTTGAGAAATGAGTTGAGAAATGAGACTGAGTTGACCATGTCACCCAGCAAACCTGAAATATTTGTTACTGGCTGGGTGGCTCAGTCGGTTAAGCGTCTGCCTTCGGCTCAGGTCATGATCCCAGGGTCCTGGGATCGAGCCCCGCATCGGGCTCACTGCTCCACGGGAAGTCTGCTTCTCCCTCTCCTTCTACTGCTTCCCCCTGCTTGTGCTCTCTCACTCTCTCTGTCAAATAAATAAAATCTTAAAAAAAAAAAAAAGAAAAAAAAAGAAAATGTTTGCTGATTCCTGCTGTAAGCTTCTCAACCTGATTCTTTCCTGCCTGAGAAAGTGGTGGTATTTTCCACACTGTTTCTCAAGCTAGAACCTTAGAGTCATTCTTGATAAATACTGCTACAGAGAATTCACCTATAGATGCTTTCTGATCCATTTACTTCTTTCTTTGCTCATGCTAACACCAAGTTCCAGCTTTCATCATCCAATCTGGATTACTTTGTCAACCTTCTAATTGGTTTCTTTGTAGCCAGTCTTGGTCCCATCCAATTAACTTTCGTCTTTTTTTAATAAATAAAGATTTATTTATTTATTTTAGAGAGCGAGAGCATAAGCAGAGAGAGGGGGAGAGAATCCCAGTCAGGCTCCCCACTAAACAGGGAGCCGGATGTGGGGCTCGATCCCCCAACACTGAGATCATAACCTGAGCTGAAACCAGGAGTCAGAGGCTTCACCAACTGACCCACCCAGGCGCCCCCCGCAATTAACTTTCAACATTGTAGCTTGAGTGACCTTTCAGAAATCCAAATTCAGTCCTGTGCTTGTGTTTGAAAACTCTTGAATGGCTACTAATTCAAATCCTTTAAATGGCTGGCCTTTGTTTTTCTCTTCAAACTGATAGTGTACCAGTTTATCCTTTACATTGTGTATGCCAACCATATATGATATCTTTCAGATTCTTGCAACTTCTGTACTAAACTCTGTCACGCATGTTGATTCTGCTTCTCTATCCATTCCTTATTGTCTCCTCATTGTTTACATGTTGGTTTAAACATACATGCCTCAGAGAGGCATAGGCCCTCTGCTGTATTTCCCCTTAGTACCCTGCACTTTGCGCATCACATTTTAAATCATTCATTCATTCATCTGCTAAGTAAATATTTAAGTGCATACTATTTGTCCAGTGTTGTTTGAAGTGCAATGAGTAAAGTAATGAACAACAATAATAAAAAAATACCTGCCCTCATGGAGCTTATACTATAGCAGAAGGAGACAGACAATAAAAAATAATAAAATATATAGTACATGCTATGGTGAAACATGAGACAGGGAATGGGGGAAGGGAATATTGGGAGGGTGGTGACACAGGGCAAGTCATGTGGTTATCAGGAGGAAGAGCAAAGCATACTAGGCAGAAAGAATAACAAGTGTAGAGGTGTTGAGACTGAAATGTACTTGCTGTTCAACAGACAACCAGGAATCATGTGGCTTCTGATCAAAGGAGAGAAAAATCAGAGATGAGGTCATTGAAGGAAGATGTAATAGGGAGCTCAGATTTTATAGGCCTTTCTGCCCATTTTAATGATGGGTTAAGTGTGTACTTCCTGCACATGGTTGTAAACTCCCTGCTGGAAGGGACTGTATTCTTTTTGTTACTGCGTCACTTATACATGGTGTCTGGCACGTAGTCAGTGCTCACTAAATACCTGTTGGATGAATAATCTTCTAGGAGATAAATTTTACACATATAACCATGGTAGACACATTATCTGTCATTTAGGACATATTTACTAGACATACCAAAGAAAGGAAAGCATAATGAAAAACCAAGAGAAAAAGTAAAACAGACAATAGAAATAGATTCACATATGCTGTAGATACTGGAGTTGATGATAAGAACTGTAAAATAAGTATGATTGATACGTTAAAAAATTTTTTGAAGAAAGTGTGGAGAAAATAAGCATATAAAGAATTTCACCAGGGGCATCTGGGTGGCTCAGTGGGTTAAGTCACTGATTCTTGATTTTCGCTCAGGTCATGATCTCAGGGTCATGGGATTGAGTCCCACACTGAGCTCTGTGCTCAATGTGGAGTCTGCTTGTCCCTCTCTCTCCCTCTGCTTCTTCCCCTGCTTGCGTGCTCTCTCTCTCTTTAAAATAAATAAATAAATAAAAATTTAAAGAATTTCGCCATGGAATTTGAATCTCTAATAAAATTAAATGGAAATTATGTAACGGTAAATATATGGAAATAAGGACCTTAGATAGGTTTTTTTTTTTTTTTTAAAGATTTTATTTATTTGAGAGAGAGAATGAGAGAGAGAGAGAGAGCACATGAGAGGGGGGAGGGTCAAAGGGAGAAGCAGACTCCCTGCTGAGCAGGGAGCCCGATGCAGGACTCGATCCCAGGACTCCAGGATCATGACCTGAGCCGAAGGCAGTCGTTTAAACAACTGAGCCACCCAGGCGCCCAGGACCTTAGATAGGTTTAATAGTAAACTAAGTAGAATATAGGATCCATGTGTAGTGTAGATTAGTATTTCCTTCCTTTTGATGGCTGAATAATATTCCATAGTAGGAATATACCACTTTTTTTTTTTTCTCCCCTTAAACCCATTCATTAGTTGATGGACGTCTGAGTTATTTCCATCTTTTGGTGATTGTGAATAATGCTGCTACAAACATTTGTGTGCAGGTGTTTGAGTATTTGTCTTGAGTTCTTTTGGGTATTTACCCAGGAATGGAATTGCAGGGTCATATGATAATTCCATGTTTAACTTTTTGAGGAACTGTCAGGCATCCAGACCTTGGTGTAATCCTCTCTTCAGTTTGGGTAAAACCTTGTGACTTGCTTCTCTAACTGTTAGAATATGGCAAAGGGTGATGCCATGTCACTACCTGAACTAGGTTATGTTAAAGGGCAAAGGTGATTGGCTATCATTGTATTAAGTTGCATTGTAGGGCAAAGTAATTGAGTGTTACTGCTGTGATATACTGCTTATATAATGTTTCATTATATAAGACTACATCTTAGGAAACTAGAGAACAGATTCTAATTTTTGACTTGATGACGTAAGCTGCCATGTTGAGGAAGTCCACATGACAATAAACTACAGGCAGCTTCTACGGATCTGAGTTAGGGCAATCTCTGTCTGAGAGCCAGCACAAGGATAGGGTGCTTAGTCATACAGCCACAAGGAAATAAATTCTGTCAACCATCTAAATGAGCTTGGATTTGTCCCCAGTTGAGCCTCCAAATTAAAAGGCAGTATAGCTCACACCGTGACTGCAGACTTGAAAGACTGAGCAGAGTGTGACAGGTCTTTTCTTTAGTAGGCTGTCAACTGTTGGGTTTTAGTCCTTCTTTCCATTCTTGTTTTAGAGAGTTGTGTAAGTTCAGGTAGTGGTTTGGATGGGTTATTATGAACTGTGATCTATTTGGCCCCAGTGCTTCTGCCAGTATAATTTTACTTTTTTTCAAAAAGAAATCTGGCCTTCTTGAGATCTTCAGTGTGGGCTTGATTTTAGTCACAAAGGTAGTAATGAGTCAGAGTCCAAATTAATTGTCTTGATGATGAATAGCAGAGTCCTCAGGAGTTCACACGTGTGGTCATTAGGAGAGCATATGATCTGTAAATTCTGTTTGTCCTAAATATTCTTTCTCATGAAATCAGTGGGTGTAGTGTCTTGTAGGGAGAAGATGACCTAAGCTGAAATCAAGAGTCAGATGCTTAACCGACTGGGCCACCAAGGTGCCCCTCGAGTGATTGCTTTAATTTCTGGAGTGGGAACATCTAGTTTTATCTGTAAGACCACCAATTTATTCTGCATCTTATTCTACTTTTGTTTTTGGGCACTTTCAAAATTTATAGTATGGAATTAAAGATCTGTCTATGTGACTATTTCCATCCAGTTTTTACTTGTTTATAAAATTTTCTGTTTCTGGCTTAAGGCTACTCACAAAAAGTGAGGAGGGAGCTGGGTCACAACTGCTTCGGTGTCTACTCCTGAATGCCTAAAGGTACTAAAGAGCCTGTTTCTGAGGTGCCCAACAGATGGATCATTTCTTTGCTAGCTCAACTAGATTAGAGTCCAACCTAGTTTCATAGAAAGATTTTGATAGTAGCTTCCCAAGGACCTTTTCCATTATTCCCAGTTTTTCTAAACTTCTCTGGTTTCCTGTGCAATTAGGAGTCTGAATCACTCTCAGGTCTTCCTATTTTGCTCTTGTATCCAGTATTTTTTTTTTTTTTTAATCTCAGGTTCTTTTTTTTTTTTAAATTAAAAAAAGCTTTTTTAAAGATTTTATTTATTTATTTGACAGAGAGCTAGAGAGAGAGTGCACAAGCAGGGGGAGTGGCAGCGGGAGAAGCAGGCTGAGCAGGGGGCCCAGCGTGGGGCTTGATCCCAGGATCCTGAGATCATGACCTGAGCTGAAGGCAGACGCTTAACCGACTGAGCCACCCGGCGCCCCTTTTATCTCAGGTTCTTATTAGCGCTGTGAACCAATTCATGTAAATCTGGGGACACTAGATTATTTATACTTTCCTCAATTTCTCTGTAAATTTCTGTCCAATCTATATAAGCTTTGGAAAGCCTTTGGTAATGCTTCTTAGTTCAGAATGAGACCAAAGTTTTAATTTAGCCCTCAAGGCTGGCCCTATTCTGACAGTAGCTTAATTTTAAAAGGTAATGTTGCTTTGAGGGTTTCTGGCCAGTTAGAAGAAAGAGGGAACAGGTCAGCGGAAGAAAGAGCAGGGCAGGAGCAAATGGAGGAAAACAGGATGGAGGAAAAGAAATAGCAGGTTAAAGACCATCAGGTTTGACAGAGTTTTAAATTTTTCACATTTTTCATTTGGCTTTTCCTATGCCTTTCTTCCTCCCTATGAACTTTGTCTTTCCTGTGAATTTCATAAGGAAACAAATTTGGGGGACGCCTGGGTGATGCAGTTGGTTAAGCGTCTGCCTTCTGCTCAGGTCATGATCCCAGGGTCCTGGGATCGAGCCCCACATCAGGCTTCTTGCTCTGTGGGAAGCCTGCTTCTCCCTCTGCCTGCTGCTGCTCCTGCTTATACTCTCTCTCTGGCAAAAAAAAAAAAAGAAACAAATTTGGAATCTGAGTTTCTTTTGGAAGCTTCCTCATTGTAATGAAAAAAATTACAGAACATTAGGTGTTTGAGATTTTTACCTCCACCCACCCCAGCAGGTGACTCTCAAATTAACCATTCATAATCAAAAGCTTGCAAAAGAGTCTATTATAATTTTTAATTATCCTAGGTGAGATTATGCCTTTTAGAAACATAACATAAATTTGATTTCTGGATTTAGTACCTTTAAGGAGAAGTTGGCTTCAGAGAGAGCATAGACTTGGCCTGAGATGAACCCATGAGAATCTTGTAATAACATATCAAATATATTGTTTGTTTACCTCATGTCTTGGGCCCTCAACCTTAATGGTTGGCCATCTCTAATTGTAGACCTGACAATATGCAGTGCCTTGGTGGTTTAAATTTGGAGGGGAGATCTCTCCCAGACCCAGACTCCCATGGACAAAATAAGTCAAGACAGAAAATTCTCAAGTTTTGTCTGTCTGTTTTTACAGATTTTATTTATTTATTTATTTGAGAGAGAGTGAGTGAGAGCGAGGGAGCACTAGTGGAAGGAGGGGCAGAGAGAGAGGCAGACTCCCTGCTGAGAAGAAGCCCCATGTGGAGCTTGATCCCAGATCTCTGGGATCATGACCTGAGCCAAAGGCAGACGCTTAACTGACTGAGCCACCCAGGTGCCCCTCAAGGTTTTGATACAGGTTTCAAAGGAAATTTTATCCTGTTTAGATACCTGTGTGATGAAATCTTCTGAATACATTGGCTTCTAGAGCTAGCATGATGGTGAACTTCTAGGTCCTATACTTGTCTTCTTCCATGTAAACTTTGTCTATGGACTTAGAAAATGTTGAGGATAATGTTGAGGATATTTTATTTCTAATAAGGAAGTCTTCCTTCAATAATAAACATTTTCAAATCTAATCATTCCTCATTCCTAAGTTTCCTAAAAAGGTAATTGGAGCTCTCCCCAAAGTGAGATTTTTCTCACCTCTGTGGTTGGGGACATCCCTGGGTGGGGGCTCAGTGGGCATCAGAGGAGCTCTGCAGGTTTTGAATCTAGGGTCTTTAACAGAACTTAGTGGAACCTCCCAGATTGCTCAAAGTGATGGTTATCTTTAAATGTAGCAGGTATAGTAAAGTTGGTTTTGCTTCCTCAAAGAGGTCATCTTTTCAGGGAGCCTGTGTTTGACAGTCTGCATTTGAATTTGCAACTGCTGTTAATTTGTAAAATAGGGATAAGTTGCAAGTAGAAGAAAAATCCACTTATCTTTTCAATTTTGTCTCTTTGTATGCTTTAGGTGATTTTTAAGACCCAGTCATACTCTCGCATAATGGCAGGTTCTCATTATGGGTGTTAACTTTAACTATGGTATACAGTTCTTGACACCTGTTGTCTGAATTAGTTAAGCCCCAGTTGAACGTGCAGGTTATAGTTTTCAGATAAGCATTTAAAAATTTTAGGAATGCCGTTTTGGTTCGCTCATAAATTTTCATTCGGTTTTATTTCTAGTTTAATTTTAAGCAGAATTTGTGGCACACGTCAGGAGTGGGGCAGAGGGAGGGGTCACCACTGATGAATTCACTGCATTTGGCTGTGATACCTGTCAGCATTCCAACTTTGAGGGAAGTTCATTAACCTTCTCCGAGTTCCTATTGCCCTTTACATTTCAGAGCAGAGTGTGGTAATGTATTTGAATGAGGTTGGTAAATTTCACAGTAGAGGCTTAAAATAGTCATTGTTTTTGTCACCCAATTAGCCGGATTTTAAAAACTGTACTCCTGCTTTAGCAGAAAGAACCAAATAATAACAACAAAAACCAGCATGAAGGGAATCATTTAAAAAACCAAAATAACAAAAAAATCGACAAGCTGTGTCCTAGTAAGTACAAAGTATAGTATTAGACATCGGTATCATTTTCTCCTGCTAAACCAAGAATGACTCTCCTGATGGTGCCTAAAAGGCTTTATGTTTTTGAAAAAGGATTCAGTTATGTTTACTTACGCTGTTTTACAGTTATAAAAATGTGTACTAAAGTTTAGGAAGATTTGAAAGGATATTCAAACAGAGTCTTCTGCTTGACTTGGAGTAGTCTGGAAAACACAATCAGCTGGAACCCATTTCCTGAACCCAGGACTGTTGAAAGTTTTGCTTTACTTTACACAAGAATGCAGAATAGTTTGAGGATGCTTTTTGTGTACAGATAAGCTTTTACCCACAGTATATTGAAGCAGTGATTTCCCCCCCCACAAAACATTTGCTGATTTGTTCTAGAACCAGCTGAGGAAAGTAAACTCTTAAGTAGCTTCCCATGTGGATGAGTAGCAGGACTCTCATCCAGTGAGGATGGAATTCAGGGTGGGTACTAGGCTATATTGTAGCAAGTGAGAAAGGAGAGGTATGGTCTGAATCACTGTTGAAGTGAATTGGGTGTTTAGCATCAGGGATAACTATTTAAATATGCCTGTCCTTGTTAGAGTTTTTGCTTCCTTTCCCCGCCCTTCTTCCCTGCTCCCTGGCAACAAATAGTGCACAGATCCTCTGACCCGGTGGAGTGTCCTGGGGGTGCAGTGCCTGTTTTTTTTTTTTTTGCAGTATTGCAGTGTCAGTATTAATTCTGTGTTATAAGGGTTCAGAGGATGAATGATGACCATAAGATACCCCATCCAAAGACAGGCAGGCAAGGAACAGACTTGGGACTCTGTGGTGGCAGGCTGCCCATTTTATCACAGATTGCCAAGCATACTGTGTGCCTTGTGTTGTTCCGGTGTATTTCAGCCCTAACTAATTCCATCTTCTCGATGACCCTATGAGAAGATATTGTTACTATCTCCATCTTAGAGTTGAGGAAACCAAATTCCAGGGAGGCACCCTGGGAGGTAACTGGCTCACTGTCCGAGAGAGCCAGTGTGGAGCCCATGCGTTCTGGCTCCAGCACCTGTGTTCTTAGCCACGTTGGACTTTGATGCCTCCCAGGTTGGGGGCTGAAGAGTATTTAAACAAATAGGCTTGTAGAAAAGGCGCCCGATTTTTTTTTTTAGCTCCTTTTGACATTTTTATGATCTGTTTATTTCGTTATAGCAACATCGCCCATCCCTCCCATCATATTCTCTGTAAAACAGAATTTTTTTTACCGTTTTGCTCTTGGGTTAAATGATAGAGCTCCTTTAAGGTAAGTTGCGCTGAAAAGAGATGGTTAGTGGTTCTGGTGCTGTTTTTGCTCTTTCTCCATTTCTGGAACTGCTGGAACTATATGGTTTAATATTTACCTCATCAGTGTTCCCAAGTGCTCAGTAACTTCAGAACCAGAGCGTGGCTTCCTTCAAACTGGGATTATAGGCTGTGATTACAGAATGAACCACAGGGATTTGAATCAAAGCATATTGTTGGACCATTACTTTTTCCTGCTTCCTGATTTGAAGCCATAGGAATATGGTTGCTAATACTTGGTTTCATTTGATTTTGTACTTCTCAGTGTTTTCTCGTTGTATTAACTTTTGATATGAAAACAGAAATATTCTAAGTACTTCATTTGAAAATTGTATAAGGGCATCAGTAGCATCAGATTTGTTTTATTCCTACTGTTAAAATTTTTATATTTGATTTTTCTTTGATTTTTCAGGGGATCGTTGTCCCACCTGTTAGAAATTTTCTTTTAAAAAATTACAGAATATCATTGAACATTTCTTGAATAGAATCTGCCGTCTTAATCCCTGTAGTATTTTCATATATTGTATCATATGTCATATAGTTAATAGATGAGGGGTCTGTCTTAAGGATGTTCTAAGGGGGGCGGGGCGCCTGGGTGGCTCAGTTGGTTAAGCATCTGCCTTCAGCTCAAGTCATGATTCTGGAGTCCTGGGATTGAGCCCCGCTTGGGGCTCCCTGCTCAGAGGAGTCTGCTTCTCCCTCTCCCTCTGCTCTTCCCTCTGCTCGTGTGCGTGCACGCTCGCTTGCTCACTCTCTCTCTCGCTCAATCTCTCAGATAAATAAATAAAATCTTAAAGTTCTAAGGGCTCCTGGCTAGCTTAGTCAGTAGAACATGTGACTCTTGATCTTGGGGTTATGAGTTCAAGCCCTACATTTGGTGTAGAGATTACTTAAAAATAAAATCTTAAAAAAAAAACCAAAAAGTTAGTTCTAAAGCTAAGAATAGGTAGAATCAGTTCTGCTTTTTCTTCAAATATTGCCAAGTTGAATCTGTGAAGAAGTAATGATGTTTTGCTTAAAAGAGATTTTTTATATAAACAAAGAGTGAAGTATATTTGGTAAAATAGAGTTTAATAATTTTTAAAAATTTTTATTAAATTTGAATATCTGTTGTTTTTTCTTACATTTTAATATAATGTAAACTTGTGGCCCTTCAATTTAAAAAGTTATTATCATATAAAGTTTGATCTTTTAACTGAGCCACCTAGGTGCCCTTGATCTTTTAAACTAATGAAATACACATTTAAAATTACAGTTAAGGGGGTGCCTGGGTGGCTCAGTTGGTTGGGCGTCTGCCTTCGGCTCGGTCGTGATCCCAGGGTCCTGGGATAGAGCCCCACATTGGGCTCCCTGCTCAGCCGGGAGTCTGCTTCTCCCTCTCCCTCTGCCTCTCTCCCTGCTTGTGCTCTCTTGTTCTCTCTGAAATAAATAAGTAAAATCTTTTTTTATTTAAATAAAATTACAGTTAAGATAGTACCTTTTTTTTTTTTTTTTAAGAATAGGCTTTAAAAAAGTGGGTTCTGTGAAACCCACCCACGTTTCAAACATCTGAAGTTGCAGGCCACAGTAAGAAAAGTGCTTGACTGAGGGTTAAAAGACGAGGAGGGTACATATTGGGCTTGGTTTTGCCCAGCAGCAGCGGTATTTCATTGAGTGTGCTTTGTGTTAAAGTGAAGCAAAACCCAAGCCTATCTGGTTCTTGAGCTCCTGCTCTGAACTACCATGTGGCACTTCCTTGCTATATATCACTTAGACTTGTGAATTTGAACAAGCCACTACATCTCCTTGGATATAAGTTTATTCACTTCAAACACTGATGCTGTGGAGGTGAGCAGTTCTGTTGGCACTCAAGTAGATCATTTAGGCAACAGACTTGTTTCTGTGGAAGCTGATGGATAGTTGTTTATTCATTCAACAAATAATGTGTTGGTGTTTTGATTTGCTAAGCTCTGGGGGTTTCGTAGAGAGCAGCAGACCTAGTCATTGCTGTCATGGAGATTAAGTGACAGGGGCTGTCATATTTGAAGGACAGAGTGTAATCTGGTCACACAGCAGTGTGTGACCTCCTACACACCAGTGTAGGAGGGCTGCAATGGCTTTCTGGAGAAAGTCAGATTTCATTGAGACTTGAAGCACACACCCCTGAGTTTAAAAATAGTAATTTTTCTCTCCTCTAGACCACTGCTTCCTGACTAAACTCCTCACATCCCTCTTGCCTTTCTCTAAACTCTTCATTTGTTTATTGGTTCATTCAGTCTTTCATTCAGCAACAGCTGTTTACCGAATGATGACTACATACCAGGCAGTTCTAGGAATTTAAAACCTACCACTGAACCAGTTAGAGATTTTTGCTTTCATAGAACTTATATTTTAATGTGGTAGGGAGATGCAGAGGGTAGACAGTATTCAAAATAATAAGTAAATTATACACCCAAATTCTTCAAAATGCAGCCATAGTGAGGACTCTTCATTTTCTTGCTCTTAGGCTGAAGTGCAGCCCTGTTCCACTCTCTGCTTGGTTCACTGTTCAGGCCCCAACCCCCTGACTCTGTTCCACCACACTTTCATTTGTCAGGTCTCTTTCATAGTAGCTGCATCTGAAAAGTTTCCTGGAATTCTGTTTTTGAATTTGAGATTCCCTATTGTCACATGCCCTCTTCACTTTTTCTGTGTAACATGCATCTCGGTCATGGTTTCTTAGCTGCTGTATAGTCATTTAAGGGCCTGCCTTTTCCACCACACTGTAAATCACATGGGGGGGGGTGGTGCCTTTCTTGTTCCCTCTGTCTTCAGGGCCTGGTATTGGCATATAGGCCGGGGAGCTGGAGAATGCCTGGTGGGCTTAGGGGTGGGAAGGAAAGTCAAGGTAGGGAGGAACTGGGGACGAGACTGGTGGTGCAGGCAGGATCAAGTACACCAAGTAAAGGAGTTGAAATTTGGTTCTCAGGCATTGTGGAGGCATGAAAAGTTTAAACAGGTTTTGGGAATACTAGTTTGTTTTGATAACATTTAATGTCCTAGAAATCATTAATTAGATAGTTTGAGTAACACCCTCAAGCGTGGTGGATTTAATTTTTAAACTGTGAAAGTAATATGAAGTATGAAATTTTGATCTTAATGGTAAAAAAGTTAAATATGTACGTAAGTGTCTGCAGCAATAAGTCAAAGTTCCCTCTTTCCTAACTCTTAATCCTACTTTGAAGCAGTAACTCAAGCTGAGGTTTTTGTATATGTGCATGCATAAGCTTTTATGAGCATTCCTAGGTGTTTTTCTGTCTTAATGTAGATAAGGTCATACTACTTTTTAAAAAAGTATTTATTTATTTATTTTGGAGAGAGGGTGGGTAAGTGGGGAGAGGGAGGTGGGCAGAGAGAGAGAAACTCAGGCAGACTCCCTGCTGAACGGGGAGCCCGACGTGGGGCTCAGTCTCACACCCATGAGATCACAACCAGAGCCAAAACCAAGAGTCAGACGCTCAACCAACTGAGCCACCCAGGCACCCCCACATATGACTCTTAAACAAAAAGACAACCCAGTTTAAAAATGTACAAAGTGTTTGAATAGACATTTCTCTGAAATGGCCAATAAGCACATGAAAACCTGTTCATCACGATTAGTCATAGGAAAATTCAATCAAAGCCACAATGAGATACCACTTTAAACCACTGGGGTGGCTGCAGTAGAAGATTATCAAGTGCTGGCAAAGATTTGGAGAAATGAGAACCTTTATACACTGCTCATGAGAATGTAAAATGGTGCAGCCACTTTGGAAAACAGTTTGGCAGTTCTTCAAAAGGTTAAATATAATGTTACCATGTGACCCTGTGATCTCACTCCTGGTTATATATCCAAAATATATATGTCCGCTCAAAAATTTGTTCACAAATGTTCATAGGAGCATTTTTGATAGTAGCCAAAAAATTAAAAACAATCTAAATGTCCATCAGCTGATGAATGGATTAAAAATATGTGGTATATCCATACAAAGGAATAATATTTAGCAATCAAAGGATAATACTGATACATATAAAAAAAGATAAGGTCATACTATATATATCATACTATATATATTCTTCTACAATTCGCTTTCCCCCCCAGTGCGCACTATATTTGATGTATTCTTAGAGTGTAGGAGTTACCTTCCTAAACCCAGTCCTCATTCCCCGGCATAGAGCCAAGGCATTTGGAACTCTGTGCTGAGTCCTGAAAGGTCCTGCAGGAACAGGCCAGGCCTTCCACTGGACTTCATGCTGTCATTTTCTGCCACTTGCTTTTTGTCTTCAGTTTTCACCTCATGGACTCAGTTTCTAGAACATGGGAAATACCTTCTGAATTTGGGTTTTTGTTCATGTTGTTCCTTCTGTTTAGACTTCTTTCACCCTAATCTTCCCATGGCAGTGGTTGTTCTCTTCAGGCTTTAGTTTACATTTTACTTTAGAAGGACCCTTTCGGTTTTTTTCATTATTTAAAAAAAGTATCAAGTAATCTCTGCCTCCAACGTGGGGATCAAACTCACAACCCCGAGATCAAGAGTCACATGCTGTGCTGATGCAGCCAGCCAGGTGCCCCCAGAAGGACTCTTTCTTAGTAGTGTATTTACAGCACGTTCTCTCTGTCTGCCTCAGTACCTTTTGTTTCCATGTCACATTGGTATCAATTCTCAATTGATTTGTTTGCTCTCTTTGGGTTTCCCTTACTAAAGAAGGCTGTGAGTTCCACGAGTGCAAGGACTATTTCATGTAGTATTATATATGGATCAACCTCGTCTTTTTAAAGACTGTGGCACATTCCATTTCATGTCTGTAGCCTTTTGGTACGAGTGCCTTACTGACGACCTGTAAAATTGTTTTTCTGATTTTCTTACCAAAACACCAGCAACCAATTAAAAACTCTCTCTCTCTTCCATGTGCATGAAGTTGCTGGATTGAACGATTTAGGTCTTCAAACTTTTGATAGATACTAACAATTCTTAAAAAGCTGGTACCCTTTCATACGACATCAGTAGTGAGAGTAACGTGTGCTTACCTGCAGGCCTTCACTCCGCCTGTTGGCAGACTTCGCAGATCCACTGTGGCGTCTCATTGCTTTCGTTTGTATGCGTATAATTATGACTGAAGTTGAACATACTTCATACATTCTTTTGGATTTCTTTTTATGGAAACTTCTCGTTTAATCTTTTGACCATTTTTCCTGATAATTGTTGATCTTTTTTCTTGTTGATTCAAGGCTTTTTATTAAAAAATGTTTTTCTGTCTGTAGTCTTATAGGAAAGTTATACTGTGTGATATATCATTGCCATTGAATTTGGAACTGTATGGGGCTTTTCATCTCTTTATATAGCCTGATAATAGCTAAATGTGCTAAAAGAACAGATTAGAGATGAGTGTATTTAATAGTTTCTTGTTGAAACTGGTAATAGTTTTTAAATGTCTAATATATAATATGTCCTGAATAAAATATCTTGGGATAAATGAGTGACAAATGTAAAATTAGTTTTTAGTGAAATTTGTTTTTCATAGTAGGAAATATTTTTTCTTAAGAGTTTCCAGATAAAAATATAGGTTGCCCAGTTAAACCTGAATCTTAGATAAACAATGATTTTTTTTTTAAAGTATGTCCCAAGTATTATATCATAGTAAGGAAACGTAACATATTGATTAGTTAAAAGACAAGATTGCTTTGTGGCAGTTTATAGAAGTGTGGGATTTGTGGCAGTCAAAAACATTTTTTAGAAGTTCTGCTTTGTGTAAATAGATCTCTGTATGTCCACACATAAATATGATTAATGAATTCTGTGAATTATCTTTTAACATTTGCGTCTGTCAGTTCTCTCAAGGTAACAGACTTTTGTGACAGCAGTTTATTTTCTCTCCCAGTATATTTTGCAAATACACTATTACACATTTGAAAGAAAAGACATGTTAAAAGTTTCCTTTTAGGCTCCTTATAATCCAGCCTCCATCAGCCAGTGCTCTTCCTGTATTTTGTTCGCGAGGCACTAATTGTCCGCATTTGGCAGGTTTAACACTTCCTGACAGAGAGGCTATTAAGGGGAGGTATTCTCCAATAACTGTCACTGGCTTGAACAAAGAACCTTCAAATTCAATGTGTGGAAACCACTAACATTCTTAAATGACCCTTTTCATGGATTTTTATCCCTTTAAGCTAAAATTTGGAGAATGTAGGGTCAGCGAAAACAGCAAGGTGTAATAAAGCAGTAAACCTTGATTTTTGGGAGAGTAGAGTGGGAGGTATAGATTTATCTCTGACTTGAAAACAATTGTTATTTGGAAAATCTCATTAGCAGATGTGACTGCTTGGAGTTAAAAAAAAAAAAAAAGACTTAAAACTGATGTCGCTTTCAGGACCGCTTTGAACTTAACAAGCACCTATTTGTGGAGCAGACTGGCTAATGAAAGGAAATTAAATTTTTCTGACAACTTCCCCTGCCAACCTCCTTATTCAGGGGATGTTATTAGGTACTGAAGACTTTTTAAGGAAGATTTTTTTTTTTTATTAGACATAAATGAACCAGTTATAAACATCCCCCGCCCCTCCTTTTGGGGGAGGATTCTGACATGGTTACTCTACATTTTTAAATTACTAGCTTAAAAGCTTACAAAATACCAGGCTTCGCTTTAATATTTTAAAGCAATTTTCCCAAAAAGTCAGGCATTCTCACTAGCTAATGGTTTCAAAACATTGTCATTTCTTGTGATTAGTTTACATCTCTGAGTTGTAAAGAAAAGCCACATTTACTAGGGAGGCTTGGATTTAACACCTTTTCAGCTTTCTCCTTATTGTTCCATGGGGAAATGTATCCGGAGTGTCCTGTGCTCATGTGTTAGGTGAGAGTTAATGATCAATGAAATGGTTTGGATTCGAGGGAACGTTTTCTTCTGTCATTTGCATTGGTTGATATTTAGCACTAATTAATCCTTATATCCATCAACTCTTACCTTGTACTTCTTTGAGAGGCATTTGCTTTCCTTGGCTTTTTCAAAGTTTACCCCCACAAGTTGGTTCGTGGAATTTAAGGTTTTAAATTACGTAACAAAATGTACCTAGTAAAGATAAAATATGTACCTGAGAAAAGGATGAAAAGAAAAGGAAAAAGTAATGAAGACTACTAAAGGAATTTTTGGGGGGGACAATTGGCAATTTCTGTAGATACTGCTGAAAATTTACTTTTTGTTTCTAGAAAATCTTGAGCCTCTCCCAAACAATAGAGAATCAACTCCCCCTGCTGACAGAATCCAGGAAAACATGACGTGTAAATATCAGAGGGACAGAAACAAGCTGGCTGTAGACAAGCTTTAATGATTTGATTTATGATTCAGTATTGATTGTAAACATCTAAATTCTGCTGTTAAATTCCAGCAACTGCACCAAATCATTTGGCAATTCTGGTAGTGCTTCCTGCCAGCTAATTTCAAACTGCTTTGAGTTTCTTAATATAATAATGATGAGGTAGAATTTACATTCCACTTATGGTATTAATTTTACATTTCTCTGAATGAAAAGAGGTAGAAGGTTGTAAAATTGAACATTAAATGAATCAGAGGAGACAGTAGTGCAATATATGACTGCCCTAAAGACATTGTGCAATGGCTGATGGGATTAATGTTGGATCTCATTTCCTGCTTTTACAGGATGCAGATGAAGCTGTCAGAATTGCAAGGGAAATTGGTAAGTTCTTAAATTAACTTTGTTAGAGTTTCTAGGTCTTTCAGCAGAAAGGGTTGAGTAAACATGTAATAAGTAACCCCATAGAGCAAATAATATTTTAATACTTTTAGAATTTTGATTACTTGTCCCTTTGGAAGAATGTATCAGCTGAATTACCATGTTCTGTTAGAACCCGAACTTTAAAGAGTAATTTGATTTTAATTACAGCTCTTTTGTAAGTTGAAATCATGGGCTAGTTAAAAGAAGGAATTGTCTTAACTCTTGAGCTTGGATGTAATGTAAGTTTTATGTACTTAGTTGAATACAACTTATTAAGGTTAAAGACATAGGTGATTAAAATGAAGATTTCCTATTTGACAAGGCCCTTCAAGTTTTTACCTTTTCTTAAGATGTTAAATATCACCTTTTAATAAGCTTGCCAGGAAAGAGAATGTGAGAAATCAGAACTGAATATTCTAAATTGGAGTAAAAGGTAAACCAAAGGACTGTTTTACTTGACTGTTTTCGGTACAGTTATACTGGGGCAGGGCTTACCAACTTTTTATTTTAAAAAATATTCCTATTGCTCATGACAACGATTTCTATTTTCAGTGTCTGCTAATTAAAAAAATGCATGAGGGCATATTGTTATCAGGGATTAGTAATGCTATTAAATTTGTATTAAACAAATTAGTACTTGTATACATTTGACAGAACTTTGTAGGTATGTGAGAGAAATCAGACAATGCTTGGCAGTCAGGAAATTTCAGCATCTTAGCATTCGTACTTGGGTAGGGCCAAACTTTTCAGCATCCCACATTAACATTTCTTTAGTCCTGTTTTCTCATTAAGATTGATGACTCAGAATTATTTTTTTCACTGGGAGAGCATTTGATTTGGCAAAATTTACATAGGGGTGTGTGTGTGTGGGTGGGTGGGTGTGTGTACACGTCTTATTTCTGAAAGTAACCAATTGGGTTAGTAAATACATTCTTTACAATAGGCTCAGGCTAGCTTAACAGTTCTTCAGTGATCTGGAAAGTTGTTTGGTTTGTTGGGTCCCTGTTTCTAGTTGGGTCTTGCTAAATTATTTTAGTTTGGCTCATGGTTAAGTGTGTTTTGTTGTTCATTTGTTTTACAAACATTGCTGCTACTGATGTAGATTTGGACTTAAGACCAGGTCTTAGAAAATCTTATTTTATCTGACTACAACATCTCTTCCTTAATCATTTCTTCAGACATACCAACATTTTCAAAAAGCATTTCAGACTTCACAGAAGATTTGCTAGATTGTTGAATAAGTTGGACTACATGGAACTGATTTGTGGTTTATTCTTTGAGAAAATCAAAAGCATCTCTCTGAGGTTTGAAATCACTGGCAGTCCTCACAGCCTAAGAGGCATGGAGCATACCTGCTGGCTTTTGAGGAGACTTTTTTCTTTTCTTTTTTTTTTTTTAATATTTTATTTATTTATTTGAGAGAGAGAGAATGAGAGAGAGCACATGAGAGCGGGGAGGGTCAGAGGGAGAAGCAGACTCCCCGCCGAGCAGGGAGCCCGATGCGGGACTCGATCCCGGGACTCCAGGATCATGACCTGAGCCGAAGGCAGTCGCTTAACCAACTGAGCCACCCAGGCGCCCTGAGGAGACTTTTTTCTAAAGTAATTTCATTGTATACTCTTAGATTTAAAAAGTTGTCTTTCTGGTTCTAGTTTAGATAGTATTGTTATTAACTCCGTAATACTATTAGCACAATAGTATCTACTTTAAAAGGACAGAATGTTTGGAGGAATTTAGAGAAATGAAAGGGATTAGAAGAATATCATGAATTACATTGGCATGCCATATTTCGAATTATGACTTTTCAACTCTTGAGCATTTCCTTTGTATAAATGGCAGGCTGCAGATTGCTTGCTTTCATGTCTTGTCTTTTACTTTTTTTTTTTTTTTTTTTTAAATCTGTGACCTTTAAAATAATCAGTTAATCGTAATGGGACTCTGAACGGTTCTCATCACTTGGCTTTCCTCCCTTAATATTTTAATGCTGTGCTTACTCCCCTTTGAGCTTACTCCTGAGGTTACCTAATTCGATCTCAGGCTTTTTTCTTTATATTGAGGGATAACCTTTATGACTCCTTCCTCTTTCCTATCTTCTAATTCTTCTCCAATTATGCCTTCTCATTTGTGAAATAAATGATCGTAATCATGGCTGTTAAGTGTCAGAGGGTTAGTGTTTTGCTTATGCTGAAAGGGAAGCCATAAAACTTGAGGTGAAATAAAACATAATAAAGAACCAGGGTCATCAGCTTTATAAAGCATTTGGAATTTCCCTGAAACCCCTTCTGAATCACCACGGAAACTTCCCATAAAACTTTTTCCCTCAAGTGCTAGCTTCTAAAATAAATGAAATTACATATTATTAGTCTCTTGATATTGTTTCATTTGGTGATTCATCAGTTTTGTTTTCTACTAATTTTATTGAGATCTTTCACATTTTAACTACATTATGATTCTGATGGGCCTTTGTGAATTCATCTAAGAGTTAACTTAAACATTGATTCCACAGGAAAATATGCTCCTAGTTCTAAACAACTGAATTATAATCAAACCCTTGAACCTGTCCATTTATAGGTAGCAGATGTCATATATACCTATTTACATATATACCTATTTACAGATTTCTCTGCTTTATTTCTTTCTGTGTTACATGGAGAAAATAAATTGATCATCTTTTCTGTGGTTCCCTCCTCTCTTGTGTCTTCTCTTCTGGAAACAGGAATCTATGAGGCCGAAAGAGGAAGCTAACTGCCTTGAGCATTGATGAATTAGGTGTCTTTTACATAATAGTAGCTCTTGTTTAAGGAGCGTTTTTTCCATGTAGCAGGCACTTTGTGACTGTTATTTCTAATGCTAATTTTTGGGTTAATTATTTCATTTACATTTAAGAAACTAAGGATTAGAAATGATAAGTAATTTGCTCAAGGTCACAGACCTACTGAGTGGTGGGCCCGCTTTAAATTTAGGTTCATTTAGTGCCAAAGACTATGGATTTTTCATTATACTTTTGCAAAACTAATGGGATTAGAGGATGAGAGCTAAAATTTGAGTCACCACTTTGTGTAAGATACTGTAATGCACTTAAGCATGTTATATGTGGATTTGAAGAAACAGCCTCATCATTGATAGGGTGAGAGACCATTAAAGCTTAATATGTACTTTTGTGTGCTTGTTTTTTGGTCTTCCTTGTCTCTCTCATTCTCACTCCTGATTTTTTCCTTTGACCTCTCTAAGTTTAGAGATACAGGGCTATTGATCCCCAGTTTATCTTTAACCTCAGTGATAGACAACAGTAATCAGCTTGATTTGCATTAAAGTTTGATCTTTTTACTTGATCAAAGGTCTTCAGTACAATCAAACCGAATTGATTCCTAAAAAAGAAATTGTAAACTAAAACCTGTCCTTTAACCACCTCCGGATTATTCAGATTCTTTTCTTTTGCCCATCTTTCTCAGAATCACAAATCTTGCCTGATTTAAATAAAAATTTTTTTGATCCTCAGATTCACCATACTCTAAGCCTACTTCACCTGCAGTTTCTACATCTCAGCAAATGTCACTCCTTTTACTCAGTGGCTAAAGCTAAAACCCAAGATCTATCCTGGTGTTGTTGCCCTGTCATCCTATTGTCAATATATCAATAGATACTGTCAGTCCTTCATTCAAAATAACCTCCCATATTCATTACTCACTATCTTTACTACCCGTACTCTCTCCCAGACTACCATTGTCCTTGCAGGGACTGTGACAGCAGTTTCTCTACTTTTCTTGAACACTTCAGAGTCATTCTTCACGTAGCTGTCAGTGATAGTTTAAAACTCCAAGCAATAAGGACACACCCCATCTCATCCCATCCCATATCTGCTTTAAGCCCTCTAATGGCTTTTCCTTGCAT
This sequence comes from Halichoerus grypus, assembly GCF_964656455.1. NCBI lineage: Eukaryota > Metazoa > Chordata > Mammalia > Carnivora > Phocidae > Halichoerus > Halichoerus grypus. The sequence continues at coordinate 11,059,778 of NC_135715.1, read as the reverse complement.
TTAGATAAAATCAAAATTCCTTCCCCTGACTACAACCCCAAATGATTTGGCACCTGCCTTTCCCTCCAGTCTCATTTTAGACTCCTCCCTTCATTGCCTGCTGTGCTTTAGGTACACTGGCTTTCTTGACTATACCAAACTTCAGAGTCTTAGAGTAAGGTTTTTTTTTGTTTTTGTTTTTTTTGTTTTTTTTGAGGGGGGGTTGAGGGGGCTCTTGAATACCCTAGCTGATATTTTCACAAAGATGGCTCCTTGTAGCCTTTCATATATTGGCTTACATGTCATTTCTTCAAAAGAAGACCCTCTCATACTGCCGCTCAGTCATTCCTCTTATAACCATATTCTGAATCTCTGTGTAGATGTTTTTCTTGTTTGTTAACTTTTTCCTCTGTTATTTTGAAAAATTTCAATCATACAACATTTTGAAAGAATTGTACAGTGTGTACCTATATTCCCATCATCAGGATTCCACTATTAATTTTTTGGAGATTTGCTTTATCATTTATCCATTTGTTAATCCGTCTTGATTTTGGTGCATTTCAGAGTGCAGTTGCAGATATGTATCCCACTAAATACTTTAACATAGAATTATATGCATGCATATATGTGTTGGACATGACTGTCACCCCAGAGAGTTCCCTCATGCTCCTTCCAAGTCAGTCCTCACCATTTTCCCCAGGTCCAGAGTCAGCTAGTTCTAAATTTTTATAGTAAAGATTTGGTTTTTAAAAAATTGAGATAAAATTTCAGTACTATAAAAGTCAGTCTTTCAAAGTGTGCAATTCAGTGGTTTTTAGTATATTCACAATGTTATGCACCCATCACCACTGTCTAATTCCAGTACATTTTTATTACCCCCAAAGGAATCTCTATACTCATTAGTATTCACCCCCTTCTGCCCTCCAGCCTTGGCAACCACTAATCTACTTTCTGCCTCTATGAATTTACCTATTCTGAATGTTTCATAAAAATGGCACTTTTTGTATCTGGCTTCTTTCACTTAGAGTTGTTTTCAAACTTCATCCGTGTTTTACCGTGTATCAGGGCTTCCTTCCTTTTTATGACTGAGTCGTATTCTATTGCATGTGTATACCACTTTGTTTTTATCCACTCACCTGTGGATGAACAATTGGGTCAGTTCCTCCTTTGACTATTGTACATAGTACTGCTTTGAACATACATCTACATGTGTTTGGGTACCTGTCTTTAATTCTCTGGGGTTTATACGTAGCTGTGGAATTGCTGGGTTGTGTGGTAATTCCATGTTTAACCTTTGGAGGAGCTGCCAAAGTGTTTTCCAGTGGCTGTAACATTTTACATTCCCACCAGCCATATTCCAGTTTCTTCACATCTTTGCCAGCATTTGTTCAGGTTTTTTTTTTTAATATGGCCATCCCAGTGTGTGTGAAATGATATCTCACTATGCCAGATATTGACAGAATGGATAAAAAACACAATCCAACTATATGCTTTTGACAAGAAACTCACTTAGATCCAGAGATAGAAATTGAAAGTGAAAGGATGGAAAAAGATACCCCATGCAAATAGTAACCAAAAAAGAACTGGGGTGGATATACTAATATCAGACAAAATAGACTGCGAGTCTAAAACTGTTACAAGAGACAAAGACATTATGTACTGATTGTTATAAACATACGTGCACCAAACAGCAAAGATCCCCAAATATTTGAAGTAAACATTGACAGAATTGAAAGGATAAATAGATAGTTCTAAAATAATAGTTGGAGACTGCAATACCACACTTTTTGTAATGGATAGAACATCTACAGAGACAATCAGTAAGGAAATAGAGATCTTGAACAACACTATAAACCAGTTAGACCTTGTATATCGAACACGCTGCCCAATAATAGAAAAATACACATTTTTCTCAAGTATCTATTTATTAAAAGGAAGAGTGACTGAATGATTGAGTTATAAAGAATTTTTAAGGGAAAGGAAAAAATATCAAACCGAAACAGGTATCTCATAAAGTGTGTTCCTTGTCTTGCAATGTTCCCAGGACTTAGTTCAAAATGGAGATATCTCCCTGCCCCCTTCATAGAATTATCTTGATGGATTAAAATAACATGAGATATCCTGCATTAAACAGATTCTATTTATCTTTGCAAATGATTGTTTTATGTTCATTTGGTTACTGTTTTGTAGATAGTTGACCATGTGGGTTAATTTCCTTTGTATTTCTAGTACTTAAGACAACGCTTATCACATAGTGTATATTCAGCAAGTGGTTATTCAGTGAATGAATCCAAACAGAAATGTGTATATCAGTATACAAATGAATTAGATAATCACACATTTAAAAATTTTTTTCACAATATTTATAGACCATAATTTGACAGTAATTTTCTCATTCCTTTTCCCTTAATCTTCAGTTTTGTAATGGATATACCTGGGAAGAACAGGAATATTAAGTAAACTATGATAAACTCCCAGCAAATAGATAATTAAAAAATAAGATTATTCAAATAAATTTAGTATGTGCTTGTTAATGACTACTACTCAGCAATTCTTGTAGGTTGTTCTTGGATTCATTAGGCTGGGCTGATGGAAGCTTTTACAAATCTAAGATTCAGATGTGTGAGATTATGTGACAACCTTATTGCCTTCTCACTTATCTCTGATGGTGACATCTTACATTCTTTGCAAGATAGGCTCTCCTATGTCTTTTCTTTCTCCCTCCCTCCTTCCCTCCCTACAACCCAATGTGGGGCTCAAACTTCCAATCCTGAGATCAAGAGTCTTATGTTCTACCAACTGAGCCAGCCAGGTGCCCCCTTCCATTTGTTTCTTTTTGATACTAGCCTTCAGACTGCCTTGGCCTCTGTCTCTGATGAGTGTGTAGGGGCTATGGTTATCCTTTCTTCTCTGCCTTGGCTGTTTTCCTTTGCCTATTCTTCCCATCTTCCTTTTGACATGGCATTACATTAAAAAAGTTGCTCATATTTTTTTATAACTAAGAACAAATTGTTCATACTTAAGAGGGATAAAAATACTTGGCTAAGCCACCAAGTCTTTTATTTCCTCTATTTCATGCTGCTTAGGAAATTTTTCACACGTCGTATACGACTGTGTGGTTGAAGATACATTGAAGAAACCTTTGAAAAAATATTATAATTTAGACTTTCTTCACGATAGCACATCATGTTAATTTATTTTCCAGTTTGGTCCTCGGTAGAAGATATGTTTCATGTGCTAAGGAGATTTAATAAGAAATGCCTGAGGAAAGGTTATGTTGAAGAGAATAGTGTTAAAAGTATTCTTTATGAAATCCATTAAAAAGTGAGGCTTTTTACTTCGCTGTTTTCCCGTCGTCGTTGAAGTAATGTGATCATTTGAGGTCAAGATGATAATCCCTGGGAGATGAGAGCGTGAGTTCTGTATCCCCTCTCTTCTTTTTTCCCTACTGTCACTTAGGGTACTTATCTATATATATCTTTTATTACTCCAGCATACATGTTTTGGCTTTCAGCATGATTTTACGAGTTCTCTCTCTCTATTTTTACCATATTCGCTCCCACTTTTTGTTTTTCTCAGTCCTTAATTACCTTTCCTTTTATTATTGTTCTTTCTTGCATTCCTCTTCTTTTTTCTATTCTATTGCAAAAGGCTCTGCATAATGTTCTGACAATAATGTGAAAACATGGAGCCTTAGGTTTTTGTTGGGAAACTTCCTGTCTGTGAACCCCTTTTGCTCTAATCTATCAATACATTGAAATGTGCTTGATTTCTGTTCCCTGGAGCAGAGTTAGGGATCTAATTTTGTATTTGCCTAAGTAGAGGGAAATAGGTAGACAAGATCAGTTTTTCTGAAAAGAGTCATTGCTTCTCCTTGCCAAATCAAAACAAGTAATGTTATGTTTTGGTTTGCTTTAGCTTATAACACGTCTTGATTTTATTTTTATGTGTACACTATTGGTTCATTCTTACTTAAACTAGATATATTTATGTGGTTACTTATGTGTGGATGGCCAACTTAGGAAAGGCAAAAATATCCTGTGCCCTCTCACACTTTTTATTTTCCAGTGGAAAAAAATACAGTGTTAATAAGGATCATCACAGGTATCTTTTTTGGAGATTATATATATTATATATCTGAGTAGTAGCAGAGGTATGAATAAGTCACTGTTGGACTGCAATATGTAACATGTTTACATTCTAGTTACTGGATGATTATAAATCCCAGGTAGTATTAACGCGTATGTTTATCACCTTAGTCTGAAATGTGCGAACCCAAAGGGTTACAGCAAAACTAAGTTGATAATGTTAAAACTAACTATAACTAGTTTGTAATTAAAAGACAACAATAAGGGCACCTGGGTTGGTTAAGCAACTGCCTTCGGCTCAGTCGCCAGGATGGAGTCCCGCATGGGGCTCCCTGCTCAGTGGGGAGTCTGCTTCTCCCTCTGATCCTCCCCCCTTTCATGCTCTCTCTCTCATAAATAAATAAAAAAATCTTTAAAAAAAAGACAACAATAAGATCAGTAGAAAATTATGACCAAATATATACAACATGGGTAATGGTATTTATTTCCCCAAATAGCTTGAATTTAAACTACCTCTTTGTTTGTGTACACAGTAGGAATTTTTCCACGTAGCCGAGTGTTGTATGGTAGCCACATTTCCCAGTATATTCTAAATTGTATTTCCCTGGAAAACTGTGGTAATATGCTAATTTTTATTTGAGTCTGTGCAGTTGTCATTAGTTCATAAGAGCTCTAGTATTCCACATTTGTATTGCTCTTTCCTTGTGATCTTAAGCGACAAGGACTTTTTCTTCATTCTGTGTGTTCACTTCCTGTCGGTCACGTTGTGGGGTAGGAAGGAGTTCTGTTCTGTTGCCAGCCTCATGCAGAGAATAAGGCTGATGGAAGTTCTACCATCTGCAGTGTCATGGATCACAGAGGCAGGAAGTAGAAAGGGCTAAATTGTGATATCAGCAGTGAGGCTTTTCCCATGATTCAGTGTTCACTGTTATGTTTCATTATATGGTTTCACTGTTTGTGCATGATAGCTATCTCCCAAATCTTGAATTCATCAACTTCTTTCCATTTCTCTGCTGTTCTCTCTGTTTAAGCTAATCACTGTAATAGCCTTTCAAATGTATTCCTCTGTCACAGGTGGGATTCCTTTGGAAACAGATTCTGGAAGTTTATTGGGGGGAAATACTCTTGGGACCAGCCTGTGTGAGGGAGTGAAAGAAACTGGATTGAAGGAGAAGTTGAATTGAGTTGAGATGCAGACTCAACAGAGGCCTTAGCTGATCCTACAGAGGGCTCTGGTCTTTCATAGTTGTTTTAAATTGGGGCCATGGGATTGAGCCTTTGTACACCCATATCAGCTTACCACTGCTTGTGGACTGCCCCTAAGAAGGGGCAAGACCTTAGGCAGAAAGCTGAGGACCAGTCCGCTGTTGGTTGCCAACAAGACTTCCAGCAGCTGGGGGAATGGCCTAAAGTGGTGATTTGAATAGAAATCCCTGTTTCACAATTATCATATGTATTTTTCATGATTGTTCATTTCTGAGTTCATTTGTTCTTTCTCTCTCTCTCCTTCCTCCCTCCCTCCCTCCCTCCCTCTCTCTCTCTCCTTCCTTCCTCCCTCCCTCCCCCTTTTCCTCCCTTCCTCCCTTCCTCCTTCCCTTCCTTCTTTTTCTGATTTTATTTTTAAATAATCTCTATACCGATATGGGGCTTGAACCCACAACCCCGGGATCAAGAGTCTCATGCTCTACCATCTAAGCCAGCCAGGTGCCCCAGGTTTCTCTTAGGATTTTTGACTTGTTTCTTAGGAATGTATTTTAAAATAATTGAAAATTTTCTACTTTTTATTTTATTAATTTCTAAATTGCTTTCTAATCAGTGAATATGATCTTTTTTATTTAGAATCTTTCTGATTTGATGAGAAGTATTTTATGGCCAAGGAGTAAGTCACTTTACATCTTACATGTGTACCTGAAAAGAATGTATATTCTCAAATTATTGTATGCTGTGTTTTATAGATAACCAATAGGTCAAAACTACCTGTTAGGATGTTTAAATCTTCTAGTGACTTTTGACTATTTGATCAATTTTTGAAAGAGTAGATTTCCTAATTCTTCCTTGCTTGTTAGGTCTTGCCTCTGTATGTTCTTAAGATAAGTTAATAGGTAATATAACAGTGTAACATGTGTCTTCTTGGCTAATTTTACTTTTAATCAAAGTGGAGTGAATTTTGGCTTTTACACCTAGTTTTATGTGATGATATGTCTAAACCAGCTTAATTTGGTCTTTTCCTTGTATGTTCCTACAACTTTCAATCAACCAGTGAACCATTGTTTTAGGGTGGACTGGCATTTTGTCTTGTTTCTATTCAGAGTGGCAGTGTCTTTTAACCAGAGTGTAGTCCATGTACATTTATTATATTTACTACTGTATTTCGATTTATTTATATTGTGTGCTTTTTATTTTTGTTCTTCTTCTGGATTGTATTTTCTCTCCTTTCTTAACTTCTTTTTGATGATGATGATGACTTAAAAATTTTCTGTTTTATTCCGTTTTCCCCTCCACCCCTTTCCACTGTGATGGAAATTTTACACTCTTGTTTCTATTCTTTTAGTGTTCACTCTAGAAATTTCAGCTTTGGAGATATTCCTTCAGGTGTCCTTCATTCTCCTGTATCAAACTTTATAAAACATTCACTTATCTTAAATTTCAGTCTAAAGTTTATTCTCCTACCAAAGAAATATTTTAATGCTGTTTACCCTTTATATGCTTTTTTATATTTTATTTCCTTATTTATTTACTTCACTAATGAGACATTACAGGGTATCATCATCCATTGTTTATTTAGCTTTACCCCAATGCTTATTTTCTTTGCTCATTGTTCCTTTCATCTCTGATTCTTTCTGTTTTTCCTGGAATTTACTCTTTAGAAGTTAATATGGCTAGTTAACTCAGTTTTTGTTCACATGAACTATTTTTCATTCTTTCTTGAAAAATAGTTCTGCTGAATATGCAAATCTAGATTGATAGTAGTCCTCTATCAGCAAAGTGCTGGAATGTTTGTACTGTGTTATGTAGCTATGGAAGAGATAGCTCTAATTTTTGTTACTTTGTAGGCAATCTGTTCTTTTTGTCTGCTTCATAAGATAATTTTCATTGATACACACTTTATGAAGAATAAAATCTAGCTATTTTAAATGTATAGTTCAGTGAATTTTAGTAAATGTAACCACAATTAAGATATAGAACATTTCTATCCTGTTTTTTAAATGTCCCTTCCCCCAGTTTACATTTTACTAGCAGCGTTTGGGAGTTCCAGTTATTCCAGCAAAACACATAACATTGCTTGTCTTTTTAGTTTCAGTTATTCTAATAGTTGTGTAGTTTTATTTCATTGTGATTTAAAATTGTATTTCCTTAATACCAAGCACTGTTAAGCATACTTTCACATGCTTAATGCTACCACATTCATACATCTTCTTTTGTGAACTGTCTTTTCAAATTTTCGCCCCCTCCTTAAATGATTAATAGATTTAATTATTCTTTTTATCACAGTTTTAGATTTACCGAATAACTGAATAGTTTAAATAAATGGAGTTCCATATACATCCCCAACCACAGCCCTCTGCAGCTTTCCCAATGCTAACACTTCCTGTTAGTGTGGCACATTTGTTACAATTAATAAACCAACATTGATACATTAGTAACTATAGTCCACAGTTTACATTAAGTTTCCCTGTTTGTATTGTATAGTTCTGTGTGTTTTGACAAATGCATAATGACATGTATCTACCATTATAGTTTGCCCTGTGCTTCAGCTTTTCAACCCTCCCTTCGCTACCCCCACAAGCCTTGGCATACGCTGCTTACTCTGTGCTTTTGCCTTTTCCAGAGTGTCATATAGTTGGAATCAAACAGTATGTAGCCTTTTCACATGGTATTTTTTCACTGAGCTATATGCATTTAAAAGTTCCTGGAGTCCAGCCCCGCATCCACATTGGGCTCCCTGCTTGGCGCGGGGCCTGCTTCTCCCTCTCCCTCTGCTCTTCCCCCTCCTGTCCTCTCTCGCTCTCTCTGTCAAATAAATAAATAAAATCTTTTAAAAAATAAAAAAACAGGAAGATTTAAAAAAAAAGTTCCTTCATGTCTTTTTGTGGCTTGATAGCTCATTTTAAAAAAAATTGTTGAATAATATTCCTTTGGATGGTTATACAACAGATTGTTTATCCATTCACCTTTTGAAAGATACCTTGGTTGTTTCTAGTTCTTGGCAATCATTAACAGAGTTGCTATAAAAATTTTTGCACGTAGGTTTTGTGTGGACATAAATTTTCAACTCAGTTCGGTAAATACCTAGGAGTATGGCTATTGGGGCCTAGGGTAAGATTATTTTGCATTCCCACTGGTGGTGAATAAGCATTCCTGGCGCTCTCCTATTGCTTTGCATCCTTGATAGCTTTTGGTATTGTGAATGTTTTGGAATATTAGCCATTCTAATAAGTGTATAGTAGTGTTTTGTTTTAATTTGCATTTCCCTGAAGACAAAGATGTTGAGCACCTTTTCATATGCTTATTTGCCATCTTGTATCATCTTTATAGAGGTGTCTCTTCAAATCTTTTACTGATTTTTTAATTGGGTTTTCTTATTGTTGAGTTTTAAGAGCTCTATTTTAGATAGAGTTCTTTATCAGATATGTATTTTGCAGAAGTTTTCTCCTAGTCTGTGACTTGTGCCTATATTCTCTTGAGTGTTTTTTGTTTTTGGTTTGATAGAGAAATGTTTAATTTTAATAAAGCTCAATTATCAGTGTTTTTCTTTTATGGATCGTGCTTTTGGTATTGTATCTAAAAACGAATTGTCAAACCCATGGTCATCTAAATTTTCTTCTGTTCATCTTCTAGAACTCTTACTGTTCTTATATTCAGGTCTAAGATCCACTGAGTTAACTTTTAAGGATTGTGTGTAGATTCACTTTTTTGTGTATGAATGTCCAGTTCTAGCACCATTTGTTGAAGAGACCATCCTTTCTCTGTTGAATTGCTTTTGCTCCTTTGTCAGAGATCAGTTGACTATATTTGTTTTTTTTTTTTTTTAAAGATTTTATTTATTTGAGAGAGAGAGAATGAGAGACAGAGAGCATGAGAGGGAGGAGGGTCAGAGGGAGAAGCAGACTCCCTGCTGAGCAGGGAGCCTGATGTGGGACTCGATCCCGGGACTCCAGGACCATGACCTGAGCCGAAGGCAGTTGCTTAACCAACTGAGCCACCCAGGCGCCCTCAGTTGACTATATTTGTGTGTGTCTTTATTTTTAGTCCCTCTACTTTATTCCATTGATTAATTTGTCTGTTCTTTTACCAGTACCATGCTGACTGTAGCTTTATAATAAGTCTTGAAGTTGGGCAATACCAATCCTTTGAAATTGTTACTCTCCTCTAACATTAGCTATTCTGGGTCTTTTGCTTTTTCTATATAAATGTCAAAATCAGTTTGTTGATATCCACAAAATAACTTGCTGGGATTTTGATTGGGATTGCATTGCATCTATAGATCAGGCTGAGGAGAATTGGTATCCTACACATGGATATTTCTCCATTTATTTAGATCTTCCTTAATTTCATTTGAATTTCGTAGTTTTCTTCATATAGGTAGCATATATATTTTGTTAGATTTATGCCTGGGTTTTTTTAGGGGGGGGACTGTTAATGTAAATGGTGTTGGTTTTTAATTTTAGAGTCAAAGTTTTCATTGCTGGTATATAGGAATGCAATCCCCTTAATGTACATTGACCTTGTATCCTGCAACCTTGTTATAATCCACTTACTAGTTCTGGATTTTTTTGGTGGTGGTGGTTGTTGATTCTTTGAGGTTTTCATTATAGAAATCATATTACGTGCTAATGAAGAGTTTTATTTTCTTCCCTATGTGTTTACCTTTTTCTTGTCTTATTGCATAAAATAGAACTTGTGTAGGACGTTGAATTGGAGTGGTAAGAGGGGACATCCTTACCTTGTTCCTGATCTTAGGGGGAAAGCATCTAGGTTCTCACCGTTAAGTATAAGGTTAGGTGTAGGCTTTTCGTAGATATTCTTCATGAAGTTTAAGAACTTTCCTTCTATTCATACTTTGCTGAACTCAATGGGTGTTGGATTTTGTCAAATGCTTTTTCTCCATCTGCTGATACGGTCATGTCATACTTTTTCTTCTTTAGCCTATTAATGTGATGGATAACATTAACTGTTTTTTGAGTGTTGAACTAACCTTGCATACTGGGAATAAATCCCACTTGGTCATGGTATAATTCTTTTTATACATTGTTGGATTTTTTTCCTTTCAGTTATTTTTATACCTAGGAATTCAAATTTTAATTTTTTTATATTTTCTATTTCTGTCACCATGGTCATTTTCTCTTTATTAGAAAAATTTTTAAAGATTTATTTATTTAAGAGCGAGAGAGAAAGCACGCAACAGCAGGGGGATGGGCAAAGGGAGAGGGGGAGAGAATCCTGAAGCAGACTCTCTGCTGAACGTGGGTTATGCCGTGGGGCTTGATCCCAGGACCCTGAGATCGTGACCTGAGCTGAAATCAAGAGTCCGCCACTTAACCAACTGAGCTACCCAGGTACTCCAGAAAAAATATTTTTTCTTGAAGTGTATAGTTGATAATTTCTTCTTGAAATCCTTTCCCATACTTACAGTGTTTGTAATAGCTGTAATTTATAATAGGTTCTTTAAGGTTCTTCATTTCTGGGTTTGTTTCTGTTGCCTGTTTTCTTCCTGAGGTGGGTTGCATTTTACCTCTCTTCACGTGTCTCTCTCTCTCTTTTTTTTAGAAGTAATTGTTATGCCCAGTGCGGGGCTTAGACTCATGACCCTGAGATTGAGAATCACATGCTCTATGGGCTGAGTCAGCCAGGCATCCCTCTTCACAAGTCTCTTAATTTTTTTTTTTTTTTCAAGATTTATTTATTTATTTGAGAGAGCGAGTGAGCATTCGTGAGAGTGAATGCCGCAGGGGGTGGGGTGGGGGGAGAAAGGTAGGGGGAGAGGGAAAGAGTCTTAAGCAGACTCCCCCTGGAGCCCAAGATGGGGCTCCATCTCATGACCCTCAGATCATGACCTGAGCTGAAACCAAGAGTCCTTGCTTAACTTCGCCACCGAGGCACCCCCACATGTCTCTTAATTTTTGATTGGATTGTAAACATTGTGAATGTTGTGTGTTTGGATTTTGTCATCTTTGAGTAAAATGTGTTAAGGTTTATTTTGTTTGATAGGTCAGTTAATTGATGTTGGTATTAATACATTTTAGGCTTTTTCTTTTTCTTTCTTTTTTTTTTATGAGCTTTCTTGGCTCAAGTCAAGCATAGCCTTACCTGATATTGTGATTCAACAAGTATATGTTAGGTCATCTCTCTGTACCTTCCATGCTTCCTATCCTTGAATTCATAATTTCTATTTCATTAAACATCTGTGGTTTCTTGGTACAATGTAAACTCTTAATGTTTTAGGCAGGAGAGAGAGGTGATCTTATATATATATTTTTGAAGAATTCCAATGACTATAATATAGTTTGAGGGGACCAACAGTAGTGATAGGGAGTTGTGTTTGGAGGCTACTGCAGGCATCCTATGAAGACATATGTGATGGTAGTTTGTGTAAGCGTTGTGGTCATGGAGATAAAGAATAGTGAAGAAATAGGATTTTTTTTTTTAAAGATTTTATTTATTTGATAGACAGCAAGAGAGGGAACACAAGCAGGGGGAGTGAGAGAGGGAGAAGCAGGCCTCCCACTGAGCAGGGAGCCCGATGCGGGGCTTGATCCCAGGACCCCGAGATATGACCCGAGCTGAAGGCAGTTGCCCAACCAACTGGGCCACACAGGCGCCCCAGAAATAGGAGTTTTTAATAAAGACTTTATAACTTGCATACTATCCAACAGTTATAGTCCTAGACATATACTCTAGGAACTCTTACACAGGGTTCCAAGCAACACATTCAGAAATATTCATGGGAGCATTGTATGTATAAGTCTGAATGTCTATTCACAGTAGAATATATAATGCTTCAGTATGTTCATACAGTGAAATTAAATATTACAGTTGTGTTATATTTGGCTTGTTTCGTCAGGGAATCTTGTTTTTCTGGGTTATATGTATTGACAAGTCTAATGCTACATTGCCTTCTTTTGGGGGGACCATTTTGTAATTGCCTTATTACACACTGCCCTGTTGCCTAATAACATCTCACCTTTTCTGAACATATAATTTCTCATTGACAAATTACTTTTTGTGTTTTGTTTCTCCATCTAGTTTCTTGTGACTAAGGACAATTTCCCAGTCTTACTTTGAATCTCACAAATCATTGTATAGTCCAGGGTCCATAGTAAATAACTAAGATGAGATTAATACCGGAATCAGAATAAATGCAAATTTGCTAATTCTCAGAGGGAACTGAAAACAGAGATAAGGGATGTAGATATCTTACCTCTTGTGGTTTCCTGTTTCCTGTTTATATGGATAAATAGTTTTGGATGGTGGATTGATACAACTTTTTTTTTTTTTTGGCGTATGGACTCATGTGTTTAAATTTTTTGTAAAAACGTTTTCTCAGGCATGCCAGTTTCTAATTTTTAGATATTATTTCTTCACTGCTCCAAAACAGGCTAATTCTTCTTTAATGAGTTCAGTCTGATTCCTTTATGTGACATTCATTGTGAGGCTACAGCATTGAAGGAGACAAATAAATACTCTGCTTTTCACTCTCATGCAGGATCTTTGGCATGCAAAAGTGAGAAGCATACTTTCTCCCTAATTTATATTTTAATTCTCTTTTTCTTCTGCCATCCCACGGATACTCTCCAGCTGGATTATTTGTCATTTTTTAAAACCAATTCCTGCTATTCCTGACTAAAATGTTCAAATCCTGCTCATCCTTCATAGCCTCATTTAAATGGCTCTTGCTGTAATATGCTTTCCTTAATCCCTTTTCTGTTACCTTCCTATGATACTTTTCTCTTCTGAATTTCCAATGATAGATTTACTGGGGTATTTTTCCCTTTTTCTTCCTAGATTCTAAGGCTCCCAATGTGAAAAAAGTATGTTAATCGTTCTTCTCACTGCACTTAGCATTGCTTTTAAAATGCTGTCCCACATAGACATAACCAACATCAGAATTTTAAAAACTGAATTAAGTATGAAACAGAAAGCAAGAGCCATTTTAACTCAGTTGAAGTTAAGAGTAATATTTTGTGGTTTAGGGGTTAAAGGTCTACGACATTTGGCCCTCTCTTCCTTTTTCTCTAAGATCCTATAGTTAGAGTGTAGTGTTGTTAGAGCATCACAGGCTGGGAAGAGCCTTTTAAGCGCTCACTGATCTTTTTTTTTCTTCAGAAAAGATCATAAACAAGTGTCTCAGACATGAGTGTATCCACCTTGTTTTCAGAAAACCTCTAAGCAAGGAGATTTTTAAAAGTTTTTCTTGATAAATTGGTATAGAGGTGACTCAAGCTGTCAAAATTTTTACTTTATAATAATCTAAATACTTACTAACAATTTTATGATTTAATTTTCTCTTATAAAACTTTAGCTGGAGATGTCATTTGTTTGGGCCTTACTTGCTAGCGTACACATTCCCTGTTGGATGAGTGGAAATAGTACGGTAGCTCTTCACCGATAACAGCGAGTCCTGGAGCTTCTGTTTCCACCCATAATGCAATAACCATGTGACTTGATTTCCCCCCAGATCATTGTGTCAGTTCTTGCTGATAAAAGCTGTAGGGGATCTCTGTGACTTTTCAAATGAAAATGCCTCAAATACCTGTGAATCATTACTTTTGGAAAAGGGAATTAAATTTGTTATGCATGCAAACAGAACTTTTGGAGAATATTGTGTGTGTATGTTTCCTTAATATTATATAAAAGTTGCTTCTTATATTTGATATGTAATACTATATCTACTTCCATTTTTGGAATCCATTGTCAAATAACTTATTTATGTTTCCTTAGCGCTTTATTTCATTACTGGGGAAAATGTTACATTTATAGATACAAATAGTCCTTTATTTTAAAATGATCACACTCTCATTTTTAAAATATATATGAGATCATTACACTGGTGTTATTTTCCTGACTCTAAAGAAAGGAACTTTTAGATAAATTAGTTATTGTCTTCTGCGTTATTGAACATGTGGTCAGTTGTCATGTTCATGCATCCAGATGATCAAAGTCTGAACTTCTGTCTAATTCTTCCCTGCTGTTAGGCTACCCTGTCATGATCAAGGCCTCAGCAGGTGGTGGTGGGAAAGGCATGCGAATCGCCTGGGATGATGAAGAGACCAGGTGAGGTGCTGTCCAAAATATACTTTTGATGAAAATTGCAGTTACTAGAGTTTTATTAAACTGACAAGTAAACAGATACCAGAAGTGTAATGGAATAATTACAATAACCATCTCATTTTTACTCTTTTAGATGGGAAAAAATGGAAATTATGCAGAAAACTTCCTTGTTTATATTTTGATGATGATTATTCTGTTATAGAAAGGTTTTTTACTTTCTTAAACCTTAACAAAGGATTATCTTTTTGTTTTTACAGTGTATTTTTTTAAAATTACGGTCATGATTCTATTTTCTAGGCAAAAGCTACTAACATTTGATGTTGTATATTCTGAATGTGGTCAGAGATTTGAAGCAAACGCATTTAAAGGCAGTCATGATTTCATTTGTTTATGTATTAGTACGCACTGGCTTTCCATTGCTTGTCTATAAAAATAGTGAAATACTTTGATAACTTTTTACTGTGGAATGTATTTCCTTTTGAATTTGAAACTACTAAACATCCTTTATATACAGTGCACCCTGTTGTAAATGTAGACCACATTTTTTTAGTATACTAGTTTCAGGAATCAAAAGTAATTTTTAAAACAATTAAAAAAAAAACCAATGCATTGTTAACATCATAGTGATTAAAAAATAATTTTTTTTAAAAAACTGCCTAGTACATGGGGCGCCTGGGTGGCTCAGTCGTTAAGCAACTGCCTTCGGCTCAGGTCATGATCCCAGGGTCCTGGGATCGAGCCCCACATCAGGCTCCCTGCTCTGCGGGAAGCCTGCTCCTCCCTCTCCTACTCCCGCTTGTGTTCCCTCTCTCGCTGTGTCTCTCTCTGTCAAATAAATAAAATCTTAAAAAAAAAATAAAATAAAATAAAAAATAAAAAACTGCCTAGTACAAACAGGTTTTAGGGGATTCTATTTAGGTTTGCATTTTTATTGATTTTCAGGTTTGGCAGAAGAGATTTTTTGTCATTTTTTTTGGAGGGTCAGAGGGGACAAAAATGACTAATTATCGTGTTATGTTGCCTTTCGGTGCCCTTTCTCTACCCAGAAGTAATGTGGTCTTCTAGATGGTTCTGCTTTCTCCCCTTCTTTGCTTTTCCTTCCTCCTCACTCCCCCAAATCTCTCAAAGACAGAAGTCCAGAGCAGTTGGTGTGAAAGTTGTCCAGTACACACCAAATTCAGAAATTAGGTTCTCAAGTGAACAAGTAAGGTAAAAATTTCCTCAAAGCAATACATTACCCTTTAAAATCTTTTGGGAAGACACCAGGTTGCAGACTTGCACAGATGGTTTTATCTCTAAAAGAAAATTATCTTAGAACACCATTGTTTCTTCAGTTGAGCATCAGAGAAAGTAATTGGTTGTGTTGTGGGGTGATGAGAGATGACATATATTGCTCTTTAAACCCCAGGCTTACTCTGAGTGACACTGGTGAGACTGACTGCAAGAATTAACTCATTGCATAGGTTGACAATATTTGTTGAGAACCTGTGTGGCAGGCTCCATTTTAGTAGTGTTCCTGGAATATAGCAACGAACAAAAAAACAGAAAAAATTTCTTTCCTCCATGAAGTTTATACCCTAGATCACGAGTTCTTAACCTTTGAGTTCCCAGTCCCATAAAATGCAGAGGAGGTTTATGCATCCAGATGAGAGGGAAAAAGGACCTATTTCTTTCACCTCTAACTGGGATTTAGTGTTTCCTCCAATGTAGGCAATGAACTACAATAGTAGTAGTATCTTTGGAACTTTCTTCCACTTTGGAAATCACATATCTTCAACAACTGTAATGTGATAATGTATCTCTAAGTAACAGTGATTATTAGATTTGTTGTTGGAGCTTGTTATGAGTAAAGAACCCCATATATTATATCCCAAATTTGTTCTTAGAAAATATTTTGAATCCTGTATTTCAATATAATTTGTTTTCTGTGCAGTCCTATGCATTTTCTTTTTTTTTGCACTTTAAGCCTTATTTTGAGAAGAGGTTCATGTGCTGCATGATTAGGCAAAAGAGATCTATCTATAGTGTGAACACATGGAATGGGAGATAGCGTTGCAGCCATCTTTGGGAAAAAACGATCTGCTGTAGCTTCTGGGTAGGAAAGAATGACATAATGATATTAAACACAACTTAATGGTTTTGTTAAGAGATGTGTATTTTACAGACTTTAACCTTTTCCTCATTGTGTGGCCCCTTTTGTATGGCACTTACATAGCAATTAAGCTTTAGCACTTATTTTTCATTATTCTTCTTGGGATCTCAGATTTCTTCTCCCTCATTTCTCTAGGGCTTATTGTTAGCAACATATTTTATGGTGAAGATTACTCTTCAGTTTCTTGGCATTGAGATTTTCCATGCTGCTGTTAACCAATGGATTTTATTTATTTTAGTTTTTTAAAGATTCTATTTATTTATTTATTTATTTTAAAAAGATTTTATTTATTTGACAGAGAGAGACACAGCGAGAGAGGGAACACGAGCAGGGGGAGTGGGAGAGGGAGAAGCAGGCTTCCCGCAGAGCAGGGAGCCTGATGCAGGGCTCGATCCCAGGACCCTGGGATCATGACCTGAGCCGAAGGCAGACACTCAATGACTGAGCCACCCAGCTGCCCCTAACCAATGGATTTTAATGTAGCATTCAGTATTTTCAGAAATCACTATATCCATTCATATAGTGGGCATCTTTTTTGGGTAAATAAACCTTTAAATGGCACATTGATTCAAAATATGTTAATAAAATTAGTAAAAATACATAAATAATTTTCTATCTAAAATATTCTCAATTTGATGAAAGTATGACACTTTGATTTAATGATACATACTCCTCATTTTAAAAAGTTGCTCTGTATCTCGTTACTTTGGAAGAATCTAAACTACAGGAAAATTGAGAGAATAGTCCAGAAAACTCTTCAATAGTTTTCTTCTAGAGTCACCAATTATTAATATGCCACATTGTACGTACTCCTTCCTTTCTCCTTTCTTGGGGGGAGGGGATTTTTTTTTTTTTTTTTGGCATGATCCACAAAAATTTTAGCCTTCTTTGGAAGGAAAACCTCATAACCATTAATTGCTTTATTATTTTATTCTGAGGAGTGTCTCCCCTTGCAACATCTTTCCTAAGTGTTTTCAGGGAAGTAGCATCTATCGCTTATCTTGGAATCTTTAGAGAACATCTGAAAGATTTTTTTAAAAAAATAGTGTTTGTTGTTATTGTATATTAAATTAGAGTGAGAATCACAAAGGTTGTTGAAAGTAGACTCATATCTTCGTATTAACCTCTGTCTTTGTTTTCCCTATCCACATTTCAATGAAATATGGCACAATGGAAAATTGACCATGTTTACATTTTGGAATACCCCTGCTAGACTTTGGGTGCTTTCAGAGCAGTTTCTGCTTTATTTTTGTATTCCCATCACCTAAATAGACAACGGGCACATGGTTTCATGATGAGTAAATATTTGTTAAATGAATGTGTAACTGACCATAACAAATGTTTTTAAAGTAGTTTTCTGTGAACTCCAAAATATCCTGGTGATGCTTTCAAATTGTGATAATTTATTTGGGTGATTTTGATTTTTTTTTTCTCTAGTATTCTTGATTTAAATGCAAAATGAAAGCTCTTAGTCATTATAGCAGAGAGAAACTATAAAGTGCTTTGTTTTTTCTTTGTGAATCATCATACCCCATCTAATAAAAAGTTGGTCATATGGTACTAAAAACAATAATTCATTGTGCTTTAGTTTCTTTGAGGTTTGTAGTCTCCAAAGATCTAAAAACTCCATTCCCCTAAATCAAAGAAGTAATAGAGGACTAAGAAAACCTGATACCTTTTCCCTGAGAACTCTGAGAAACAAGAATTGTTGCAATATGTTTTGAATTTATCTTCTGGTCATTGTTTACTTGCTGTGTTGTATTTTTTAAGCACAAAAACAAATGTATTTATTTCTAATAATGCCAGATGGAGTGTTTGCAAATTAAAAGGTTGGAAGAATTTTAATGTTGTATTTAAGTATAGATATTTAATCTGAAGATTAAGAAACTATTAGTGACATTGTAAAAAGAATTAAACTTTATATTCTGAATATGTCAGTGAGTGAAAAATAATATACTCAATTAGTTTTAGGTAAGCAAGTGTGCATTTTTAATAGACTGACCGAATGAGCCCATTTCTTTCTTTCTTTCTTTTTTTTTTTAAAGATTTTATTTATTTATTTGACAGAGAGATAGAGAGCACAAGTAGGCAGAGCAGCAGGCAGAGGGAGAGGGAGAAGCAGGCTCTCTGCCAAGTAATGAGCCCTACTTGGGGCTCGATCCCAGGACCCTGGACCTGAGCCGAAGGCAGACACTTAACCTACTGAGCCAACCAGGTGCCCCCGAATGGGCCCATTTCATAGTGTATGAATTTAGTGAGCATATTTTAATTATAACAATTTAAATTATTATAGTTTGGGAATAAAATGTATAAAGCAATAATTATATCTGTATTTTTATTTTCAAAAATTATACTTTTCTCTTTTAATGATTAATTTTGAACAATTCAAAGACGATATAAAGTTGTAATGATCTGTATGGGTATGTGAAGGGCAGTTACATTTAAGTGTGTGTATTTAAAATATCATTAAAAAATATCATAAAATGTTCTTGAGGATCCTCCTCATGTATGTTCATTCTCACTGAGTATTTCACTGTAGTTTTGCCCCAGTTGTGCCATTGGCCAAGTTGGCCCTTTGCATTTTTGTGTGCATATTCTGACTCGAGTCAAATTAATATGCATTTTTAAATTTTTTTTATTAGTGGAATTACGGTATGTTAGGGTTGAGGAAATGGAATTTTATATGATTTGTGTGGTTTATTAGAAATATCTAATTTTTGGGCACCTGGGTGGCTCAGTTGTTAGGTGTCTGCCTTCGGCTCGGGTCGTGATCCCAGGGTCCTGGGATCAAGCCCCGCATCGGGCTCCCTGCTCCACGGGAAGCCTGCTTCTCCCACTCCCACTCCCCCTGCTTGTGTTCCCTCTCTCGCTGTCTCTCTCTCTCTCTCTGTCAAATAAATAAATAAAATCTTTAAAAAAAAATCTAATTTTTAACAGTTGGTCAACTAAGTAATGGTATTCCTATTTCATTATAAAATCTAGGGTCAAATCTAGGGTCAGGGAAGTTAAATCACTGACCCCAGGTCACAAAGCTGGTGAGTGTAGGAATTGTTGGTCAATGAAAGTAAATTTAGTTATTTGTGCATTAAGTGAATTTTTCTTTGCTTTGTTCATAAGTAAACCAAAATATTTAATTGCTTTGTTTACTTTTATATTGAAGGCTGTATTTGTTTTGTTAGTTTGATTGTTCTTCCCGCCTCCCTCTTTCTTTTTTTTTAATTAGGGATGGTTTTAGATTTTCATCTCAAGAAGCTGCTTCTAGTTTTGGTGATGATAGACTACTAATAGAAAAATTTATTGATAACCCTCGTCATATAGAAATCCAGGTTGGTACATTTTAAGATGTTTCTAATTATTATGACTTTAAAAAAACATCATTTATTCCTATTGGAAACATATCCTTTCTTCCATTTAGAATGATTGTGAATTGTTCTGATATGCTTGAATAACTTCAAAATAGAGAATGTGCATAAATTGATCACTTCCCTTTGGAATCTGGTATACTTCTCATTAAAGTGCCAGGCTGTTGGTCAACATAGGGAATGATATAAAAATCCTGTTGTAGAAAGAAGCAGTCCCAAGCTGTCTGACCAAGTTAAATACTTTGCACCTAGAGATTCATTCAGTCCCATTCTGGGACTGGGCCATGACACCTTGACAGGGCTTGCTTTTTTTTTTTTTTTTAATAAAGTGCTTGATCTGGACTTCTATCATTTCAGTTCACCAAATGTCTGTGTGGCTCACCAAGACAGACATTCTTCTAGGAATTGCTAGTTTAGACATGAGTAAATAATTTCTTCTACTCAGGTTAAGATTTTAATCTAACTGCTAAAGCGGTTGTAGGGGGTGTGGATTTCAGCAAGACAAAAAATTGGTTTTCTGAAATAACACACAGAAGAAGACAGTGTCTCCTGAAGTTTTCATTTCTGTTAAGAACGTCTTCTGTTAAGAATGTTATGGCTATGAATTGAATTAAAATTGATAAAATGTAAACATCAAATTTAAAATTATACTGAAGTTTAAGTATTGTTTTACTTATTTCAGTGTCAATAGAGAATCAGAAAACTAAATAATAGGTTATTTGCTGCCCTTGCCTCTTCTGATGAGGCATAATAGAAGTCCTAAATTCTGTCACTGTGGTTTTTTGAAGTTAATTATCATTTTACATAGTTTTTTTTTTTTAAAGATTTTATTTCTTTATTTGAGAGAGAGAGCACAAGCAGGGGCAACGGGAGAGGGAGGAACAGACCCCCCCCGCCGCGGAGCAGGGAGCCCGATGTAGGGCTCGATCCCAGGACCCTGGGACCATGACCTGAGCCGAAGGCAGACGCTTAACTGATTGAGCCACCCAGGCACCCTAGGTATTTTTAATGGGTAGAAAATCTTCATCTAGATCCTCCAGTTTTCCAGAGTGGGAAAAAATGTGCAAATATATATAATCAGCAAATAGTCTTAAAACATTGACTGTAGTGTATTTCTTTCTGAAGTTAGCAGGGGTTTTTGTTGTTGTTGTTGGGTTTTTTTGTTTTTAGATATTCTGAAGTGAGATACCACCTCTTAAAGTCCACAGATCTTACGTGTACGACTGAAAGTTCTTATGCATGCATGTAGCGCTGTACAGCAACCATCCAGATCTGTGTATAGCACATTTCTGTGACATCAGAAGACTTCTTCATACAACTTCCCAGTCAGTCCCTCCACTTGGCCTCCTGTTCTGACCTCTAACACTACAGAGTATTTCTGCCTGTTCTTAAACTTATATAAATGAAATCATACAATATATTTTGGTTATATCTGGCTTCTTTCATACAACATCATATCTTTGAGATTGTTCCATGAGGCTGTGTGTTACTATTAACTCTAAAAAATTGCTCTGTGATATTTCATTGTTTGAATAACCTGCAATTTATCCATTTTCCTGTTGGTGGATCTTCAGGTTGTTTCCAGCTTTTTGATACTATGAATAAATTGCTATGATTTTTTATGGATATATACATTCTTGCAGATATACTGAGGAGAAGTATTACTGGATTACATGGTAATGTTATGTATAGGTCTAGTAAATACTGTAGTTTCTATATGTGTGTGTGTGTGTGTGTGTGTGTGTGTGTGTGTATGTGTGTATTTTTTTAAAGTAAGCTTCATACCCAACATGGGGCTGGAACTCATGACCCTGAGATCAAGAGACCTGCTCCACTGACTGAGCCAGCCAGGTGCCCCCGTGCTTTATGTGTTTTGGATATTAACCCCTTATTAAATATATCATTTGCAAAATCTCCTCCCATTCAGTAGGTTGCCTTTTTTCTTGTTGATGGTTTCCTTTGCTGTGCAAAAGCTTTTTATTTTGGTGTAGTCCCAATAGTTTATTTTTGCTTTTGTTTCCCTTGCCTTCGGGGACATAGTTAGAAAAATGTTGCTGTGGCTGATGCCAGAGAAATTACTGCCTGTGTTCTCTTCTAGGATTTTTATGGTTTCAGGCCTCACATTCAGGCCGTTTAATTCATTTGGAGTTTATTTTTGTGTATGGTGTTAAAAAGTGGTCCAGTTTCACTCTTTTACATGTAACTGTCCAGTTTTTCCAGCACCATTAACTGAAGAGACCGTTTTTTTCCCATTGTATAATCTTGTCTCCTTTGTCATAGATTACTTGCCCATAAAATCATGGGTTTATTTCTGGGCACTCCATCTGTTCTATTGATGTATGTGTCTGTTTTTGTGCCAGTACCATACTGTTTTGATTACTATAGCTTTGTAGTATATCTTGAAATCTGGGATTGCGATACCTTCAGCTTTGTTGTTCTTAAAATTGCTTTGGCTATTCGGAGTCTTTTGTGATTCCATACAAATTTTAGGATTATTAGTTTTAGGTCTGTGAAGAATGCTGTTGGTATTTTGGTAGGGATTGCATTAAATCTGTAGATGGCTTTGAGTACTATGGATATCTTAACAATATTCTTTCAGTCCATGAGCATGGAATAGCTTTATATTTGTGTCATCTTCAGTTTCTTTCATCAGTGTTTTATAGTTTCCTGAGTACAGGTCTTTCATCTCCTTGGTTAATCTTGTTCCTTGATACTTTATTCTTTTTAGTGCAATTGTAACTGGAATTGTTTTCTTAATTTCTCTTTCTGCTACTTCATTCTTGTATGGAAATGTGGCTGATTTCTAGATATTAATTTTGTATCCTGCAACTTTACTGAATAAATTCATTACCACTAATAGATGCTTTGTGGAGTCTTTAGAGTTTTCTGTGTGTAGTATCATGCCATCTGCAAATAGTGACAGTTTTAACTTCTTCCTTACCAGTTGGGATGCCTTTTATTGCTTGTCTGATTGCTGTGGCTAGGACTTCCAGGATTTTGTGAATAAAAGTGTCAAGAGTGGGTATCCTTACGTTGTTTTTGATTTTAGAGAAAAGCTCTCAGTTTTTTACCACTGAGTATGATGTTACTTGTAGGTTTTTCACATGTAGCCTTTATTATGTTGAGGTATGTTCTCTCTAAGCCCACTTTAAGAGTTTTTATCATGAATGGATGCTGAATTTTGTCAAATGCGTTTTCTATATCTATTGAGATGATCATGTGATTTTTCTCCTTCATTTTGTTAATGTGATGTATCACATTGATTTGTGAATATTGAACCATCCTTGCATCCCTGACATAAATTCCACATGACCGTGGTGAATGATTCTTTTAATGTCTTATTGAATGTGGGGGCCGACTTTGGATATGGTCTAGCACAGCCCATTGACCAGCCCCCCAATGATCATGTCCTTCTGTAAGTAGAATATAAACATCTTCCAAGACCAGAATCTCGTCTTCAAACTTGGTCCAGCTATGGGTGAGACTTCTTGTATATGGTTCCTTAAAAGCAGTTCTTCTGATGCAAAGACCTCTGTATTTGAAGACAGTGTGACACCTGCTCATCAAACTTACAGCGATGAGAAAAGGGTATGACACTGCAATAAATACCCCAATCAACAAGGTAAAGGAAGAAAAAAGGAGACACATCCTAGTCATTGGCTCTTATTTTGTATTTGAAAACCACCATTTGAAGCTGAGAGATCTCATAGGAGTTTGTTTTTTGTTTTTGTTTTTGTTTTTTTTTGCTGTAATTCTTGGTGAGAGATGATGGCAGCTTGGGCCAGGGTGTTGGTAGAGGAGGTGGTGAGATGTGATTGAATTCTGGATACTCTGTGAAGGTAGACCAGATTTTCTAAAAGATCAGATGTGATGTATAAGAAAAAGTATAAGGCATCAAAGATGGCTTTAGGGTTTGGGCCTGAGGAATTAGAAGACTAGGACTATCTTTTACTGTGGTGGGAAAAACTGAGAGGTGCCTGTTTTGGGGAGGAGATCAGGGTGTGATTTTGGAGAAACAAGGTTGAGATATCAAAGTGTAGGTGTTGAGTAGACTGTTGGATATTTAAGTCTGTAACCTAGGGGAGATACCTGGGCTATCCTTCCTGTAAGGTTGTAGAGGCAAAATTAATTTTCCCCTTCTCTGTATTCCTCTTCTGTTACATATTTGTTAGATGACCATTGATTTTATCTTGAGTTGTCTGACTTTTCAAATAGACCAAGAAGTACTTGAAGGCAGTTAGTAGGTCTTATTCATTTGTTGGTTCCAGCAACTAGGCCATTGTCTTTCACATTACTAACACTCAATAAGTGTTAGACAGATTGTATTAAGTAATTAGAGATCTACATCAGCTTGTAGTTTATTTTCATTAGCCGTGCCATATAATCTAGGTGATAATTTTATTTTTTATTTTTTTATTTTTTTAAAGATTTTATTTCTTTATTTGACAGAGAGAGACACAGAGAGAGAGGGAACACAAGCAGGGGAAGTGGGAGAGGGAGAAGCAGGCTTCCTGCCGAGCAGGGAGCCCGATGTGGGGCTCGATCCCAGGACCCTGGGATCATGACCTGAGCCAAAGGCAGATGCTTAACGACTGAGCCACCCAGGCGCCCCCTAGGTGATAATTTTAAACATAGGTGAAAGTGTCTCCTAGTAACTTAAAAAGGTAACACAGATGTTTGCCATATCTGATCTATGTTTTTTAAAAATTATTTTTCTCAGTTTGCATGTATTTAATTATTTATATGAGGTAATTTGTGCACACAATAAAGGACATCCAATGAAAAGTGAGCATTCCTTTCACCCCTGTCTCCAAGTCCCCTGGTTTCTGTCCCTAGAAGCAGGCACCGTTGTATCCTGCTGTACCCTATTGTGAAGTATAATGTGTATCACTTATTATTTTTACACAGGGGCTATCACCTACTGTGTCCTTTCTTACGCTGAATCGCCACTGGTGGTGGCAGTGGCACCACTCTGAGTGGTGGAAACCTGTGTTTCTCAACCTGGGCACTACTGGCATTTTGTGAGTTGGATCCAGGGATGCTGAATGGCTTGCATTATGTGGACACTGTTATCATGAAGCTTTTTTCAGTAAGCAGTGTATTTGGGAGATTTTTCCACATTGAGTACCTGCACATTGGTAAAAGGCTATATTAAAAGTAAAAGAAAATAAAACTTATGATGGGGGGTATCTGACTGGCTCAGTCAGTGGAGCATGCAACTCTTGATC
Source organism: Halichoerus grypus (assembly GCF_964656455.1). NCBI lineage: Eukaryota > Metazoa > Chordata > Mammalia > Carnivora > Phocidae > Halichoerus > Halichoerus grypus. Next base: position 11,034,700 of record NC_135715.1, on the reverse strand, counting down.
TCTAGGTTGTGAGTTCAAGCCCCAACATAGGGTATAGAGATTACTTAAAAAATAAAATCTTGGGGCACCTGGGTGGCTCAGTCAGTTAAGCATCTGCCTTCGGCTCAGGTCGTGATCCCAGGGTCCTGGGATCAAGCCCCGCATCAGGCTCCCTGCTCAGCGGGAAGCCTGCTTCTCCCTCTCCCACTCGCCCTGCTTGTGTTCCCTCTCTCGCTGTGTCTCTCTCAGTCAAATAAATAAATAAAATCTTTAAAAAAAAATAAAATAAAATCTTAAAAACAAAACAAAACTCATGAGGGATTTAAGGATTAACTTCCCTTACAGGCACTCTTTATATTGTCTGGTCACTTAGTCTCTATTTAGTGGAATAAATCATTGTCAAATTATTTTTGTTGAGGGATGCCTAGGTGGCTCAGTCAGTTAAGCAGCCGATTCTTTTTTTATTTTTTATTTTAAAAAAATTTATGAGAGAACATGAGCAGGGAAAGGGGCAGGGGGAGAGGGATAAGCAGACTCTCCACTGAGCGTGGAACCTGTTGGGGTGCGGGGCTCAATCCCAGGACTCTGAGATCATGACCTGAGCCAAAGTCAGATGTTTGACTGAGCCACCCAGGCGCCCCACACAGCCGACTTTTTATTTCCGTTCAGGTCATGATCTCAGGGTTCTGGGTTCAAGTCCTGGGTCGGGCTCCATGCTCAGCAGGAAGTTGGCTTGAGGATTCTTTCTCTCCCTCTCCCTCTCACACTGCCCCTCCAATTGCGTTCTCTCTGTCTCTCAAATAAATGAATCTTTAAAAATACTATTTTTGTTCAACGCTTAGGAAAAAACAAAACTTTTTTTTCCTTTTTTTGAGAGAGAGAGCGAGCGAGCGCATGATCGAGCTTTCAAGGGCCTGGGCAGTGGGAGAGAGAGAATCTTAAGCAGGCCCTGCAGCCACTGGGGGCTCAATCTCACAACCCTGGGATCATGACCCAAGCCAAAATCAAGTTGGTCGCTTAACCAACTGAGCCACCCAGATGCCCCCATGACAAGATTTTTTAAAAAGAATTAGGAGACTACACAGACTTTAGGGGAAAACAAATGTAATTCTATATATGAATCTAATATTTTACAGTTAGAAATATTTCTGAGAATTCTTGGTTATCATGGCTTTATTTCTTGGACACAGTCTACTTTCACCTTCTTGTCAACTAGGATGAAATGAAGTAGCATAAATTTAGTGTTAAAGTATTTTTTAGTGTTAAGGTACTTTTTAGACTGTACTTCATGCAGCCACCTTTGAGACTTAAAAATAAAATTCCAACTTGGCATTTCATTACTGCAGTATTTTCCTTTGCTTGGAATCATTCTTGAGATTTAGATATGTTTTATTACTAAAAATTAAGTTTACATTCATATGTTAGCTACTCATTTTATAGTTTACTGTAACCATGATCTTTTTTATTTTATATTTTTGGCACCATATAAAGTATTAAGATGATCGTATCTGCTGTTGATAATGCATAAGGGAAAAAAGTGACTTGCCCAAAGAAGTTGCATAGCAGTTTGGAGTAACAGGCAATAATTTTATTGCCTAGCCTTTTGGCTTCTAGAATAGCTTTTATTTCTGTGAACTTAATATATGCATTCAGTAATATGTAACTACTCCTCAGTCATGAAAATAGATTAATCTGTTCCCAAAAGCAAACATTCTGTGCAAAAATATTCACCAAGAGCATGTTTTAGGGTTACCAGATTTAGCTGGTAAGATACATGTTAAATTTGAATTTCAGATAAACAGTATTTGTTTTTAAGTGGAAGTAGGTCCCAATAAGTATTTGGAACCTATTTTTATTAAGATTTCTTGTTGTTTATTTGAAATTCAAATTCACGAGTGCCAGGGTGGCTCAGTTGGTTAAGCGTCTGACTCTTGGTTTCAGCTCAGGTCAGGATCTCAGGGTTGTGAGATTGAGCCCTGCATCTGGCTCTGTGCTCAGTGGGGAGATTCTCCTTCCCTCTGCCCTGCCCCCCACTACGTGTGCACTCTCTCTAAAAATAAATAAGTCTTTGAAATTCATATTCATCTGGGTGTCCTGTTATTTTATCTGGCAACTCCAGCTTATTTCTCAGTATTACAAATGGGAAAAATCATAATGTGTTACATGTTAATCCCAGACCTTTTATCAGTTTCTGTAACAAAAATAAAGCACAGTAAAAACATCCGTATGTAAGTAACAGAGTAATATTGGATGTAAATAGCATTTCCTGATCAACAGACATTTAATTATGTTGAAAACAAAGAGATGTTTGTAATAACACGGTTTTCCTGAAGCACCACTGATGTCTAGAATGTATATTTCCTTTACTGACACTCAATGTCTTTCACAAAATTTGTATAATTGATGTTATATGCCAGTGCACTGGGTGAAATATTATGTGTGAATTTTTTCCTCAAGTCTTTTTAAAACATTTTAGTGAGTTTCAGGGTTGTAAATAAAGTTTTCCTCTATTAACATCCACCAAAAGAGGAACATAATTGAGAGGTACGTGTGTTCTGGGAGCTTCGAGTGGTAAAAACCAGGGGGTGTTGCATGGTGGAAATGTTACTTGGGCACATACTCTATAGGTATGGCTGTATAATTTTTCGAGTGGTATTGCTCTGTCAGGTTTTAGGTGACAAACATGGGAATGCATTGTGGCTCAATGAAAGAGAGTGCTCAATTCAGCGAAGAAATCAGAAAGTGGTGGAGGAAGCACCAAGGTAAGAGTTTTTCGTAATGAATATTCATAATAGACTGATTTTGTTTAGCATATTTCTTTCCCATTATTGGCTAAAATTGCTTCAGTAGCAATTCGGTGGAATCGTCATGGTAGAGTCTATTAGTGTATATTTTTATAATTAAGAATTTGCCACTTGATCTCATCCTCAGTACTTCAGTGCATGACGTGTGAGAATACTTGGGAAAAAAAGGTGGGGTTTTGCTAGAGGAGAGAGTTTGGTGGATAGCCAACCCTGACTTCCATGAGCTTCTAGGTAATAGAGACCTTGCTGGTGTTTCTGGTCTTACATAATGTCTAGGGATACATGCCTTCTAGGATCTTCTGTTGGTGAAGTTTTCATAAAGTTGACCATGATGTTTTGAATTTATCCTACCATCAAAAGGCTTCTGGAGCACAGTTTTTCAAAATTCCTTGATTTGCAATCCCTATCAAAATACCGTTAACTCTTTTCGCAGAACTGGAACAAATAATCCTAAAATTCATATGGAACCAGAAAAGACCCCGAATAGCCAGGGGAATATTGAAAAAGAAAAGCAAAGCTGGTGGCATCACAATTCCAGACTTCAAGCTCTATTACAAAGCTGTCATCATCAAGACAGTATTGTACTGGCACAAAAACAGACCACAGATCAATGGAACAGAATAGAGAGCCCAGAAATGGACCCTCAACTCTATGGTCAACTAATCTTTGACAAAGCAGGAAAGAATGTCCAATGGAAAAAAGACAGTCTCTTCAACAAATGGGTGTTGGGAAAATTGGATAGCCACATGCAGAAGAATGAAACTGGACCATTTCCTTATAACATATTAAAAAAATAGACTGAAAATGGATGAAAGACCTAAATGTGAGACAGGAATCCATCAAAATCTTGAGGAAAACACGGGCAGCAACCTCTTTGACTTCAGCTGCAGCAACTTCTTCCTAGACACGTTTCCAAAGGCAAGGGAAACAAAGGCAAAAATGAACTATTGGGACTTCAAGAGAAAAAGCTTTTGCACAGCAAAGGAAACAGTCAACAAAACCAAAAGACACCCGACAGAATGGGAGAAGATATTTGCAAATGACATATCAGATAAAGGGCTAGTATCCAAAATCTATAAAGAACTTATCAAACTCAACATCCAGAGAACAAATAATCCAATCAAGAAATGGGCAGAAGACATGAACAGACATTTCCGCCAAGAAGACATCCAAATGGCTAACAGACACATGAAAAAGTGCCCAACATCACTAGGCGTCAGGGAAATCCAAATCAAAACCACAATGAGATACCACCTCACACCAGTCAGAATGGCTAAAATTAAGTCAGAAATCAACAGATGTTGGTGAGGATGCAGAGCAAGGGGAACGCTCCTACACTGTTGGTGGGAATGCAAGCTGGTGCAGCCACTCTGGAAAACAGTATGGAGGTTCCTCAAAAAGTTGAAAATAGAGCTACCCTATGACCCAGCAATTGCCCTACTGGGTATTTACCCTAGGTGATCTGAAGGGGCACTCGCACCCCAATGTTTATAGCAGCAATGTCCACAATAGCTAAACTATGGAAAGAGCCGAGATGTCCATCGACAGATGAATGGATAAAGAAGATGTGGTGTGTGTACACACGCACACACACACACGACTATTATGCAGCCATCAAAAATGAAATCTTGCCATTTGCAACGATGTAGATGGAACTAGAGCGTATTATGCTAAGCAAAATAAGTCAATCAGAGAAAGACAATTACCATATGATCTCACTGATATGCGGAATTTAAGAAACAAGGCAGAGGATCATAGGGGAAGAGAGGAAAAAATGAAACAAGATGAAACCAGAGAGGGAGACAAACCGTAAGAGACTCTTAATCTCAGGAGACAAACTGAGGGTTGCTGGAGTGGAGGGGGGTGGGAGGGATGGGGGGTGGCTGGGCGATGGACATTGGGGAGGGTCTGTGTTGTGGTGAGCACTGTGTGTTGTGTAAGATTGATGAATCACAGACCTGTACCCCTGAAACAAATAATATATTGTATGTTCATAATAATAATAAAAAAAGTAATTCCTTGATTTATCAGAACTATTTTGGGCCCTTCTCCAAGCTACCTTTAGATGTGTTTAGTGTAGCAATTTCATGGAACTTCATTTCTAATTTGATGCTAGGTTGGTATTTGTATATATTCTGGTTGTCTCTGTGCCCTTAAAAATCCGCCAGGTGAGTGTACATCGTCATTTTTAATAATCAGGCAATAAGTAGTATAGCTAGTTGTAACTTAGTCATAACCAGTGTGCCTTGATATGTATGTATAGTTTCTTTAAAGAGGTGTGAATATGAGTGAATTTTTAATTACAGGATAATGGCACAAAGCAAGTCCTGCTTTAATTATATTAGGTTTTAAACACATAGTATAGCGTGGGAGTTTTAAGACGTGGTTTCCAAGTTTTTTGCCACTTCTCTTGTTGATGAGTGGAGGTAGGGATCTTTGTACCCTCCCCTTGATTCTGTGCTCTGAGAATAGACTACACAGAAGTGATGCTGTGTGCAGGCCTAAGGAAACTTCCAGCTTCCATTTCCTGTCTCTTGGGACACTTACCTTAAAAACCAGCCACCATGCTGTGAAGAACAGTCCACTGTGGCCTGCATGGGGCGTGACCCTATCTCATGGCCCAGCACCAGGATGAAAGAGAGAAGGAAGAAGAGGCAAAAGGAATGTTCTACCTGTATGTTTAAGGAAGGGCCCCAGAACCTACTAGTGCTGATTGCTTGGTAGTGATCTGAAGTTAGGGACTTTGCTAGGGAAGTTGGGAAATGTCTTTTTTTTAATTAAGTAACCATGTGCTCTGCTAAAATTTTCGTTGTGTGGAAGAAGGGTACGGGGTTGCTGGTAGAACAGTGATAGTCTCTGACATACCCACTTTTATAGTTTTGTGTTCTCTTCTTATTGCTTTCAGTGTAATTAACTTTTTATTTAAAACCCATTCAGATTTTACCTGGGATAAAAATCTTTCACAGACTAGGAACCTTGAACTATTATTTTTGTTTCCTCTCTCTTTCTCTAGAAATACAAGTTTTTCATTTGAACTCATTTAATTGAGAGAAAAAGAGGAAAATTTAAAGCAGTAGGAACAAAAACAGCAAAAGACAAACCCCCAAATGAGAACTGGTCATTAATAGTGACTTGATAGGTATTTGTATATTATTATTTGTAAAATCTTAAATAAGTGGAATTTTCAGTTTTCAGTTTCTAGAAATTGAATTTACTGCTGTGTTTTGAGTGCAATGATGAGGTTGCTTATAGCTCTGAGTGTTACTAACAGAGTTTATGACTAGAGAAAGGACAAGATCAGACAATACAAAAATAGTTTCACTCCACTGTCTTTGAGATTCTCCAAATGTTATTATGTTAATTTTGGGTTTCTTTCTTTTTTTGTATTAATTTTGTCAACTAGTTAGCATTGAAATGTCATCTATGCCTGTATCCATTAAGTTGAAGCAGAACTGTTTATCCAATGATTAATCCTAACCACCAAAAGGGAGACATTAGGAGGTACACTTCCCATCTGTGAAGTTTTCTTGCTTCCCCCTCCCCCATTCCAACCTGAAATCTATTCAGGGTTCTAGATCTAACCAGCAGTTTATGAGAAATAGAAATGTAATGCGGATGTTAAAATGCCGTACAATTCTGGAGTTGAACCGAGATTGTGAGAAATGGGAGGAAAATGAGCAGATCCTTGTCTTAGAAAAAGGGGGAGAGAGCATTACAAGTTAAAAGAACTGTAAAGATGTAAAAATAAATAGGTGAATGGAGTGGCTGGACCTTATATGAATTCTGATTCAAAGATATTACCTGAAAAAAATTGAAATCATCGGAGAGATTTGAATACTAACTGAATATTAAATGCTATTAAGTTCTTATTAATGTTTTAAGTGTGATTATGTTACAAATCTTATAGAAACAGATATGGAAGTTTCTATAGATGAAATGATATCTAATTTGGGATTTGATTTAAAATAAAATTTGTAGAAAAAAAAATGGGTAGGCCTGGTAGAAAAGTAGATGTGCACGGTATAGACAAGACTGGCTGTGTATTAATAATTGTTCCAGATGGGAAACAGGTGCATAGAAGTTCATTATGCTTTTCCATAATAAAAATTTTATAAAAATCACCTAAATCTTGATCCACAAATTTTAATCCATGGGAAGAAAAGTAGTCAGTGTTCTATTTCTTAGAACCTTTCTTGGATAGAAGCAAAATACATGAAAATACACAAATACTCTTTTTTTTTTTTTTTTTAGGGTTTATTGAAAACATTTAAGCTTTATTTGCCTGCTGGAGGGTAACTTTGGTATTGTGAAACAAAAGTTTTGAGGATTTATTAGATATACAGTTAGTTCTTTTTGTGGTAGTTACATTTCACAGAGTCACTGTGAACACTGAATTAGCGAATACGTAGGGGAAGTAGAGTTAGGTTCTGTGAGCCTCTAGTCAGGACATTTTAATCAATACGTAGCCTTGATGAAAATATCCTGACTTAACCTTGTTTTATGTGTGTTTCTGTCGAAAGCCACCTTACTTAATGCATGTTGTTGATTCATTAATATTGAACTCCTGGTCCTGGCCAGGACTTGCCTGAAGAAAGCTCATCCAGCACACATGTGTTCTCCCTAAGGCACATCTCCCAATTTTAGCTTAGGGAAGTTCTGAATGTATATGTTAAGTTTTACTGGTTGAAAACAACTAATTGTGCTAAAATTGATGGCAATTGCACTATAATGTGGGAGGTTCACATGTTTAGTTTTATAAAAATCTGAAGCTGACTTGACAGAAAGCATGTATTATAAACATACATAAAGCATATGATATAAAATCTTAAATTGATACAGATGATCACATTTGAGTAAACTTTAAGAACATTTTTGTATGGTGCACGCAAAAGATGACTTTTGTTCAAAGTGTTGATTACTCTTTCTTGATTTGTAGCATTTTTCTGGATTCTAAGACTCGAAGAGCAATGGGAGAACAAGCTGTAGCTCTTGCCAAAGCAGTGAAGTATTCCTCTGCTGGAACCGTGGAATTCCTTGTGGACTCGAAGAAGAATTTTTATTTCTTGGAAATGAATACAAGACTCCAGGTAACTCTGTTTTTCATTCCTTACCGTGCCTCTATACTTTACCCTTCCTCTCCCACTCCTTTTTGTTTTTATGAAAGTCAAAAGTCCAACTTCATAAAGTGTTAAATAAAGGTTTCATTTTTATGCTTGTACTAGGACATCTGTTGGGAATGACAGATAAGTATCAGGTTAATGTAATGGTCAGTGTCTAGACCTTCTGCCTCATTACTGTTAACACTCCGTATTGGAAATTCCTCTTTGGTTCTTTTCGAACCTCTCTTGATGACTTGTCTTGGTTCATGTACTGTTAAGAGAACTGCTGTCCAGATGTGATAAACAGAACGGGATTCAGGGCTTATAAAATTTTGAAGGGGATGGAGGAAGGAAGAGTACCTAGAGTAACTTTCAGGAATGACACTCATTTTCTTCTAGAGGAACTGCCCCCTCTGCCACTGGGATGAGGTTGAGAAGTCTAGCAGCTGCTCTGGAACTGTTGACTTAGGGACATGCTCCCTCTGTTCCAACCAAGGTCTCCGGAGGACTAGTGGCTTTCCTTCCTTCTTCTCCTTCTCCTTTTATTTAAGTTGTAAACTAAAACACACATATGGAAAAGTACATAAAACACCAATATATGGCTGAAAAAATTATTATAGCAAAAATCCATGTAAGCATCAAGTGGATCTACAAGTCCCAAAATGCCAGCCCTTCTTACCACCCCCCGTCCCCCGCCCCAACTTCTCCTTCTAAGTATTCCTCATCTGTCCTCCTAGAGCTGGTTACTGTTCTGACTGAATTCTAAAAGCTTGCTTGCATTTCTGTATTGTTTTCCTTTTAATTATGCACACCTAAGCAATATATAATTAATTGTACCTGTTTTTTAAACTTTAAATCAGTGGGATCATGTAATATGCAATTTTCTATACGTTGCTTCTTTTTTCAACATTATGCTTATAAGATCACACTATGGGGCTGGTTTTCATTTATTACGGCAGAATTTATGGTATCTAGATGCATTTGAAACCAGTATCGTAAATATTTGTAGAGTTTGTATAAATATTAACCTTAGTTGTTGTTGCCCAAAACTTACACTTGTCTTTGAGATCACTTTTTTATCCTATAATTTATTGGTGTGAATATCTTTAGGAGTGACAGAATTTTGCCTTTTAGAGATTGATTTGATTTTGATTAAAAATATGTCTTTATAACAAATTATATCTAATTAGATAATTAGCTAGGAAATCATGTTTTTGATTAAAATGGAAACTTTATTATGCCATGATGAGAATACTAGTTTGTAATATAATTCTGAAGGCAGTTGAAAGTGTCTACAAGACATTTGTATTTTATTCCAGACAAAAGAGCTACTAGATTGTTTAGTTAGGGTATTTATCAGAATTTACACAACTAATAACCAGTGCTGTCTTTAGGACACTTTATTACTATGTGTGTTTGTGTGTGTGTGTGTGTGTGTGTTTTGTTTGTTTCTGGCTCATTTATCTCAACCCATAAGCTTTTCTGAGTTTGTCTCATTGCTGGTTTTGGTATAAGACCTCTGGAAGTTGGTACTTATATCAAGTAATGCTATGCAGTTGGTCAAAATCATTAGGTACTGAAGTGTACATTTTATATCTTGATGACTTGTCAGCAGGTTATGTTCTATACTCTCAAAAAAAGTATAAATGAATTTAAAGAAAAAATTTCATGAAGAGATTCATTTTATTATATCTGATAGTACCTACTTTTATGCTATTTAATATCACACTTGGATTCATTTGTGTCTCCCATTTAATGTTGTAATATTTCTTTACTGTGCATTTACTTCCAGTGACCATAATCCTGTCAGTTACCAGATAATTAATTTTGATTTTCTAGAAGCATCTGTGTGATGGGCGGATATTTGGTGGTAGAGGCTGTGACTGAATGGGAACATGATTAAAGAACCTTGGATTTCATTGTATTCAGAAAGCCATTCTTATATATTTCAAAGACTTCATTCTGATATTTAAACAATTCAAATGTTCTTTTAATAGTAGAGTTTCAAATTTCTTTACTAACCTTAAATTATAATACTTAAGGCACATTTGCCAAATTCTTCATCTTCTAAGATATACGTTATCTCTAATTAGTGTTTCATTTTGAGCCTGGAGAACTATAATTTTCTGTGTTCTTTTTTTGTTTTTTCCTTTCTTGAAATATCTTGATTGAACTGTCACTTTTTCCAGCTTCAGAAGTTATACACTTTTTTCTGGTAACAGAAATGTGGATAGCATCTTTACTTTACTTGATTTTTTTTTTTTTTTTTAAGAGCGAAATTTGAAATAAATACAGTTTCTTCTTAAAGAGATGTAACACTGAGAAAGTGTTTGGTGCATAGATTCAATTGACTGGTTTTGTTCTCAGTCTGGTTAAAATTTATTTATCAGAATTATCTGTGCTGTCCTTGTATATGTTTATTTGTGTTCACAGTTGTTAGTTTTCTGTTTCTTAATGATAGTGTTTCTTCCTTAAAGGTCCCTTTTCACTGTGTCCTTCATCTTACCTCAGAGTCCTCTTTCCTGCCAGTGCCATTCTTGATGTACTAGTTAGGAGAGACTTCTTTCTTTCTTGAGTATGCCATTCAGTTTGACCCCTATGTGCTTTTTATATGTTACTCCTTTTGCTTGAAATGGTCTCTTCATTTTCTGTAGTGAAGCTCCCATACGTATCCACCCACACATATGTATCTGTAGATATATCACCTGTTTCCTTCTTTCTGTTTATGAAAGTTGGGTAGGGAGCTGGAGAAATACTCTACCAAAAACCATAATTTTGTTAAAATGCTATTTTAATTAACTAAATTATATGTGATTTTGCTTGAATAATGTTAGTTTCGTATTGAATGGTAAAACTAAGAATTGGCAATATTTTGTTAAAAAAAAAAAGAAAGAAAGAAAAGAAAAAATCCAAATGGTTCAAAAGAGTATATAACAGAAAAGTCACTCTCCGTACCACGTTTTTATCACAACCATTTGATTTTCCTCTGGAGGCAACCTTTGTTTTACTTAACAATGTATCTTTGGTAATGTTCCATACCTAACTTAAAGCATTATCTTCATTTTTATGATTTTTTAATACCCAGTTGTAGATGTAATCCTGTAATTTCACCAGTTTTCTATTGGTAGTTTCCCCAGTATTTTGCTATCACAAATATTGACAATTATGAATGGTCCTTTATATCATCACTTTGCATGTGTGGAAATAGAATTTCTGGGGAAATATGAATTTTAGTAATTTAGTTAAGTATTATCAGTGTCTTTTACTCCCTAGTCCAAAGGATCTTTGACTTTTGGTCTTTTTCTGTTAGTGAAAAATAGTATATCATTTTCATTTTCCTTATTATGAGTGAGGTTGAATTTTTCTTCATAGGTTGATTAACATTTCATTTTCTTTGAATTGACCATTAGCCCCTTTGCCCTCTGGGTTTTCTTATTAAAGATGTCCTTTATTTTTAAGCAATAAGCCATTTGTGATATCATGAAGAAGTAATGCTCCATGAATATTTTTCACATTGCTACAGAGTGAGGGCTTTCTAACCAAAGACTTTTGGCACAGAGATTGAAGGATAGCAACTTTAAGATAGAGAGTGCTGGAGAGAAAGTCTTATTTTTTTTTCCTCAGAGCCATTTGTTGACATTCCCTTTCTCTCCTTAGAAAGATAGGTATATATTCCAGAGCCAAGTTTGTATGTGCTCGTGTCCCCCCCCCCGCCTTCAGAGTAGAGGAAGGGCAGATAAGGCAGCAACTCTTACATAAGTTCTGAGTTTAATAGTTTTGGGCTTCCTTTCCTGTGCTGCTTACCCCTCTGCATGCACAGGGAAATCAGACCTTTATCACATTGCCCCATATAGAAATAAGGTGTGGGGAATAATGCTAAGATGTTCTGTAAGTAATTGGTTTCTTCTCCCATCCACAAACCATTTCCTGGTAAGATTATCAAATAAATGTAGATTAAAAAAAAACAAACAAACCCAGATGTGATTTATTTTTCCTTCACATGTTGCCTTTTTGACTTTGTATATTGTTCTTTCTATTTAGAAATTTTTTGTTTTTAAATCTTACAGTTGAATTTTAAATCTCTTATCATTTCTGGTGTTAGAACATACTTAGGCTTTTCTTTCCTTTTTTCTTTTTTTTTTTAAAGATTTTATTTATTTGACAGACACACAGCGTGAGAGGGAACACAAGCAGGGGGAGTGGGAGAGGGAGAAGCAGGCTTCCCGCTGAGCAGAGAGCCCGATGCGGGGCTCGATCTCAGGACCCTGGGATCATGACCTGAGCCGAAGGCAGACGCTTAACGACTGAGCCACCCAGGCGCCCCTACTTAGGTTTTTACTACTAAAAAATTAAACATTTTTATTTCATGTTTTCTTTTAGTACTTATTTCATCATTCCTGGTGAAATTTCCATTCCATCTGGGATTTGATTTGATTTTTTTAATTTAAAAAATGGCTACCTGACTGTCACAAACATTTTTGAATAATCATTCTTTTTTGTAGTAGTTAGAAGTCACCTTAATTATATCCTGAATTCTCATACGTATGCAGGTGTTTGACTGTTTTCTTTTTTTAACCTGTCTGTTTAATCATGTGCTAGTACCACACTATTTCAGATGTTATATCTCTGTATTATAACACAGTATCCAGCAGGACTATTCCTTTCTCATTACTCTTATTTTTCCATATGATGGTTTAGAATAAGCTTATTTCATTTATATTTAACCAAAGAAAAAGATATTAAAATGATGAAATTGCTGAAGTATTAGATGAATGTTTCTAATTTTCCAGAGATGTTAATTCCTTAAAAGATGTTCTGAATAAGAAAAATGGTTATTGAAACCATTTATATTTTTATCATCATATTTCTTCATACTCCAATTTGAGAGAATGTATTGTTTCCCTTTTACCAAAATGAATGGAAATTGGCATATTTATATTTAATCCTGCTGTCTTTTCCCCTAACTCTTCATTTTTACTATTTTTATTATTAGTTTTGTATTATTGTAACATGACTTTTTTTAGGCACGGCTCTTCTAGTGTCTTCCCATTTTGTATTTTAAATTGTTTTCATGGTCACCATCTGCAGCTTACCATAGCTTTGTGATTAATCAGTTCTTCATTTTGATTCATCTTATGGTTAGGTGGTTCTTCTGTTTCTTTTTAAAATCAAGAATTTATTTTTGAGAGGTATCCATGGATACTGTATCTTCTGAGTTCTTAGGTGGGTGATAAGTTTACCTTTATAACTGATAAATTTTCACCTGGATATAAAATCATGGGGTTTAAAACAGCTGAATTAGCATGTTCCTGGCTTTTTGATCCAATAGCAACCCTTGAGTAACTACCAAAACTCACCAGAAAAGGAAAAAAAAAACAAAACAGAAAAAGGAGAAATGAGAAATCACTTGGAAGAGGGAAGGCTCTTTAAACTGATATGTGTGGGGAACTCTAGCTTTGGGCAGGGAACAGCCAGGGCTGCTAGGGAGGGAAAGGGAGGAGGAAAGGTCTTGCTTGTCCTCTGCCTTTGTTTAGGGACAATTATTGTCTGCCTCTCACAGGGGAGCCTAGTATTGATGGCTCTGACCAATTTTAATTAATTTAGTTGATTCTTTTAATATTTTTTCTGTCTTTTTAATCAATATATGTATATAGGTCTTTCTCAGTCTTCCATTTTCTTCTATCAGCTTCCCACCTTGCCACACCCACTGCACAAATGCACACTTCCCATCTTCCTACTGCCACTCTGTCATGATTTGGGTTAGCTCAGTATTTGGGATTTTATTATGATCACAGTGTGAACGCTATTCACAGCAGTCCTGTTGTCACCTAAGATTACTTTCACTTTCCTGCACCATTTTTTCTCTCCCACTAAAAATTATCTTTGCTTAGTTTTCAGTGTGCCTGTCACTGATTTATCCACAAACTTGTCCCATGTTTGAATATATTCAGGCACATTGAGTTTTCTGTCAATTTCGTCTTTTTGTAGAAATATTTGGTTTCTTTTAATCTTCTGTAGTCTATACTGGTTGCCTTCTCCATTTGTATTTTGACTTTTTAGCTGAGATTTCCCTGCTTTGTCCTGAAGATTCTTTATGCGTCTCTTTTTTGGATCTTTTTTCTCCTAGATTTTTGTCATAAACCATTTTGTGGTTTATTCCCTTTTTTTCCTGGAATATGTCTTTAAGTAACTTCCTGAGAACAAGTGCCCAGGATCTACATTATATGAGAATTTACGTGAGTGCAGATGACTCTCTATTAACTTATTGAGGAAAAAACCCCAATAGTTTTTCTCGTGGTATAATTTGCAAATTGCAACATTCATCCATTTTATTTATCTATCTATCTGTCTATTTACTTAGCTAGCTTTGGTTGAATCTTTTTTCTTTTCTTTTTTTTAAAGATTTATTAGAGAGCGAGAATGTGTGAGCAGGAGGAGGGGCAGATGGAGAGGGGGACAAGAATCTCAAGCAGACTCCCTGCTGAGCACAGAGCCTGACTGGGGGGGGGGTGGGAACCTTGATCCCAGGACCTTGAGATCATGACCTGAGCTGAAACCAGGAGTCAGATGCTCAACCAACTGAGTCACCCAGGCGCCACATTCATCCATTTTAAGTATACAAATGCAATAGACTGGATGTTTGTATCCCTCCCAAACTCATATGTTAAAACATAACTTCCAAGGTGATGGTATTTGGAGGTGGGGTTTTGGGGAGGTGATTAGATTATGAGGATGGATCCCTCACGAGTGGAATTTGTGACCTCGTAAAAGATAGCCCAGAGAGAAACCTTACCCCTTCTGTTATGTGATTAGTGAGTGAGAAGACTGCCATCTATGAAGTAGGAAGTGACTCCCACAAGACATTGAATTGGCTGGCACCTTGATCTTGGACTTCCTAGCCTGAGTACTGCAAGAAATAAATTTCTGTTTGTATGAGCCACCCATTCCATGTTATTCTGTTCCAGCAGCCCAAATGGAAGAAGACAGTAAGTCAGTGAATTTTAGTAAATACAAAGTTGTGCTACTCCAGCAGAATCGCACAATAGAACATTTGCATCACCCCATGAAGATACTGTGCACGTTAATAGTCTTTCCCTTTTTTACATCTCCACTCCCAGGCAACTGTTACTTTACTTTCTGTTTTGACAGTTTTTACATTGGCCTTTCCTGGACATTCTGTGTATATGGAATCAAACAGTGTGTAGTTGTTTGTGTCTGACTTCTTAGCATAATGTTTTTGAGGTTTATTTGTGCCGTAATGTGTTTCAGTAGTCCGTTCTTTTTTATTGCTGAATAGAATTGCATTGTGTGGATATCATATATCTTATCTGCTTACAAGTTGGTGAATATCTGAATTGTTGCCACTTTTTGACTGTTAGGAATAATGCTGCTGTGAAGATTTACATATAAGTCTTTGGACAAATGGTTTCATTTCTCTTGGATAGATACTTAGAGTGGAATTGTTGGTTGTGTGGTAAATTGTGAAACTGTCAAACTGTTTTCCCAATTGGTGTATCATTTTATGTTTCCATGAGTAATGTGTGAGAGTTCCAGTTTCTCCACATTTCTATATCCTCCTGAACGGGTCTTTTTTATTGCCTTTTAATGGTAGCCATTCTAGTGTATACGAAGTGCTATCTCATTGTGGTTTTAATTTGCATTTCCCTAATGCTTAGTGGTATCAGCTCTCCCTTCATGTGCTTGTTAGTCAGTCATGTATTTCCTTTGGTTGCAGTGTCTATTCCCATCCTTTACCTAATTTTGAATTGGTTTATCTTCTTCTTATTGAGCTTTAAGAATTCTTTATACATTCTTGATACAGATACATGATTTGTAGATATTTTCTCCCAACCTGTGGCTTGTCTGTTTTCTTAATGGTGTCCTTTGAAACACAAAAGTTTTTAATGATAAAGTCCAATTTACCTTTTTTTTTTTTTTTTTCCATTTATGGATTGTGCTTTTGGTGTCATACCTAAGAAATCTTTGTCTAACCTAAGGTCACAAAGACTTTCTCCTAAATTTTCTTCTAAAGTTTTGAGTATAGAATTCTGGATTGGAAATAACTTTCCATTAGCATTTTGAAGGCCTTTTCCCCCCTGCATTTTACTAGTTTCGACTTTTGATATTGAGATGTATTCTGATTCTTGAGCATTTGTTTAAAGTTTTTTTTTTTCCCCATCTAGAAATTTGTAAGATCTTATCTTTGTCTCTAGTTGTAGCCAAAACTGCTGGTGGTCTACCAATTACTAATAAGGAAAATAGCTTTAACTTTTAGTTTATTAACATTATAGCCTCTTTTGATACTTTTGCTTTACATTCCTGGAATAAATTTTAATTAGACATAATGATTTTCCTTTTGTTACTTTACTGGATTTGTGTGCTAATATAATGATTTCCAGTTTTTACTTTTTTAAATACCATCTTTACCAGATTTGAGTAATAAAGTTATATGTATTTTTTGAAACTGTGGGAATATTATATAGGTAATAATAGGCATTATTCCTTAAATATTAAAACTCAGTTGTGAATCAATTTGTACTGGTATCTTTCTCAGTTGTAGGTCTTTAAGCATTGTTCTAATCACTTCTGTGATAGACTTTCAGTATTTTTTGAGGTAATACAAATCAAGGTTTTTGAAGGTTATTGATTGTTTTATTCATATTCCTCTAGATTTCTTTCTTTTTTAATTGGATCTATTTGATTTAGAGATACCTTAAGTTTTTCATCATAATTTTAAAAATAGATTTTATTTTTCAGAGCAATTTTAGGTTTATAGAAAAATGAGCAGTAAGTCAAAGCGTTTCCATATACCCCTTTACCCATCCACTCTCAATTCCCCCTATTAGTAAGGTGTTGTCTTAGTATGGTACATTCGTTACAATTGATGAAATTGTAAATGTTGATATAATTGTCAGTACATTGTTACAGATGTTGATACAAATGTTGGTACATTGTTATTAGCTAAAGTCCGTAGTTTACATTAGGGTTCACTCTTGGTGTTGTGCATCCTGAGGGTTTTGACAAATGTATAGTGACCTGTATCCACCATTAGGTATAATGCAGAATATTTTCACTGCCCTAAATATTCTTGCATTCAAGACCTCTTTGCATTTCTTTCTTTGGCTCTTCCCTCTTTCTTACTTCTTTCCTTTTTTCCTTCTTTTTCTTCCTCTGTGTCAGTTTTTTTTTGTCTCTTTGACACGTGGCAATCTTCAAACACACAGAGGTACTAAGAGTAGCAAGAGTGGTTTGGGAAAGTTCCCTGAATCTGCAGCCTAGCTTCGTGTTTATGTTGGCAGTATTGTTTTATGTATACCTTCTTTTCCGTGCTTTTGCCACTTTTAGCTGGAATATTTTTTTTTTTTTTTTAAGATTTTATTTATTTATTTGACAGAGAGAGAGACACAGCGAGAGAGGGAACACAAGCAGGGGGAGTGGGAGAGGGAGAAGCAGGCTTCCCGCGGAGCAGGGAGCCCGATGCGGGGCTCGATCCCAGGACCCCGGGATCATGACCTGAGCCGAAGGCAGACGCTTAACGACTGAGCCACCCAGGCGCCCCTAGCTGGAATATTTTAACAAAAATTTCAGACATTATGTAATTTCGTCTATTACTTCATTGTACATATACATATGTATTCATTACACAAGTTTTCCTTGAATTTTAAATGTTTACTTTGCATATTTACCTATAAAATAATTTGATATGTATAGGTTTATGACTATTCTCCATGAGTTGTATGCCTTTTATCATTACATAGTATCTTTGTCTTGTTCAAAGATTTTAATTTTAAATTCCACCTTGACTCCTATTATGTTGCATCGCCTTCTTTTTGTTTTATTTGCCTTTTTTGTTTTATTTGCCTTTTTTCTTTCAAAGCCTTCTTTATCACTTGTTTGGTGTTTTGTAAAGTTTAAATTAAAAAACCCAATCTGATACTCTCTTTTAGTATGAAAATTTAGTCCTTCTAATTTTAAATACTTGATTTTATTTCATCTTTACTTGTATTTCAGTATTCCTTTTTTCTGTTTTCCCCTTTTTTATTTGTTGCTTGAATTAAATTGCTAATTATTCTTGTTGTTTCCCATTGGTAGATTGGAAATTCTCTTGTCCTTTAACATTTTATTTGTGTTCATCTTCCTGTTTAGACTGGCATTTTCTCCATTTATAGTTGTAAAGAGTATATAACTGATTGCCCTAACTTTGCAACACTGAAGATTCTCTGAGATTATCTCATACCTCTAGGCTGTGTTTGGTTTTCCCTTGTAGTTGATCTCTTCTGTTTCCAGACTTGCTTTTAGCTTGTGCGTGCACAGGTTTCTCCTTTCTATATGTTCTCTGTCTTTCCCTTCTTTGAGATTTCTGCCCTCGTTCATTGGTTTCATTAGAGCATTTTTTCTTGAAGTTGCCTCGGCTGGAATTTATGGAGGCTATATGCTCAGAAATGCCACATCCTCAGATATATTTCTTTAGCCTGAAGGGGAATGGTATTTTGATTCTAGGATTCTTGGGTTTCTGTTCTTCTCTTTCAGTGGTTAATACACTCTGCTGTTTTCTGGCTTCTCGTATTAAGTCTGAGGTCATTCTGATTTGTCTTCCATTATGTGTAATGTAGTGTTGCTGCCTGAAAGGTGGCCCACTTTCCTCTTGATCATTGGAACTCAGGGATTTTTTTGTCTCCACTAGGACATGCCTAGGTGTGTGTTTATGTCCATGAATTCTGCCTTTTATTCTGGGTGTTCTTTGAAGTGTACAGATTTAAGTGTTTCTTCATTTCAGAGAAAGTTTTTTTCTATTAACTGTTTCCTTTCCTTTTCTAAACATCTATTCATTTTCTCCTTTGGGAACTCCTTTTATTGTGGGTTAGGTGTACTGGACAAGCCCTCTGAAGCTTGTGTCCTCCTGCTCATGATTACTCTCATTTTGTATTTGTGTTCTGTTTTTTGATGTTAACTCTTTATGTTGCTCTTCCAGGCTACTAATTTGAGTTCTAATGGTGATCGTCTTCTCCTTAAAGTAATCAGCTAAACTGCCTAATTGGGAAATCGTGTTATTTTATCCCAGAAAGTTTCCTTCTGTATGGGGGTATGTGCATGTATGGCTACCCTTGAAAAGTTTCTTATTGCCCTATTGCTTTTTGGATTTTTTTACCCCCATTCCTCAACTGCTCTGTTTCTCTTGGTGTCTGTAGTCATTATTCTGAATGCTTGCCCTGTCTCTGGTGGGTAAGCCACTTGCCGTGGTTTTACTGTGGTTGATTTTGGGTTTGGTACTGAGTGCTGTTCAGTGTAATATTCGAAGTGGCAGCAGTCCTTTGAGTGGTTGAAGATACAACCATATCTACTCCTGAGGTCAGGAAGAGCATATATCTCTTAGCATTGTCTTGGTCTCAAGGGCAGAATCTAGCTAATATTTATTGACTACTTGGATTTCTTAGCAAAGTGACCAGGGACTCTTTTGGACCCTTTACTGACTTTGTTTTCAGGCTGCATGGATCTCTGCAGGCCAAACTGACTCCCTGACCTCTTCTTTCACATCTTCCCCCGGAGATCTCTGAAGCTGGCCTCTGGGTTTCCCCCAGCCTATGAGAGACAAGAGCCCAGAGCCCAGTACTTGCTATTGGGTCCCACTTTCCCCCAGATGTCTCTGCAGTATCCTGTGATACTCACTGACTCGGGGGGAATAGCGACCGTGGGATTTGGAGTGGAGAGGTGGTGAATCATACTGGTTTTGCCATCTTCCCAAAGCAGAAATATTTAACCAGGGTTATCTGGATCTCATTAATGAGCTTTGGGGGAGTCTGTGGACCCTCTGAAATTGGGTACATGCTTTTCTAGAGAGAAATTTAGTGAGGTTCTAGACCCTAAAGTGGTTCAGAACAACCAGAGCTGACTAATGGGGAACTCCTTTAGTCATAATTGTTTTCATTAATTGCAACCATCCATTATTTTGACTTAGTGCAAGTAAATCCTAGCTCTACTCCTTCCTAGTTGTATGACTATAAGGAAGTTCCTTAATTAACTTCGCTGTGCCTCACTGTCCTCATCTATAAAGTGACAGTAACTGTGGCAAGTGCATTATAGGATTGTGAGCATTAACTGAGTAATTCATCTAAAATGCTCAGGAAAGTGCCTGGTTTAGACTAAGCACTCATTTTTCTTCCTGACTGTGAGACTCTCACCAGTAAATATTCCACATGCTATGTTTGTTAAATATTGGTTAACATGTTTACTGTTACTGTTGTCATTATTAGTAAAGCTTGCCAGTAGTCAAGTTTTTTCAGATGGCAAACTGAGCTACAAATTAATAACTTTCTTTTATTATTCTTTTGTCAGTTAACTGCAAAATTGTTATAAATGAACAAACATACTTGTAATAAACCACTTTGAAAGACATCTTTTTATCATAAGGGTGTTTGTGTAAGAGTCTAAGAGAAAAATGGAGATGGAAATCTTCTAAAAATGAAACTGATTGGTAAAAGTGTTAAATTCATAAGCTATTTCTGCTTAGGCCCTTGTGCTAAGATTAATGTTAGGACCCTGAATATACCTTTCCAAATTCATGTGTGTGTGTGTGTGTGTGTGTGTGTGTGTGTGTATAATTGTTTATTTCCAAATATGAGTTATGATTAGATTTTAGTGCTTTGGAAAAACAGCCTTTATGTAATCTACAAAGATTATAAGAGTTGGAACACTCTTAAGTAGAAAGGAATAACGTCTTATGGTAGTTAAGAGCCCAGGCGTGGTCAACTGGCTATTCCATATCCTTAAGAACAGAGGGCTGAATTTCCCACTTTTGTTAGACCTTAGTCAGTTGCTTATATATGATTGCCACAATGAAGAAGGAATCTACTTTTGTGATGGGATGGAAGAAAAAGTGCAATGGAATTGTTGAAATTCTATGGAGACCAGACACCCCCACCTCCCATCAGATAATCCTGCACCATGTGGGATCTTTATATTCCAGAAGGATTTTTAGAAACTCTAAATTGATTCTTACCCTTTGCTATTTCACTTATTTAAAAATTAAAAATTATTGCAACCCATATTCTGGTTTCTTTTCTTTTCTTTTTTTTTTTTTTTAAAGATTTTATTTATTTATTTGAGAGAGAATGAGAGACAGAGAGCATGAGAGGGAGGAGGGTCAGAGGGAGAAGCAGACTCCCTGCTGAGCAGGGAGCCCGATGCGGGACTCGATCCAGGGACTCCAGGATCATGACCTGAGCCAAAGGCAGTTGCTTAACCAACTGAGCCACCCAGGTGCCCCATATTCTGGTTTCTAAGAGTTGGCTATAGCTGAACAAATATCATGTTCTATTTTCAGAGCAGTTTTGGATTTTAAAAATATTCAGGACCATCCATACTAAACGAGTTTGGTCTTTTTGGAGTTGGAGCATTGATTGAAAGAATAATTGGTGGAATTAGGAGAAATTACAGAGAAATGGATTTGTGACTAATTTGTAAAACTGCATCAAAGGGACATTTTAGATTTGGGCTGAAGTTGACCTTTTTGATTATTTTTTAAGTCATAGAGGCCAGGATTATCAAACTGGCCTAAGTAAGCCAGAACCAGGATGTTCTGGAATATTTGAAGTCAGTATCCTAGGAAAGTGAGAATACAAAGTGGGGTATATTATACTTTCCCTTAATATTTATTGAGTCTTATTAGAAAGTTGAGGAAGTTTTTATTACACAGATGTGAATAGGTAAACTTGTCAGATAGTTTCAGTTAGGTTTTTGTGTTAAAGCATGTTGTAAACTATTTTGGGTCTTTGAGTTCCGTACTCTTACCTAGATTTTAATTTTTCAAATTTGTTCCTGGATTAGTTTCCTAGAGCTGCCATATCAACATACCACAGACAGGGTGGCTTAACCAACAGAAATTGTATTTTCTCACAGTTCTGGAGACTGGGAGTCTAAAATGAAGATGTTTGCAGGGTTGATTTCCTCTGGAGGCCCCTCTCTTTGGCCTGCAGATGGCCATCATCCCCCTGTGTCTTCACATGGTCTGTCTTCTGTGTGTGTATGTGTGTGTGTGTGTGTGTGTGTGTGTGTATTGTCTGTGTCCTAATCTCTTCTTTTAAGGACATTAGTCGTGTTGGATTAGGGCCCATCCTAATGACCTCATTTTAACTTAATTGCCTCTTTAAAGACCCTTATCTCCAAATACAGTCATATTCTGAGGTACTAGGGGTTAGGGCTTAAACATGGGAATTGGGGGCGGGGAGGGGGGACACAGTTCAGCCCATAACAGTTTCCTTATCCTTTCTTCATCTGATTATTTGTGTTGGGGTCAACAGGGAAGCTCTATAATAGAATCTGTTCAGTTTTCACTGCCACCCTTAAACATAGCCATTATTTTCAAGGTGAGTTTACAGGAATGGTATGTTGGGGCCCATTTCCCAATGTGCTTTTTATCTTTGAGTCCTGTGGATCAAAATCTAATAACTTTAGATCTTTATTTTGAAATCCTGTATTCTCAGGAGGTAGAACTTCAGAATTTTAATAGATATATGTTAGATTCTGTTCTGGACAAAGTGGTTCTCTGAACTGAAAGAGCAGAACCAAAAATAATGGCGTAAGTTATCCTTTCAGGCTGGAATAACAACAAACTAAGTAGAGACCTGTTATGCCAAATACCATTATGAAACTCAACTTTATATAACAGGACAATATCTTCAACAGGTGATCACACCTAAACTGCTCTGTTGAGTTGAGTCAGACAAGTTCTGCTTACCAAAGGTAGCTTTCCCAAACCAAGCCTTGTAATATTTGTCAGTTTAGACTTGATGTATTTAATAAAGATGTTACCTAAAATTATATTAATTTAACATTATTTGAATATTAGATATTCTTAATATTCACTCACCATATACCTCATGTTTGTATCTCATATGCCTTCCCTATAAAGTGACAGTGGAATGTTGAGGAACAAGTTCGTGCATTTGGAGGGATTTTGTAAATTTCAGTGCCATTTGGATGTTAGTTACAGCATGTTTGTTGGGTCTTCTAGCTTTGGGGACAGCTTTTGCTTTGACTAGGCAGTTGGGCCACCAATCACGAGCTGACAGAGCCAAATATTCCTCCATATAAGGGACTTCCAATGCTTCTCAACACTCTCCTTCTCTGTTAATGGCTGACTTTACACATACTTGTTCCATCTGACTTCTCTCCGCACTTTTTGTGACTTTTTTCTCTTTGGAACTTCCCTCAGTGTTTTCATTGGAAGCTAACTTAAGTGTATAATTAGAATTTGCCTGAATCTTGCTTCCCAGGAGGAAAACTTCCCTGTCACCTAGTTACCTGTTCTTAAAATCTTAGGAATTATTAGGGAAATAAACACAAAATATTTACAAATTTAAGTCAGAGAAAAGCAATTGAACAAATTATTTGCTGTTGATTATTTTTATTTAACAGTGGATTTTGAAGAGAAAATGTTGATCAAATCAGTTATCTTTATTTTAGTAATATTTTGTTATATATAAAAACAAACTTTAGTGATGTTGCTTTAATTTCTATTAACTTCTATGTGAAATTATTTCAGATGTGGAGAAAAATTGCAAAATTGTTACAAAGATGTTCTGAACACCCTTCCCTAACATTTACATTTGCTTTACCTGTTTTCTCTGTATCTATGTATCTGTGTCTGTCTTCTTTACCTGAAACATTTCAGAGTAAATTGCAGGCCTGGTGTCCCTTTACTCCTAAATATGTTTGTGTTTCCTAAAAACAAGAAAATTCTTTTACATTACCACAGTACCATTATCAAAATCAGGATATTAACATTTACTCATTACCTATCATCCAGTCTAGAGGTCATATTCAGATTTCACCAGTTGTTCCATTGAAGTCTTTTATAATAAAAGAAACACATTTTCTGGTTTGGGAGCCTATATTACATTTACTTGTCATACCTCTTTCTTTCTAGAACAGTTCCTTAGTCTTTTATTTATTTTTTTTGGGTCAACTATGGTCTTTACATTTTTTCATGAGCACAGGCCCTTTACTTTATAGAACAGCTCTCATTTTGCATTTGTCTGTTTTCTCATGATTACATCGAGGGTGCTCATTGGCAGGTATACTACAGAGAATGTATTGTGTTTCTCTGAGCGTGTTTATCCCATTACTGCTGTGGTTGGCTTGGTTAAGGTGCTGTCTCTCGCATTTCTTTACTGTAGAGTTCCTACTTTTCCCTCTGTTGTCAATAAGGTATCTTATAGGGAGATACGTGGAGCCTGGAAATATCTCATTATATTTCACCCACTAGTTTTAGATACTTCCTAGTTTGTATTTAGTGAGGAGCAAGGCTGAAGATTATGGTGGCAATGGCAGGCACAATGCCAGAAAGATTTGTTTTTCTAAGTTCATCACTACTGAAGTTTGATACATTAAGAACTCAGAGGTGAAGCAAAACCAAATTTACCTCACTGTTGCATTTGATAAGCTCAGTTATTTATTTTTGGGGGCAAATACATTTAAAGCAACAAATATATTTGAAAAAGGTGGCCAAAGGTCTAAACACAAACACTGACATTAGTGACAGTTTGATGGTGATCGAGAAGACAAAACTAAATTAAAATAGCAAATGGATTAATAAAAAGTTGGATGTTTGTGACCATCTGATATAGGCATATAGAACTATATATACTCACTGTAGCATGATTGTGTGTGATTATGTTCCATAATATGACATATCGTGATTGTAGTTGTTTTTACCTATTTGAACAAAACATTCATGGAAAGATAGAGGCATTGCCAGTTCAGACAGATTTATCAGCTACTAATAGACCCTGCAGAGTGCACACTGTCTCACTGATCCCAGAGATTTGTCTTTGAGAATTCAGAAATTTTGACTTGTTTTAGGTTTTTTCTTTTCCTTTCTTTCTTTCTTTTCTTTCCGACGTGTGATTTTTTGTGTGTGTGGCTGGGGGTGGGGGTTAGGTCTTTTGTTGACTAAATCACAAGATTTATCTGTTAGAATGTCAACATATTGATCTTCAAATGGAGAATCATACTATTTAGTGTATCCCTTATTCATATGCTTCTTGGAACTAGCACCCATTTCTGTTGGGTAAAAAAATATTATGTATGAAGCCAGGTTGGCAAAAATTTGGTGAGGATAGTCACAATAAGGGAATTCGGTTTTGTATTTTGAATGTTTAAGACATTGTTTCTAAAAGTGTGTTCCATGGAATTCTCAACCCATAAGGATATCCTGTAAAAGGAGGAGGGGTGTGGGTTAAATAAGCACCGTAAGATACCCTCCTCTTGAGAATCCCAAAGCATTGTGACAGATTAATGAGTCTTAGGAGTCTTTCTTAAAAGCACACGTTTAATGTAGTTGAAGTCAATGTTTCCCAAATAGAAATGACACAGAAACCTTGTTTACTTTTTCTTCCTTCCACATAACAGCCCTCAAATATACGTTTATTGGCATTAGACTTGTGTAGATTTTTCCTTTAGGTGGAACAAGACGAACTCGTCAGCCTACCAGCAAACTTTGACCCTCCTTTGTATTACCTTTCATTCCAGGTGGTTACCTTCACTTTCCATTGATCCTCCCTCCCTCCCTTCCTTTCTCCTTTCTTTTTTTTCCCTCCTTTTAAAGATATTTTTAAAACTTCTGTTGAATTATATTTTGGCCTGGGAGCTGTTTTGTCTCTTTGTATATCTTTGTTTTCATCTCTTAAGTATTGAGTTTGACTTGCAGAGGGGACCTGTTTCCAAGTTCTCGGAAATGGGGCTATACATGGTTATTTAAACAATGTTACACCTACAAGATTCCTGGTAATAATAATAATGCAGGATCTAAAGGAAATGTTTCATACCATCCAGTTGAATAACTTCAGAATTCTATTAAAATGTGTTTAGGAAGATTTCTTTAACAATATCTGAACCTAAATGGTTATATTTTTTAAATTCTGCAAGTAATCATTTTGCCTTTAGCAGCTAGTTATTATTCTAGTTATCTACTTAATTATTTTATTTTGAAATGCTTGCAGCTCACTAATTTAGATTGTAAAATGTGCTGTTTCTGTTCTATAATTCTAAGTTGCAGTAAAGAGGTCCATTTTTGGATTCCATTCAATAATGAGTCTAATGTACTTTTTTCTTACACAGTTATAGAGACGTCTTCTAAGGTAAAACAGAGCCTTGTAAAGAATTTGTATCTTTAAACTTTCATTTTTTTAAAAGATTTATTTATTTATTTATTTGAGAGAAAGAGAATGAGCGAGAGAGAGCACGAGACGGGGGGAGGGTCAGAGGGAGAAGCAGACTCCCTGCTAGGCAGGGAGCCTAATGGTGGGCTGGATCCTGGGACTCCAGGATCATGACCTGGGCTGAAGGCAGTCGCTCAACCAACTGAACCACCCAAGTGCCGCCCCTATCTTTAAACTTTCATAATACTGTGGTTTATAGAAGACAACAGCTCATAATTATGTAGCAGTTTATGTTTACTACATTTTTAAAAAAGTTGTTTATTATTATTATTATTATTATTATTTAGTAATGTCTCCACCCAATGTGGGGCTTGAACTCATGACCCCGAGATCAAAGATTGCATGCTTCACTGACTGAGCCAGCCAGGCACCCCAATTTACTACATGTTTTTATATACATTTTTCCATGAAGAAAATAGGAATGTTGTACCATCTTTGGAGTGACCTGAATTCCAACCCTGCTTCTACCATTTACTCTAGATGTGGCTCTGGATTTGCTGCTCGTTTATTCATTCAATATTTATTTATTTGCTTAGTATATAGTGCGTACTTTTCTGGGCACTAGACATAGAAGGACTTAATCATAGAATAGAGTTAAATCATTCACTTAACTTTTAAAATTATTTTTTCACCTAACGAGGTGTGTGAATAGTATTGATTTAAAGCCCTTGGCACACAGTAGGCTCACTTTGAATAGAGTGGTAAGATGGTTTCTCACATAAAATTTGTTTCTAGCAATAAGAGATGGGCATTACACTTGTTTCTTTCTTGTTATATTTGTCATATAGAATCTTGTTTCTCAAAAAACCATATCTTTCAAAAATTTATTTTTTGAACTATCTATTAAGATCTTTATTTAGTGGCACATTTATTTTACAACGGGTAGATGCTTATTTTAGTGATGATTTGTCATTAAAATTATGTCAAAATGTCTTAAAATGTTGTTGAAACTGTAAACAAACTCATAACACACACAGAGCTAATTATGGATGCCATCTGTTTATTTTTACAAAGCTTTTTTTTTTTTTAAGACCATGGCATTGTCTGCTTCTGATAAGCTTCAAGATTATTATAATGACTAAGTCCTGTCCTTCAATTAGTGTAGTTGAAGATGGGAAGACAATTCTTTTGTTCATTGACCTTTTCCCGTGTCAGAGTGTATGAAATTAGACATGTCATGATAAAGAAACTATTATGAAGTGCATTTAGAACATGCTTAATTTTTATGAGAAAAGAAATTGGTATTAAAACAGCAGATGTGGCCAAACTTTTATTTAAATTTCTAAAACTTATTCAGGGATTTCAATGAAAGACAGATCATCTGCTCTTTATCAGTGCTGTAAGTGGCTTTATTTTAGCTTTGTTAAGTTTAGGAACTTGTAAGCAGTCAAACAAATTCATAATGATGTGTATCCCTGTTAGTATCTCTCTATGTCAGTGCATGTTTTTGTACATGTGTATCCCATGTGTGAGTATGGAAGGCCAGGGATCCCCACGACAGCATCATCCAAAGTAGTTATCAGCAATTTGCTGAGAAAGCAGAGTGATTTCACTGGCTCAGTTTTGCTATTGTGCATGCTAAGCACTCCCCGTGTAAGTCTGAAGGGAAAACAACCTGCAGGATCCATCTGCTCCTTTCTGCTACACTGCATTGATGTAAGAGTACGCTAATCTGGTTGCTTGTCAGGACAGGTTAGTGAAAGCATGAGACTGGGTGAGACTACGCTAGCCTAGTGCTTTGGAAAATCATAAGCTGCCTCTGTGGATGCCATGCTAAGTGTAGCAGAATAGGTTGATTATCAGCCATATGGAGGATTGCAGCTAAATATATAACTTTCTGATAGGAAGTAGTTTCAAAATTGAAAGTGTTAAACATTGCCGGATGACATCTAATTAAAAATGGAAACAAGTAATACAGATAGTTTACAAATACCTTTTAGGTATTTTTTTTTTAAATCATGCCTTGTATGAGATTGTGTTTAATTTTATTCTCTTAGTTTTTTTAAAGTGATTGAATGTTAAATATAATTAACCTCATTTTACCCAGAAGTTATTGAACTTGTTCTTGCTTATTTCTGTTTATTTACCTTTTCCCACACCTATTGATGGGCTCATATTGGCCTTGCAGGTTGAGCATCCCGTCACAGAATGCATTACCGGCCTGGATCTAGTCCAAGAAATGATCCGTGTTGCCAAGGGTTACCCTCTCAGGCACAGACAAGCTGATATTCCCATCAACGGCTGGGCAGTTGAATGTCGGGTTTATGCTGAGGTAAAATGAATGATGTTGAGAGGAAGGATGACGGTTGTGTCCCAAAGTCATGGGACCAGGTAGAGATAAACAGAAGGTAAAGTTAGGGTTTCATAACTGGTGTCGAGTATGTGCTTATGTAATACAGAATCCAACCGGAACAAAGGGTAGACAGTTTTGACATAATTCAAAATAGTTTTAAAAGATTGAGTTTAATTTCTATGTATTTTTTCTGGATGGGGAAAAATAGCTACCAGTCAGTTTAAGGGGCAACAAAGCATTTGTTAAATATTCTTGCTTTTGTTAAATATTCAGTATGCTTGAACGGACCATGGCTTTTGTTTTGTTTGCTTGTTTTCAAATCACATTTGAAGTAAACAGAAGCAATTATTTCTGTGTTTTTGTTTGTTTTTTAGAGCCCACCCTGGGTACACATGAGTTGTTGATTCAATATTTACTTAAATTTTTTGCAAGTTTATTTTCTAATAATTTTATCCCTTACGCTTACATTGAAAGTAGCAGTTAAAATTTAAATTGCAAAGCTTTCATTCATAATTTTAATTATGGATTTTACTCCTAAACTGTCAGTCCAATACTTTTATACTATTTTTTAACTGTATTAATTAGATAATAAAGCAGTCAGTATCTGAAAATGCTTTTTTCAAATGATTAAAATAATTCAAGGAAACATTTATACTATGTTTTACTTTTAGAATTCAAAGTTTATCAAAACAAAAAGTAAATTAATAGTATCTGTGTCTAAGAATACTGGAAGTTGTTTTGAAATGTTTTTTAAGGATCTTGAGAAGAATATACTTGGCCTGGTTATTCTTGCTTTTATTATATTTTAAGTGGTATTGTTAGGACACTGAACTTATTTAATATTTATTCTGATGATCTAAGATATTTACAAATGGAGCACATATCTAATAGCACATGCAAAGTTTCTTTCAGGTCTTTATTTGAAGAACTAAAATTCTCCAATTTTACCATATGTGAACTGTATTGAGAGTAAGAACAACAAATTATCTTTAGCATACTACAGTTGTTGTTCTGCACTTGAGGGTGTTTTGATGTATCGCCTAGGTTATTTTATTTTTGCCCAAAGCATTCTAAGAAGATTTATAAAATGTTGGAATTTTACCAATTTCAATAAAGTATGACTAAGGTCAGGCTAAATTCTGCTTACAGTTCTGTTTGATTTTTAAATACTTGTCTAAGTAGTCTAGAGTGAGTATAAGACTATAATATTCTGAAATCTGTGATTTGGTAAATACTGTATATTGAAAATAGATCTATAAATGCTTCTTCATTGTATAAATATTTAACCTTACTTTGCTGATTTATATTTCAAAGACTGTGCTTCCTTTCCTTTGAACTTTCAGGACCCCTACAAGTCTTTTGGTTTACCGTCCATTGGGAGATTGTCTCAGTACCAAGAACCAATACATCTACCTGGTGTAAGTCATTAAGCTGTAATACCAAGTGAGGGGTTAAAATCTTGATTTATGTCATACTTTTATGTTAAAGCATGTCAACACTAAAGGGTGTAAATTGAAGGACAAGTGAAATTCCTGGGGAATGGCAGTTTTTTGTTGTTTTTAAAAATATATTTTGTACTTTGTGATACATAAGAAAGTCAGAATTCACAGGGGAAGTCCAGAGACATCTGACTTGTAAATAAATGATAGTTTACAATGTTCCCAATTCTTTTGAAAATTGTACTGAGAAAGATCACAGAATCCTAAGAATGGGAAATGACTTTCCTGTATTACACTTTAATCTTTTCACTAAATCTAACCCAGATTCCCTGTATAGTCAGATGTCAAAAATTCAAGCACAAAATCAGCCCCTTAATGGAAGTGGATTAAGTAAAACAAAGTATGCCTCATTCTGTTAAGTGTCACGGACTTTAAGAAGTACATATTTCTACCAGTTAAAGAAAAGTGATCACTGTCCACTTAATTCCTAATTCTTCTGTATTTAATAGCTGTTCTTTAAATAGTTTTTGCTGCATAAAAAGAACAAGGACATACCCTTTTTCTTAATCAAGGTAATAAGTGCATATATATATGACATTATGTTAACTAGTGGATGACAAGGCTGTACCATCTGTGAATATGATTATTCAGTTTGATTACTGGCATGAAGATGGTGAAAGATTACAGGAAGGATTCTAAATTCGAAGATGTTATTGGATATGTGATTTATTTCACTTTTTAAATTGTTTTTGCCCATATGCGTTCTGAAGAGACTTGACCCTTTCTAGGCTGGGAGACTCCATGCTGTGTTCAAAGCCTGAAGGCAGAAAAAAAATTGTAAAGATTTAACAGGCATTATGTGACATTAAATAGCAGATGAGAAAACAAGTATCATAGGGACATACCTAAACATTTTTTTAATCAAACAAAAAAGTATTAAATAAGAATTCATAATGATTACTCTAGTTGTTAGAAGTTTTCACCATGTTGTAATAGCTAACAGGATGTCAAACATTTTGCCCTCGCAAGTTTTTGCAATTTGCAATTTTCAAACGTGAGACCTGTTGAAAGTACAAGTGATAATGGACAAACTATACCCCCTACAGTCTTTGTCCCACCAAATCTTTCTTCAATTAATGCTGCAGCAGGAGTTTTATGTAATAACATTTGCAGTTGTGAGCCATCCATAGAAAGAAAAAAACAATTAAAATGCCTTAAATGTTCTGCTTACTGCTGTTATTTGCTTGTGTGAATGTTGCATGTCAGCTAAATGGACCAAGGAATAGATAAAGTGATTGGGTGCGGGAGAGTGCACACCACGCTTTGTCTATCATTATTGCTGGGAGCAATCAAATTGATGTCAGCAGGACAGTAGATGCGTTGACAGCTGTAATTATGTATCTCCATGGTGATCACTTTTGGCCTGTCGTGGAGGCCCACGAGTCCCCTCCCTTGGAAGCATTTAATCAGATTGGGCTGTCACTTGTCAGGTAGACATTGCGGGCTGGGAGTTGGACTGAGGGAGAGAGGTGAATCGAGCATGAAGGGTGGGAGACGGCTGAGAGTTTCACACGGTCCACCCTTGATACAGAAGAAAGACATTTAAATTATGCCAGAGGTTTCTGAGCAATGGCTTGAGACCCTCATGCACAGGTGCCTGGGCGGTGGTGGTAGTGGTGGTGTGGTTTTTCCTCCTTGCCTCTTTAACTAGATCAGTCGGTTTTCACTTGGGAAACTCTTTTTGGCTGTTACCTTTTTTGTCACAAGAATACATACTTCATGGGCGCCTGGGTGGCTCAGTCGTTAAGCATCTGCCTTCAGCTCAGGTCGTGATCCCAGGGTCCTGGGATCGAGCCCCGCATCGGGCTCCCTGCTTGGCGGGGAGCCTGCTTCTCCCTCTCCCACTCCCCCCTGCTTGTGTTCCCTCTCTCGCTGTGTCTCTCTCTGTCAAATAAATAAAATCTTAAAAAAAAAAAAAAAATACATACTTCAGAGTTAACTTACAGGCTGTACTTTTCACATGGTTCTTTAAGCCTAAAATTTACTTCCATGGCATTGATGAAGATTTAAAAAAAAATCTTTGATCACCACATTTTGTAAATTTGTTACTTTCAGACTGCAATTTTGTTCTGCTCAGAAATTTGGTTACATTTCCATTTGACTTTATTCTTAAAGCTTTTTGTGCCAAAGCTAAATATATTTTTTTGTGTAGCCTTTGTTTCCGTAGAGGAATGGTGACTTAGTTTGACCTTTAATTCATTGTTAGAAATAAAAGCTGATGATATTTGAAAAAAGCTATATAAGTAGGAAATTATAAGTCAGAGTCTTCATGCTTTGTTACAGTTTTAAATTGGAAATGATTTGCTAATGAAATGTGTTTGATTAGCGATGTGTGTTGATTACGTATAATACTTCTTGATTTTACCCTATGTATTTGTAAATTAAAATGACATACCTTCTGTGATCATAATTTTAGTAGATGACATGGTTATATCCAAGAGCCCTGGGTAACTTAACTTTTAGGATGGTGGTGTTCAAGGTAACTAAGACTTTAAATTATGCACTATAGAAGAAAGTAATAAATAATCTTTATTGTCTATGTTATTTGACCAGTGGGTTGAACAGCAGAGTTCCACACTAGCCTTGTAGCAAATAGGATATATTTAAGTCAAACATTTTAGAATTTGTACCAGTCTCAATTTGAAACACAGCTTTAGCAAGCATGCTCTGGTTTTAAATAACAATACATGGAGGTAAAACGAACTCTTTATTAACTTTTTGCTACTAAAATGAAGAAAATGGAAGTTCAGAAGGCTCTTTTCTGTTCTGTAAGTTAGTTGCCAGCTGCCGTTTGGAGGCTGTTTAAATATGGGGAGAGAGTAGATTATGATTTTATTGCTTTCACAGCTGTCCCATTAATTCTTTTCTAGTTTTTATAAACACTGTGAATTTCATAGTTTCATAGAACTAAAGTGTGTTTCCAGAAAATAGAAAGCCAAGATATGCTTAAGTGTGCTGAGTGACTTTCATTTAAAATTGATTTTCATACATGAATGTGAATGTAAATACAAATATCCATACTTTTGTGTTTGCAAATACAGAAATAAAAGCACTCTGGGTATGTTACAGTGTTATCTTCTGAAGCCTTACAAAGAGAATAATGGTAGTGTGATTTTTTTTAAGAGAATGAAACTATGCTTTATCTTTTGATGTCACCGTATAATAAAGCCATCATCATACCCTCATGTGGATATCCTAGACAAGAGGTTCTACATGTGGTCCCTTGATAATTGCCTAAATTAAAATATTAAAGGCCTAACAGCCGCTGTGTTGACCTTTTTCTGCCTTGCTGCAGACAGATGAGCTGCTGTTTATTAGGAAGCCTTCTTCCCACAGGTGAAGAGCTACGTGAGCTTCCGCTCTTCTCTTCCCACCCCTTTACAATGTTGGGCATCAAAGTCCTGCTGTTCTAGCAGCTCCGATTAAATTCCTCTGTCTTCAAGACCCCTAGGACATGCTTGACAGTCTTAAGTATTTTGATTAACTTTTAAATACTTCAGATTCCAAAACTTAGGCACAATAATTTAATAAATATTTTGTCCTCAGCAACTGCTCATTTTAAAAGTTTTACATGGCTAACCTCTGTGCCTTACTGCTGGTATCAAACTGGGAGAGGAAAACAAGAATCAGCGATGTACTAACTAACTTGTTGGCTGGTTAACAGCAATCAGACTCTTCAAAAGAATATTTTGAACTTGAGCTATTTTTTTCCACCATGAAAATCGCAAAATCAGAACTCTAATTGGGGCTGTGTCCTTACAAAGCAAAGCTATGAGAAAAGCTGTGTAAACATTAAAGTCTCGGGGGACTAACAGTAAGAGAGAAAAAACGTTGTACAGTTGAGAGGGTAAGGCAAAAAAGGAAAGTGTTATAGACATGAAAGCCGCAGGACCAGTGTTGCTGTAGAGCTGATGAGCAGAACTCCCGAGTCCTGCTGCCTGGCTTGACTGGGGTCCTCCCTGGAGCTCTCAGAAGGGTACAGTGGGGAGTGTGCCTAGAAGGGGCATCATTCATGCCATGCTTCAGTTGGAAGACACCATCAACTAGCTACAGATGCAGCCCAGGATAGTGATATATAAAGTCATAGTATTGTTATTTTTTTGAGGTTTCTTAGTTCCTTTGTTTAATG
Organism: Halichoerus grypus; assembly: GCF_964656455.1. Classification (NCBI taxonomy): domain Eukaryota; kingdom Metazoa; phylum Chordata; class Mammalia; order Carnivora; family Phocidae; genus Halichoerus; species Halichoerus grypus. Next base: position 11,000,679 of record NC_135715.1, on the reverse strand, counting down.
AAAGAACAAAAAATACATTATACTACACACTAACAGATCAAGATAATTTGGTCTCTATATAGTTTAGATCGTTTTTCTGTTTTCTGGAAGCTGAAAAGTTACTTGAGATTAAATTATCCATCTGCTCCTTAGAAATTAAAATTGTTGTGAGAAAAATATCTGCACAATATGAAGTTACTTTCGTTTCTTTCTTTCTCCCAGGTCCGGGTTGACAGCGGCATCCAACCAGGAAGTGATATTAGCATTTATTATGATCCAATGATTTCAAAAGTTAGTTCGATTTCTTAATAGCTTTGTTCGTTTTTCTTCTGAAGAGACAGTGGAAGTATTTAATTAAAAAAATCTGAAATGGAGCTTTTCTCTGAATCATGTGCTATAATTAAACAAATAATTGTGCCCTGATGGAAAAGTGAAAGCAGAGCAGATTTTCTTCCTCTTGAGAAATTTCATTACCATGTTACTTTGTAACACTCCCCAGTCAAGTCAGTCAATGGCTCTTCCCCCCTGTCAAATCTCAAATCGAATGATGATCCCCTTTCCCAGCAGTAACAAAGCTGCCTACCCAGTGGCTCCAATGCAGCCCATACAGTGAGGATGAATTAAGTTGTTATTTGGTCGTTCCTGAAAAATGCCTGAGATAGAAGTATGAATGGCAGGCCATATCAAAGAATTGGGGTGATAAGTCATGTTTTTTGGAGTACTTTTTATCATTTTTCTTCAATTTTTATGAATTAGTAATTTGTGGGGATTGCACATAATTAAATTTTATGTAAGAGTATAAGATGTCTTTTTGTCCACCTGTCTTTTTGAAATTTGACTTTCCAGAATAACAATGCTGCTTAAATTCTTAGATTGTTAGAATTGTAAGATCTCATAAAATGTAGAATTCTGACTGCAGAATTTACTAAAAACCCTTTCTCAAGATGATGTACTTACAGCAAGCAAACCAATTTTTATTTATCTTTTTTCACTTAAGTTTTTACAGTAACATTATTAAAGTGAACTTTAGATATTTTGGTTGTTAGGGAAGCACTATTTAGTTTAAAAATAAGAAACAAAAATATTATAGATTGATTTTTAGTAGATGTGGTTCCATTTTTGATGAATACATTTCTGTTCAGAAACGTGGCCTACAAATAAATTTTCAGGCTGGCTTGATACTGAGGAACTGATGGAATGTGCTGAAGTAATTGCACACTACACGTTGACTAATGTAGTAACGAGAAAATATTTTATGAGTACTTAAGGTCTTATTAGCAAGCAAATTAGTAATAAAATGTTACTTATTGCTTATTTGTTTAGGATTCCTCTAAATAGGCAGAAAGTCATATAGAATAGGAAGACCCTTCTGGTTTTCTAAGACAAGAACGCTTTGCTTCTGTTCTGTGTTATGTGTAAAAGCTAGCGAAGCAGGGTGTCAAACTTGGAAACGACATTCTCGTAGGGAGAGAAAAAACAAATCTTGCCTAATCCTCCCCTATCACAGATGTTCATATTCTATCCCAAATAATGTTCACATTTTAATATCTTCCCTTTTAAACTTTTTATGCTTGCTTTTATTTCATTGTTAAGCTCAAATAGCTCTTTTCTGTGATAGTGAATATAGGAGAAATGTCTGAAATAGCTTGATTTTCATAATTATTTAGTTTTAAAAATCTTAATTGCCATACTTTATATTACAAACTGAACCACTGTGAAGGTTCAAAAGGTGTTCTGGGAAATCTGTTAGGAAATATTTTGATTTTTATTAGGATGAATTGTTTGACTTTTAGGTAGATTTATAGATACCTATGTAAATTGTTTTTTGTTTGTTTGCTTTTAGCTGATCACATATGGTTCTGATAGAACTGAAGCACTGAAGAGAATGGAAGATGCACTGGATAATTACGTTATTCGAGGTGAAAACAAACGTTTGGGGTCTTATTATTATACATGGTGTCCAGGTCTAGAAAACAGCTTGAAGATACGCTAGAGAATTCAGTAGAAAATGTGGTTACTATGTGTTTAAATAGAAATAAGAAAAACTTGAACTAAACTGACATACTAATTAAGAATAGGTATTTCATTTTCTTTAGCAGCCCTATACTCTACGTATATACCTTCAATTATTTAATTAACCTTATGATTCATGACCTTTACTAGATGAGCATTTAGTATTTTATGTACTGTATGGAAAATGGTTCTAATATTCTGAAGTCTTTTACTGGCCAGTGCAGCAAATTAGCTATTTATTGTCTTTTGTCGTTGTCGATGATGTTTTGTAGGATGAAACTTTGAAAATGCATGGAGATATAAAATACAGTCACCTGCAGTTGACTAATTTGGGAGTAGAGGGACTAGCCCTTTGTGTCTATAAGAGCAAATTATAAAATATTCTCTAGCAAATGCAATTTTGTTACCTCATGTACATACAGGTCAGTACTAATGCTTAAGAAAGTGTGATTCTATAAGCCTTTAGGATGTAAAGCAATAAGTGAATTAGGAGCAACCATTTTCCTTTTATATGTTTTATATAAAAGATTTTATCTTTAAGTAATCTCTACACCCTGTGTGGGGCTCAAACTTACAACCCTGAGATCAAGAGTTGCATGCTTCACCGACTAAGCCAGCCAGGTGCCTCACAGCCATTTTATTTAAATAATGAAATCAAAGTCCCCTTAAGGAGTAAATTATGTTGTAAATTGTATTAGCAACTTTTCTTTTTTTTTTTTTTTTTTAAAGATTTTATTTATTTTTATTTGAGAGAGAGAGAATGAGAGAGAGTGAGTACATGAGAGGGGGGAGGGTCAGAGGGAGAAGCAGACTCCCTGCCGAGCAGGGAGCCCGATGCGGGACTCGATCCAGGGACTCCAGGATCATGACCTGAGCCGAAGGCAGTTGCTTAACCAACTGAGCCACCCAGGCGCCCTGTATTAGCAACTTTTCGTTAGTCGTGAAAAGATCATTTCATTTTAGTCCAGCATAAATTATCATCAACTTCAGAAAAATGGAGTTTAACATTAAATTTAAAGTGTAAAATATAAGTTCACTTTGCGTTATAAGTGAAGAGTGTGGGTCTAAGAACATTCCATGGGAAAGACTGGTCTGGGTAGTTTTGCTGTTTTTTCATGGCTCATTAAAACAGTGGAGCTAGGAGGCTAGAATTTGGAGGCTGAGGGGTTAGAACAGTGGTGGAGTATGATTACCTGGCCCCCATCAAGCCCATACAGAGCTTTATGCAGTTTCAAAAAGATTCCCTGCAAGGGGACACAGCCTGTAGGTCAGAAGGCTTGGCAAGTGGACTACAACTTTGTGTGAATTAGAAAAAGTGCTCTTTTCTCAGGGTGTATTCAGCCCTGAGACAGAGAGCCCAGCTTAGCAATGTAGCATGTCAAACCCTTACTCTGCACCATTGACCCAGTGCCTTTGTGCAGTAAACAGTTTATACAATGGTACAGTAGTGGCTCAGGACAATTGAGTGACTTTATTTATTTTTTTTGAGAGCGTGAGTGGTGGGATGGGGTGGTGGCCAGTTGGGGGGAGGGGCGGGAGAGGAGGGAGAGAATCCCAAGCAGGCTCCATGCTGACACAGGGCTCCATCTAATGACCCTGAAATCTCCCCCTGGGCCAAAATCAAGAGTCAGATGCTTGACTGGTTGAGCCACCCAGGGGCCCCTAGAGACTATTTTTACATTTCTCTGCTCATTTTTGTCTATGGTGAAAAATAGTCATCCAGTCCTCACTTTTCCTCATTTTTTTCTCTTGTTGGATCTGGAGAAATTTCTTCCCTCCTTTTCCTTTTACTGTCACTCTCTTTTCTTAACATTTGTTAACTGACAAGTAACAGTGATTGTATCTAACCTTATGGGCTCGTGATTCACCTTTGTTAATGGAAAGAAAACAGTAAGCTCTCAAGGGAACTCAGATGTAATAAAAAAAATATCAGTAACATCCGTATCCAAAGCATATACACATTTGAAAAATCCTCTTCACATTCTTTTTAGCTCATTCTCTAGTTCTTTTTTAGCTTTAATTGTGGAGTATTTAATATATATATATTTTTTAACTCTGCCATGTTCCACCATAAGCAGCATTTTTTCTCTAAATATTGGTTAAGTAGGCCTGGAAGGGTCTATTTTCCTTAGAAATAATATCCCCCCAAATGTGTGTTTGAAACACACATCTAGTTTGGGTGTTTGTCTCTGTGTGTTTAACTACACACAAATAGACATAAACAAGGTACTTGGGGATATTATTCCCAGAGGCCTTTAAAGTATTTGTAAGAGTTTTCTAGATTCCTACCCCCAACGAGTATTTTTGTAATTTTTATTCTGGTTGTTGAATTACTAGATTTTGGTTAATTTGGGTTTTGCTCTAATGAGCTTGAGTGGTAAATTCATGAATTTGAGGTAGTCAATTTGACAAAGAATATTTTGTCAAATCACATCTCTATTAAACTTTGATGTAACGTAGTGGCATGGCATATGGGCAGTTTGTCAAAATATTAGCGTTGTATGCTACTCTGGCTTCTGAAAGGAATACTCTTTCATATTTATAGAATACACTTTCATGTTTTATATTTAAATGAATGCCATTTTACTTACTCTACATCATATATTCACCAGTTACTACATTTTTAGTTTATTTTTATTTATTTAGTTTTTAAAGATTTTATTTATTTATTTGCCAGAGAGAGACACAGCGAGACAGGGAACACAAGCAGGGGGAGTGGGAGAGGGAGAAGCTGACTTCCTGCTGAGCAGGGAGCCCGATACGGGGCCCGATCCCAGGACCCTGGGATCATGACCTGAGCTGAACGCAGGTGCTTAACGACTGAGCCACCCAGGCGCCCCTATTTTATTTTTAAAAAAGATTTTATTTATTTATTTGACAGAGAGAGAGGGAGAGGGAGCATGAGCAGGGGGAGGGGCAGAGAGAGAAGCAGACTCCCTGCTGAGCAAGGAGCCTGATGCAAGAGTAGATCCTAGGGTCCCGGATCATGACCTGAGCTGAAGGCAGATGCTTAACCGAGTGAACCACCCAGGTGCCCCTAGTTCCTACATTTTTAAATTAAGTGACTTAAATACAGATTAGTAGGCTTGCTGTTATTCTCCTAACTTTATATGTATCATATGTAATATAAAATGTGTTTCATTGAGCAGATCGTTTTTTTCCATGCTTAGTATGAAATTTCTGCTTTTGGTTCACTGTGATACAATAGAAAGAAATCAGACAGGCCTGGATTCCTATCCTGTCCTGACACCATTTAGTAACTACGTGATTTTCAACTTTTTGAGGAACCTCCATAACCAGAGTGGCTGCACCAGCTTGCATTCCCACCAACAGTGTAGGAGCGTTCCCCTTGCTCCGCATCCTCACCAGCATCTATCGATTTCTGACTTGTTAATTTTAGCCATTCTGACTGGTGTGAGGTGGTATCTCATTGTGGTTTTGATTTATATTTCCCTGATCACAAGTGCTGTTGAGCACTTTTTCATGTGTCTGTTGGCCATTTGGATGTCTTCTTGGCGGAAATGTCTGTTCATGTCTTCTGCCCATTTTTCGATTGGATTATTTGTTCTCTGGGTGTTGAGTTTGGTAAGTTCTTTATAGATTTTGGATACTAGCCCTTTATCTGATATGTCATTTCATTGCACCCTGTTCTGCTTCTTCAAAGCATTTACCATAACTGTAATTAAAATATTAGTTGTCTAGTTGCTAAATGTTGGATTATCTCATAAGAAAATTAGGTGCTTGAGGGCAGTGATGGTGTTTATCCTGTTTACTTGTATATTATTCGTGCTTAGCAGTGCCTGACACATGGTAGGTGAGTAATATTTGTTGAATGAATTAATGAATGAGTGATAATATCCCTATTTCAAGGAGTTTCTAGTAAACTTGATATGAAACAGTCAGAAAGATAACGTGAATTCACAGATGCCATAATGGTGGAGTAAAAAAGTATTTTTCTTTCCTCACCTCTGTATTTGGTTCTTTGAAAGTAATGCGAGCACTGTCTTAGGACTTACATGTGACTCTGTTGAGAGTACCTCACTTTGTGCTTCCTTTGAACGGCTCCCCAGAGTGGCAGCATTTTTTAAAAGACTGATAACTCACTGTGGACGGGAAATACAGGGGATGGGCACACTTGGGAGTGTTTGGAGTATGACTTGCTCTTATCTTTTGGGATGATGATCTGGCATCGGATGTTAAAAGTGCATACTCTTTGACCTACCTGTTCAGTCTTTAGGAATCTTATCCTACAGAATTAAAAGACTGAATTGTGAGGTAATGTTAACGGGGACATTTATGACAGCATTGTTTACAGTAGCCCAAATTCTAACCAACCGAAGTGTCCACCAAATGGATGGACTGAAAGAATTACTATGCATCTTCAGTGTAAGTTACTACTTAGCTGGTACTTGAAGACATGTCCTTACATTAAGTAGGAAGGCAATTTGCAGAGTAAGGTATGGTGCAGTCTGACGTTAGTTAAGCCACCTTCCCATCCTACAATATCTTTATTGTTTTTGGATGAGCATAGAGAAAGATGTGGATGTATACACATCATATTGAAATATATATATATATATATATATAGTTCGCTCAAAAGGTTTATCAGAAGTTCGTTTTCTCTTGATACATTGCCCGCAGGCTTTTTATTTTAGGTAGTTCAAACCTAGAGAAAAGTTGAATGAATAGTACATCGCACACCTGTACGCTCTTCACCCGGATTGCTCAGCTTTTCTGTATCTTTTTTTCCTCCGTCTCTCCCTTTCTTTGCCTTCTCCTTTCTCCTCCTTTTTGCTCTCATTCCTTCCCTTCCCTCCTTGTTTTTTTCCTCAACTATTTGAAAGAAAGTTGCAGACGTCATGACACATGACTCCTAAATATTTCAGTATGGATCATTTTCCTGCAGAATCACAATACCATTATCACACTCAAGAAAATTAACAGGAATCTCATAATATCATCTAATGTATAGTCCATATTCAAGTTTCTTCAATTCTGCAAAGAACTTTTTTTTTTAAATCTTTTTTTAATACCATCCACAATCCAGTCAGAGTTTACACATTGATTTTATTTATGTCTCTTTATTATCTTGCTCTTTTTCTTTTTGGATTTCTTATCATTAACTCTTCAGAAGAGTCCAGGGAAATGAGGTGGAGAGATGGGGGTTGCATTTGGAACAAGAAATTTATTTTGAATTGGTGATTTTGAATATGGTGTAGTTAGCGAACCTTAGATGATTTCACAGTGTGACTCTGGGACTAGGTGGCTAAAGTAAGAGAGGAGATTATTTGAAATGAGATCCTAAGGGCTGAGTGGTGAGGATGTTGCCTGAGTCATCCACACAAGGTGACAGGAGTTAGGATCCGAAGGAAGGTCATAAGTCGAGTGACATAAATTCTGCAGCAAATACTGGGGTGTGACAATGAAGTTGGTAGATGACAGGGAATTGGAGAAGATTTTTTGACCAGATAAAATAAACCTCGAGGAAAAATAAGTTTCTCCAAGGATTAGAAGAGGTAATGTTCTAGAAATAGTTAGGCTGTAATCTAAATGTTCTAATGTGTCATGACATGGATCTCAAGGAGGTATGTGAGGGTTGCTGGAGAAGTGAGGTCCTTGGGGGCACTGAAGTTTTCAGGTGAGGCAAGATGATAGATGGAATGTTCCCTGAAAATACCCCTCAGTATAGCTGACTGATGATCGTGGAGTAGCCGTCTCAGAAAATATTGTGGAGTGGCTTGGAAAAGAATTGGCAGAGGCATTTTGGGGAGGTGGGAGTAGTTGGATGAGCTGATGTTCTAAGGCTGAGGGATGGCCAAAGAAGCTAATCCTTCTGGAAGTGGGTGCAGAGTCCCTGAAGTACCTGGTAGGAAGGTGAGCCCTTGGGCTCAGAAAAGTGGTTGCAAAGGTGTTGTGAGGGGCCTGGGTCTATCCACTTCATCTAAATATCCTCTGACTTGATTTCCCTTTCTTTGGCTCTGCCATCCCATGCTACTACTACATATGTCATGGCCCAGTGTAATAGCTTTCTGAATGGGTTCTCTGTATATACTCTTTATCTGCACCAATCCCTTCTTTAGTATGGACAAAGTAGACATTAAAGTACAATCCTAATGATCCCTTCCCTGCTCTAAAACTCTTTAATGTCTCCCCGTTGCATTCCTGTGACTCTGTGGTCATTTACACCACTTTGTCTCATCACTCCCCCTTTCCCTTTGTTCTTCCGCCTTCACTGTTTTCATTTCCTGGGATGCTCTATCCTCTTCCTACCTGAGGACCTTCATAGTTAGGCTGTAATCTAAGCAGTTATAACAGAGAATAAAAAACATAGTGACCTAAGAAAGATACGATTTAATTTCTCTGCCATTGTCATTGTCTCAAAAGGAGATTGTCAAGGGCTGGTAAGGAGACTCTTAGATTCACAGCAGATGGTTTTCATTTGGGGGCCCCAGAGTGGCTGCTTTTATACCCATCATCCAGCCGCAGCAGGAAGGTGGCAGGGGGAGTTCACACCCATTTTTTTTTTTTTTTCCAAGGCATAACCTAGAAAGCACCTTTAATTCTCCTCCCATCCTATTGGCGTTTAATCACGTGGTCGTACATAGCTACTAGGAAGATGGGAAATGTAGATGTCAAGGGGGCCATATACTAAGCTAAAAAGTAGCGTTTCTCTTATTAAAGGAAAAAGAATAGATATTGGTGGATGACTAGGGGAAGTAAGAATATATATGTGTATCTGCTCATTTCTGGAAACACATAAACATACACAAGAGCAGAACTAATAAGATGGTGTACTTACAGGGTGTGGAGGGAGGATCGGGGAGAAATGTTTGGGGGATGGGAAACAAAGTACAAGGAATGAAAGGGAGAGACTTCTTGGATTTTACTTTTAGAATTCTGACAATATTTCAAAATAAAATTAATATTCTGGGGAAGAAACTCAAAGTGGAGTACAAACAGAGACAAATGGATAGTACTGTATGAATAATCATGGTGAACGGGGGTGGGGAGGGGGGAGAGAAAAAAAAAATCTAGCCTTAAATAACTTTTAGCCATATTTTGACTGGATACCCTCAAGCTAAATACAACATGTATAAACAAACATTAATAGGTTTGTTTTTCCTAGTTCATGGGTTAGCAGTTCTGAAACCAATTTATATGTATTCTGGGATTGAGGAAATAAATACATAGATTGTGGATAAGATGAGTGACATTTCTCATTGTCAGAGAAAGAAGTTATAGATGTGGAAATGGATGAGGATACAGTGAGCCTTGTGGTGTGGAGTTGAAACGAGGTATCAGTGTAAACTTGTGATTTTTTTTTTTTTAAGATTTTATTTATTTATTTATTTGACAGAGAGAGAGAGAGAGAGAGAGACAGTGAGAGAGGGAACACAAGAAGGGGGAGTGGGAGTGGGGGAAGCAGGCTTCCTGCGGAGCAGGGAGCCTGATGCAGGGCTCGATCCCAGGACCCTGGGATCACAACCCGAGCCGAAGGCAGACGCCCAACGACTGAGCCCCCAGGCACCCCTAAACTTGTGATTTTTAACATAGATTGAAAAATAAGTGTACAGATGTTATTGTGTGCGTGTGTGTTTGTGTGTACATATATACACATAATCTCTAGCTCAGGGTTTCTTTAGCCCTGTTGGGGTAGACAATTTTTTGTTGTGTGGGGGGGCTGTCCTTCACATTGTAGGATATTTATTATCACCCTTGGCCTCTACTCACTAAATGACTGTAGTGTCCACTCAATTGTGACAATCAGGTATTTCCAGACACTGCCATATGTCATGAGGGAGGGAGGCAAATCACCCTCGATTGAGAACCACTGGCCTGCTGAGAGGTCATGGAAACATTGACACCCATAGCGATGAGCATACCAAGAACCCAGATCTTATTTTTTAAATACCATTGTCTCATAAATGGAACCAGTACTCCATGGTAAAATGGCTGATTTCCGGAAGAGTATTAAGATGAGCCTGAAACATCTTGTATAAGAAAGTAATATGATGATATGTTAAAAAGACACAGGAGCCAGCTCTAAGGGGTTCCCAATGGCCAACCTGGGAAAACTTCAGCAACAAAATAAATAATGGTAGCAATGGATTAAAGCCCTTGGAATAAGATAAGAGTCCGTGGGGTCATACTGACATAAATAGATAAGAAAGATAAAAGGGGGAAGAGGCACAGCTCTTTTCTACAGTAGATTTTTAATTGATGTAGAAAAATCCCCGTTTGTGCCCAGTTGTTTAGGTAAGAATCATCAATGACAGATGCTAAAATTAGTGGGTGAAAATATGATGAGCAACAGGTATTTGCATAGTTTCATAGTATATCCCGAAGAGATACTATAGTGGGGAAATATAATACTTCAAAATGAACAGACCTGGCAGTTTACCCAAATGCTCACAATTAATATCACTGGTAGGGGGACGTATCAAACATCATATGCCTCTTGAGGTATGATGTGCTGAAAATAGCACATCGTTTCTGTGATGTTCTCCCCAACATATATAACCTGGATATAATCATGAGGAAACAGCAGACAAACCAAATTGGAAGACAGTGTGTGAAATAAATGGCTTGCACTCTTCCAAAGTGTCAAGGTCAAGAAACAACAAAAGTGGATCAACTTATCTAGATCAAAGGAAACTAAGGCTACGTGACAACTAAATGCAGGATTAGTTCTTGGACCAGAAAAAAAAAGTTTTTCTTTTGTAGTAAAGGTCATAAATGAGACGGTGAAATTTGAGTAAGGTTTGCAGATTAGATAATGATACTGTTATCAATGTTAATTTTCAGATCTGGTCATTGTACTGTGATTACATGAGAGACTTACCTTGGTTTTAGGAAATACTGAAGTATGTAGAGGTAAAGTACATCCTGTTTTCGACTTACCCCCAGATATGTAAGGAAAAGTGTGTGTGTGTGTGTGTGTGTGTGTGTGTGTGTGTGTATGTGTATAACGGGAAAAAAATGAATGATAAATGTGTTAACAGATGTTAACATTTGGTGACTCTGGGTGAAGGATATACAATAATTCTTCATACTATTTTTGTGATTTTTTTTTTTGTAATTCTGCGATTATTCCAAAATAAAAAGTTCAAAAACATAGGTGACGAGAAGCATGTGCCTCCTCCCCCCAAAGCTAAGGAATTTTATTTAAGGAATAAAAACAGATGTATTTGTGATTCTATATTATTCATCTGATGAATTCTAAAGGATAGAGGGCTTAAAGAAATTGTTTTGTAAAGGGCAGAAAAGGAAGGACAGTTTACTGTCTTGTTGGATGACTGCTTAGTTCAAATAATATTTTTTGCTCAAGTTGATTGTGAGCTTTTATTAAAATAAAAAGTCTTGAGAGCAAAAATGTAATTTGGTTAAAGTTAATTTCTGAGTCCCCATGAAATAAGCAGTGGCTTTTGGCCTCCGTTTGATCCTGGCAGTGTGTGCAGCTAATGTCTGGCCAGTGTTTTGGAAACAGCAGGTAGTCAGGAGAAAGCTGCTCCTAGGGGTCCTCTCCTCTGTGGCCTGGTCGTGACTTCCCATACAGATGGGACCCCGTGAACTTTGGCAGAGGTCGTTTTCAATTCCCTGTCTAAAACTCAGAGCCATAATTTTTATGAGTATATGATTAATAATATCGTTGAAGTTATAAACTACATCTCAGAGTACCTCTACAACCGACTTCGTGTTTGAACAAGGATCAGTTGAAAGAACATTGTCTTTCCTGGGACATGGAAAGAAAGTAAACTCTGTACAAAATGATAACTTTCAGATGTGTAGGATCTCTCTTAACGGTTCCATGATTTTTTCCATCTATCTGGTCTTTTGAGCTTTTAGGAAAAGCAAATAGTTTTTTTGATTATTCCCCCACTTGGCTTTAGAACTGATAAATGTACAGTAGTCTTTCGAGTCAGTGAGGCCCCTAGATTTGGGTTGTCTGCCATTAGCTACTGTTTTATCTTCTAGTCCTTTGGAAAGAGAATCAGATAATGAGTGGATTTTGCATAGTAATAGGTAATATTTTATTCAGAGAACATTTAAAGAGAAACTGCATTTGTGTAGTAATTTTATTCCTGAAACGTCTTTTAGCAAGATAAAAGTCTGTTTTCATGCTCTATTTACTATTCAAGTAGAAAGATTTTTGAAAGTCCAGGCTTCATTTGTGTGCTTGAATGGCTCTGCTCTTTGATATCCAAAATGTAAATTAATATTTGCTTATAATTCCTTTGACTTAAGTTTTCTAAAATTGCTTACTTTTTCAACTTTGAATGTAGAATAAAAGTATAACATATCATTTATCCTGTAAAACTGCATACATTTTAATTTTTTGATGTCCTCAGTCACAAATTGGTCACTGAGTATCAGAAAAAATCTTATTTTTGTTCAGATGATTATTATTTCTGAAATCTGCGTTAGAGTTTCCTGAAGACAGTCTCAGGCTCACAGAAGAGCAGGAAAATTTATACTATCACTAGGCTGTAACGGGAGAGCCAGTAACGTTAAATACGAAATATAAAAGTCTAAAACAGTATTATTTTTATTTAACTGAAGGACAAAAATCCTGAAAGTTAGATTGCCTTTCTAAGTTATTTATTTATACATGAACTTACAAATGGAAACATTCTGAAATATTAATTTGCACATAAGAACACTTTTTTTGGAAATAAAATCCAGCTGCACCTTGATCTTCTAATTTTCAGCCTTTTCAGCTTCTTCTTTAGTATCTTATTTTTTCTAAAACTTCAGTTATTATATAGGAATAAGTTACATACTGCTGGCTTTGTCTTGCGTTTCTTTGTTTCCTGTTCTGAATTCCTCCATGTGGACGTCTGCCTCCATGCTTTGTATGTTCTGGGTGGATCTGCGTTCTAATTGGCCTGCTCTTCTGAACTTTAACCCCTCGGACACCATCAGTCTCCTCTCCCAGGTTTCTCCAGTTTAACTTGTCCACAGTGGATCAGATGTTTTCCTTTCAACCTGTTTCTTTTCATAAAGTGGTGGCTTCTGTCATGTAGTGTGCCAGAGCCAGAAGGGACTTATCTTCCCCATTCTTTTTTTTTTTTTTTTTAAATACAAGATTTTATTTTTAAGCAATCTATACACCCAACATGGGGCTTGAACTTAGAACTCTGAAATCGGGAGCCGCATCTCCCCCATTCTTGACATCCACTAAGTCACCATGCCCTCTCTGCCTGCCGAATCTCTTTCAAGCCCAGCTGCTTTCTCTGTCTGTATTGCCCACACCCTCGCTGTGGTCAGAGGCCTTGCCGTTTTTCAGCAAGTCTCCGCAGTTGTCAGCTAATAGTTTTTTCCATCTTCACTCCCCCCTCTCCCCAGTCCCCTTTCCAGTAGTAGCCAGCATGATTCCTGGAGCGCAAACCTAGTCATACGTGCCCTGTGTCACCCATTTTGGTTGCCCTCAAGGAGAAGTAAAATCTTTGCATGGCTATCAGACCTGAACGCCCCTGTTGGACTTTTCACGTTCACCACTCTCTCCTTTGCTCATGCTCTTTGGCCATGGTGTCCTTCTTTCATTTCTCTCCACAGAAATACCTGGTGGTATCCATTTGCTTTTGACAACAGTAAGAATTTTTTTTTTTAAAGATTTTATTTATTTATTTTAGAGAGAGAGTGCAAGCACCTGTGTGCACACATGAGACCAGGGGAAGGAGTAGAGGGGGAAGGGGAGTGAGAGGGAGAGAATCCCATGCAGACTCAGAGCCCTGAGTGTGGAGCCTCTGCAGGGCTTGATCCCAGGACCCTGAGATCGTGACCTAAACTGAAACTGAGAGTCCTACTCTCCACTGACTGAGCCATGCAGACGCCCCAGCAACAGTGAGAATTCTTTTTTTTTTTTTTTTTTTTTTAATATTTTATTTATTAGAGAGACAGCGAGAGAGGGAACACAAGCAGGGGGAGTGGGAGAGGGAGAAGCAGGCTTCCCGCAGAGCAGGGAGCCCGATGTGGGGCTTGATCCCAGGACCCTGAGATCATGACCTGAGCTGAAGGCAGTCGCTTACTGACTGAGCCACCCAGGTGCCCCAACAGTGAGAATTCTTAAATATTTTAAGTTTCTCCCTGATATTACTCATCTTTCTTTCTCTGTTTCTTCTCCCAGCCAGGAAGATTTGCCTTAAGTCTCCACTATTTTCCTCTGCCTGGAATGCCACATCTCTTGTCACCTATGCATAGAAATTTCTCTGGCGAGCCATACCCTTTTCTTCTTCAAAAGTGCTTTAGTTTTGTCTGTTTGTAAAACATACAGCAAAGGGATATCGTTCTCTTTCGTAGCCTGACCTCTTTTAATAAAAGGAGTCTTTTATTTTAATTTCCCGCTTACTGAGTTTGTCTTTCTAAGCACTCCTAGCATGTTGCTTTCAATTGCTCTTCATTTTCATCTACCCAAATATCACCTATAATATAGGCAGATGTCACATTTTTGCAATGATTTGTTAGGTATATTTGTGTCATCAAAAGGTTCTTATACCTTCCAATACTTTCCTCATAGAAATACGCATAATTACAACAGCCCTTCTAGTCATTACCCACAGAGCAAGGTTGGGTTAACTGTGCCTTTGTCCAGGGCATGTCCTATGAATGATATTTACTAGGTCATTGTCTATAGGTGATAACTTCTTCCATGGAAGTTTAGCTAAAGGAATAGCATTAATATTTTAATTTGGAACTTTCTGTAAATGTTTTGAGGTAGTTTGAATAGATTGAAAATTGGTTTTTATAAAAGTTTTAGTCACATGGTATCTTCTGAGTCAGGAATAGAGATGCGCAGAGTTTCGCACATGGTTGCTAGGTCGCATGGTCTAATATGCAGAGATGCCTAGAGCAATGCCTAGGTGGATGTATTAAGTTGGTTGGCTCAGAGATGGGAAATCATATTGAAAGGTATGCCCTCCTCCCCCATATGTATACATTAGAGTACAGGATAACCTGCTGTAACAAGGATTCTTAAATACAGTGGTATAAATAAGATAGAAAATTATTTACTAATTTTTTTTTTAAGAAGGGGGTTTGAGGGGGAGGGGCGGAGAGAGAGGGAGAGAGAATCTCAAGCAGGTTCCACTCCCAGCACAGAGCCCAACATGGGGCTCGATCTCAAAACCCTGAGATCATGACCTGAGCCGAAATTAAGAGTCAGATGCTTAACCACTCAGGTGGTTGAGAGTCGGATGCTTAAGCCCCTCAGGTTCCCCGAAAATTATTTACTTCTCATTTAACTGTCTGGCTGGTCTATGCTGATGGGGCAAGTTTGTGTCCTGTGGTCATTCCAGGAGATACACCCCTTCCCCCTCCACACCCCCGTCGTGTTGCTCTGCTTCACCTTCATTTCCAGAGCTGAGTTCCTGCCATATCAAGAAGCCCATAGGAAGAGGGAGGAAAGGAAGCCCAAGCAATTCTTTGCAAGTGAGTGAGGCCGGAGTTGGATGCGTTGCTCTACCTTCCAGCCCCTCGTCTAGGAATTAGTTTGTCAGGTCCAGCTGTAAGACAGATAGGTAGAGTCTGTGTCTGTGGGGTCTTTCATTCTGCCAAGGCAGAACATTTAAGGAAAAATGAAAAGCACATTTTAGGGGAAACCCACAGGCTGCCATATTTTTAAAACATATATTGCAATTGTAATTTCTATTTTACTAAACTTTAGATAAATGATTCAGTCTCTCTGGATCACGATGTTCTTATTTTTAAATCTCCTTTCTCCTTGTAATTTTCTTATTCTGTGACTGGTTCCTGAAAGTTCCCCCAAAGCAGGTACCATACTGTCATGCAATGTTGGCTCTTACTTTCTTTCCTGTGATGTCTAATTGCACATGAGCAGTAGGTGTAGAGTCAATGTTGATAGGTAGCGATTAATTCGCTCAGAGTATCAGCATTGCTGAAAACCTTACAGCAAATGGGAGCAACCTTTTCTGGGAAGGACTAGAGAGGTAACCACTTCGACTTCGTGGGTCACACGGTCGCTGTTAGAACTGCTTGACTCTTGTAGCACATACATCGGATGTAAACACAGCTGAATTCCAGAAACACTTGATTTACAGAAATAGGGGGCAGTCGGATTTGCAGGCTGAGTTTGCTGACTGCTGCCTATTAGGATGGCTGTGTCCTGTGGATAGAAAGAGTTGTAAACTTCGGAGGAACGGGACTCGTGCAGGATGTGAAGCTGGAAGTTAGGGAGAGAGGTTAGTGCGGAGACTCCCGATGGAGCACAACTGCTGTCTGATGTGTATTTAACTGCGCGCTGGCTTCTGCTCTGCAGCCGTTCTCTTGTGGAAGGATCACAGTGAACACAACATTAATGCACCTTCCTGAGTGCCTGGCATTGCCTTAAGCATTACCTCATGATGATAATGCAAAATAGGTTCTGTTGGGATCACCATTTTACAGATGACAAACTAAATCTTTGAGAGGCAAAATCGCTTCCCCAAGGTGAGGGGTAGATCTGGTGCTTGAGCCTGAGGGTCTGATTCTTTGCTTACTTGGGAATAATTTTTGTGAAAGTGAGCACTCTGTAAGACTGAAGCAAGATCAGAATCAGGCTTCCTAGGTTTGTTATGCAGCAGAATGGTATAGATGAGAAAGTGGGTAAGGAGGTAGGATGAAGAAATTGGAAGGAATTAGTAAACCTCACATTAATGCAGCTCTGTCATGCTCTAGTCCTTCTCCTCTTGCGGAAGCCTGATCGAATTCCCGCTTCCCCTGGATTTGACGTGCTCTCATCCTCCCTTTTAGTCCTCTTTACATCTTTGTAATATGTGTGACCAAGATCAAATACTCTCTTTCTAAAGTCCTTCTGTCTCACAGAACTCACCCAATACTGTTTGAATCCTTCTTGTGGCAGTTACCTATTTTTTTTTTTTTTTAAGATTTTTATTTATTTGAGAGAGAATGAGAGAGAGAGAGAGAGCACATGAGAGGGGGGAGGGTCAGAGGGAGAAGCAGACTCCCTGCTGAGCAGGAAGCCTGATGAGGGACTCGATCCTGGGACTCCAGGATCATGACCTGAGCTGAAGGCAGTCGCTTAACCAGCTGAGCCACCCAGGTGCCTGGCAGTTACCTATTTTAACTTTGTAGGAGTCCTTGTGTATTAGGCTCAGTGTTTCTGAGTTTCCTATTGGATCACAAGCTTTTCTCCCTTACCTTCCCCTTCTTCCTTTCTTTCTCTCTTTCTTTCTTTCTCTTCCTCTTCTACTGATTGAAGTATACTTGACATAAAATGAACTTCTCATATTTAGAGTATTCAGTTGCATGAGTTTTGACATATGTGTCCATCTGTGAAGCTATCACCACAGTCAAGATACTATCTTTTAAACGTATATTGCTATTGTATCTATCTTTCCGTCACCTCCAAAAGTTTCCTCATTGCCTTTGCAGTCCACCACCTTTCTATCCGTGTCCCAGTGCAACCAGGTGATCTGCTTTCTGTCACTGTATGTTGTTGAGACTTTTCTGAAATTTATATTAATGGACGCCTACAGTAGTCTCGTTAAATTCAGTGTAATTATTTTGAGATTCATCCTTGTGTATTTTAGTAATTCATTTCTTTTTATTGCTAAATAGAATTCCATTGAATGGACGAATCACATTTTGCTAATTCATTCATCTATTGATTGACATTTAGATTGTTTCCAGTTTTGACTATGGCAAATAAAGCTAGTAAGTTTTGTGTATAACTGTTTGTATAGATATATGTTTTTATTTAACTTGGGCAAATATTTAGGAGTGACTTGTCTGAGTCATATGTGTGAGTATATGTTTAACTTTCTAAGAACCTACCAAGCAGTTCCAAGGGATTTGTGCCATTTATATCCCAACCACGGGGTGTGACACCCATTCTCCCACATCCCCACTGACGTGCTGTTTCTGTCTTTTAACCTTTAGCCACTTTAATTTGGTGTTTGGGGGCATCTCGTTGTATTTCTTTGATGATAGTGATGTGCAGCAACTTCTCATTTGTATATCTTCTTTTGTGAAATGTCTGTTCAGATCCTTTGCCCATTTTTTGCTCTGTCATCTTACTGTGTTTTAAGCATTCTTTATATATTCCAGATGCAAATTTTTTGGCTGATACATGTGTTGTGAACATTTTCTCTCAGCTTGCCATTTCATTTGCTTAACTGTATCCTTTGAAGCAGACTTTTAAATTTTGATAAAGTACACTTTTTTTGTGGCTCACGGTTTCTGTGTACTACCCAAGAATCTGTTGCCTACCTCAAGATAATCAGAATTTTCTCCTGTATTTTCTGTAAGTCTTATAGTTTTAGGTTTTGCATTTGATTTGTGATCCAGTTTGGGTTAATTTTGTTGTATGGGTCTGAGTTAGGGTTTTTCTTTTTTCCCAAATGGATATCTAGTTGTTTCAGTACCATTTACTG
Source organism: Halichoerus grypus (assembly GCF_964656455.1). Classification (NCBI taxonomy): domain Eukaryota; kingdom Metazoa; phylum Chordata; class Mammalia; order Carnivora; family Phocidae; genus Halichoerus; species Halichoerus grypus. The sequence goes on along the minus strand of NC_135715.1, from coordinate 10,982,296 downwards.
AAAAGACATTAATTTCCCTATTGAACTGACTAGGCAGCATAAGCTTCTTAGGTTTGCATTTGGTGTTTTATTGCTACCATAGCTTCAGACGTTTTTTGTTATTACTTGAAGTCGAGGAGATGAATAATCTTGTCTGGTTCTTGCTTGGTCATAAGACACAGATTCTCTGGATAGTAAGAGACTTCTAACTGACTCGTTCTCTAATTCAATCTGATATCTTTTTTTTTTTTTTTTTTTTTTTTTAGGAGTTACACATAATATTGCATTACTCCGAGAGGTGATAATCAACTCACGCTTTATAGAAGGAGACATCAACACTAAATTTCTTTCTGATGTATATCCTGATGGCTTTAAAGGTTTGTATGCACTGAAGTATTTTACTGTATTAAAGTTATTACTTTTATACTTTATTTTAATGTATAATTTTTCTATTTTGAAATTAAGGCCTTTAGCCCATACTGTACTAGATTTATTAACATAGAGTATCCTAGACTATTGACATTCGTGATTTTGAGTATTCATGAATGACTCATGAATGTGCAATAATCCATCATTTTGTTGAGTGAGGAATTCAACTATGTGGAATGTGGTATGAGTCCAGTGTTGAAGTAAAACATGTAGACAGAGCATTAGCCTACCTGATCTTCTGGTTTCTGAAAGCCAATTCAAATTTGTATTCCCTGCTGCTACATTATATGGGTATATGCAGGAACTCTAATGATTAAAACTTTATGAAAATTAGCACTAAAAATTTCAGAATACCACATGCTATTCCTATTAATGAAAATGAAGATGTTTAAGAAGATTGTTTTTATCCATAAAATGAAGCTTTTAATAAAGTAATGAGGAGAATGTGAAATTTAGCACTCTGAAGTTACCTGTGAGTGTTTCCGGTGGTAGAAAAATTGCTCAAGTGAGAGACCGAGAAAACCCATTAGTGAGCATTAAAAACGTGGTTAATATGTGAGATAAACCAATAGGACTTCCATGTGACTTAATGGAAATGTTATTCCAGTAAAAGCCAGAAGTATCTGCATATGTTTCTGATGAATTTGGGGATATGTGAGGATGAGATTTTTCTCTCACAAATGGCAAGGGTTCTTTAGATCCATTTAGAGTATTTTAGTGTGTAAGATGACTCAGTCATATTAGGGGCTGTGTATAGATTCAGGTCAACTCCATGTATTGGGCTTTTGAATACATTTACAAAGCAATTTCTTAGTTTAGATTTTACAGAACAGGCGCCCCAATGTTCCACGTTCTCAGGAGAGCTCAGAAATTTACTTAAAAACCTAACATTGCCATTTTCCAGGGTAAACTTAATATATTACATTTCTGTTTTGATAGGGCATTATCAGCATGGACAGTCTAATTCTCTTAATGCTCATATAAGATAGGAACAGTTTTAAAAATTGTTATAAGTTGTTAGAAGGACCATTATTTAATCTCAGCCTTTATTTTACATGTGAGGAAACAAAAGCTCAGAGAGCGTGATAAGGCTAAATGGCCAATAATATAATAAAGCCAGTAATTGAACGTAGAGTTTCCACCTCCCCCTGTTTCAGTACTCGTTCAGTTCTGGTAGGATTCAAAATCATAAATCATACAGGTTTTTCGAGTATGCTATATGTTGTTTTAGAATGCCTATAAGCACTTTAAAAATACACACCTAGCTTTGCCATTCTTAATGTGGACCTCTTACTGTCTTCCCTCATATTATTTTCATGTCCGTTCTTCTCTGAATGGCTAGTGTCTCTTGTTCTTCCTATCACTCTCTTCCTCCCTCCCTGTTTTTCCCTAGAGCAGGTATTTGATATATTAAACTGTATCATCTTTGATTGTTTGATATATGTGCCTGAAAGAGACAGCAGGAAGTGGCCACTGAAGTTAATCCAGGATCTTCTCCATATGTTTGAGGCCGGGTCATTTTGCCCCTTTGGGATTACCCGTCTGCTTCCCATCTGTCCAACTATCCTAGGCACTGTTCACAGGCAAGTGCCTGTTTTTATGACTGCATTAAAATTTTCTATTATATATGTTTATTATCCCGAATTTATTTGTAGACTAGGACAGTGTTACTAAAGGTTCTGAGATTGACCTTTGGAATGACTGTGCTTAAAACTAAAACATAGGCTACACAGGAATGTGTTCTTCATATATACTTCCTAGATTCTGACGTTGAAATGCTATTGTTCCTTGATTCTGAAAAATAAATGAAAAATGGGGAAGATAATATTTTGATTTTGGAATAAAGGGAAAATGAGGAAGAAGATGTTTTAAGAACTGTCATTTCAGTGGCCTGTAATGAACACTTGGGCTCCTTTCTCCTTTCTCTGTGGCCTCGCTACAGTTTAACCTCTTGCTGCGTCAAAGGAAATGATCGGAATTAACTTTTCTCTTCTGGAAAGTTGCATATCTTTAGTAAAAATTTGATTCAACACAAGTAATATACCATTAATTACACTTCTCTCTTTACCATTAAATTTAGTCACTTATTTCTATACCTTTAAAAGTGGTGTAACCAAATCAATGTGAGTTTGCTCCTTGGTGAGTCACAGATAGAAACCACATCAGGTGGAGTTGTGACGCAAAGGATACTTTATTTGCAGCAAATAAGGAGATCACGGGGAGTAACTTCCAAAGCTGTGACTCTCTGAGCATGGGTGCATGGGTTCTTATTATTTAGGGTTAGGATGAATATTTAGATAGGGAGCCTTGTCATAGTATGTAAAGACGGGCATAAGGTCACGCATGTGCCATAAGGAAACATGCCTGTACATACATTGTATATTACGTAAATGAGGCTTGTGTTCTTCCTTTGGTGGAGATTTTAGTATAAAAAAGTAAGGATAACTGTCATTCCATTGTCCATCTGCTCAGGTTTGAGTCTGGGGTTGATTTCAAACTGGTCTGGGTGGTCTGGCCAGCTGGAACTCTTTAGGCAGTCGTTACTGCTTGAGGGCTAGTTTCGGTTTCCATCACAGGATTTTATGCCTGTAGAGTCTTTTGTCTGAGTTAAGAGAGAAACTAGAAAGAAGAGTGTAAGGAAAAATTTGGGCCAGAGGTTGGTGAGCACAAACAGGTGGGCAGTAAAGATCATGTCTTGGGGTCTAGCTGGTGATAGTGGTACTTTGATACTTGGACTCCTGTGTTGCCTTTGAGTCATTAAAGTCACTCAACGAATAATTGCTGTAGGCTCTCGAAGAAATTGAAAAACAAATAATGTATTTTCCTTGCACTTAGGAGCTTATATCACAAGAGAAATAAATATGTAAAGAACTAACTACACTACAGGACAAAATAAGTGCTAAGTGAAGATAGAAGCAAAGTGTCTGGAGCACAGGAAAAAAAGTAACCAGTTCTGATCAAGGGAATCAAGGTTGACCTCAAGGATGAGGCAGTGTTTAGACCATTGTAGCTCCTCTCCAAGGACTCTTCTAGGGCACTGCTGCTCATCTCTGAATCTGTTCTTTCTGATGAGATGCTGATTGTTGGAAATCAGCCTTGGAGAAAGTACTTACAGTAAAGAAACTGCAAATTCTGCACACTGGTGTGTTTCTCTTCTCTTCATACCCAAGTTGGTTGTTAATCATTTACCAGCAAACTGCTGCCTAATCCTTTGACATGACTGTTGACAGCAAACAGAGCCATGAGTACAAAGGAAAAGGATTACCATCTAAGGTGGAAGACCTCAAGGAATCCCTGAGGATGGGAGGTGTTTTAGAACTCATATGAGAGTCAAATGACTGAGCTTACTGAAAAATAGTAAGACAATTTAATTAAGGACATTAAATTAGAGGAGAAAGACTTTAATGAACTAAGAACTGATTTTTCAAAGTGTTTCAGCAAAGTGAAAGGCAGGATGGCCACTTCTAAGAACCAAATTAGTGACCCTAAGGAATAAATGGAAGTTTCTCAAAATATGTAGTAAAAAGGTAAAGCGAAGGAAATAAGGTGTGAAATCAGAGATGTAGAAGGAAGACCCGAGAGATTTTGTATGTACGTAATAGTTCATGAAGAGAAAATGGATAAAGGAAGGTTAATTTTAAAAGTAATAATCGGGGTTTTTTTTTTTTTTTTTTCACTGTTCTTGAGAAAACCTTGAAGTGTCATTGGAAAGATTCGTTGAGTTTCAGACAAGATTAATGATAAAAAGTAGCTCTTGTAGGCGTATCAAGAACAAAACATTTTTAAAGCTTCTAGAAAGAAAAAAGAAACACCAAGTCATATGCAGAGAATCATCTTCAGACTCCATATACTGGAAATGAGAAAATCTTAAGATATCTACTTCATTAGAAAGAACTTGACCCAAGAGTACTATACCCAACTAACATATCCTTTGCTTCTCAATTATGGAAAGAGATTTTAGAATAAAGATTCAGAAATATATCATTATCTATACCTTTTTTGAGGAAATAACTGAAGAAAGTGCTTTAACCAATTTGAGGTAAAGATGACAGGTTAAATATACACATTTTGGGATGCCTGCGTGGCTCAGTGCTTAAGTGTCTGCCTTTGGCTCAGGTCATGATCCCAGAGTCCTGGGATCGAGCCCCGCATTGGGCTCCCTGCTCAGCGGGGAGCCTGTTTCTCCCTCTGCCTGCTGCTCCCCCTGCTTGTGGTCGCTCTCTCTCTGACAAATAAATAAAATTTAAAAAATAAAGGGCGTCTGGGTGGCTCAGTCGGTTAAGTGTTTACCTTCGGCTCAGGCCTGGGATCGAGTCCCGAAATGGACTCCCTGCTCAGTGGGGGGAGTCTGCTTCTCTCTCTGCTCCCACCACTCATGCTCTCTCTCTCTTTCAAAAATAAATAAAATCTTAAAATATTTTTTTCCCAACCTTTGACTTGCTTTTAGTATTTATCATTTATTTATTTTTAAGTAGGCTCCCCACCCAGTGTGGGACTCGAACTCATGACCCTAAGATTAGGAGTCACAAGCTCCATTGACTGAGCCAACCAGGCACCCCTGAATTTAGTCTTTTAAAGACGCAAGTCCATGAGGACAAAAAGAAGAGATAGCATTCTGGAAAATGAAGAGCCAAAAGATGATTCTTAACTGACTTAGCAACTTAAGAAAGTTGAATCCTAAGCTGACAACGTGAAAAACTGGGAAATAGCTCATTGTCACCATGGAACCCTGCAGGAGTCTTAGCCACTATTAGGTTCAGATAGCTTGGGAAATTCCTGTAAGTAAGACTACTGGTCTAAAATCTCTGGAAGAATTTCTCTATGTTCCCTCCCTTACTCTTTAGAGGAGGGTGGTTCTTCTCCCATCTGGAAAAAGCTTTGAGATTTTTCTCCATAGAGAATAAGATGCCCTCTACACCAGAGGACAGAGGATTGAGTGAGTGTGGACATACTGAATGTGGTGATGCCCCCTCTCCCAAACGTCATTCCCCACTTGGTTCCCAAAGTACTGGCAGGCAGTCAGGAAGGTACTCACAGTCACAGTGGTAGAATATTCTTCTCTGAGAAACCTAACTGGCCATAGAGAGATTACCTACAGATCCCCCAACACATGAAGCCTACACATGAAGCAGATGATCAGCAAAGCCACATCCCACGAAGAGAGAACATGCATGGCTCAGGATCAGGTATCTGTCAGCATCATTTAAGACAACACTAGATTGGAAGGGAGGCACCAGATGACTGTTAAAAATAGATGACAGAACTAAAGCCACTTAAGAGACTCAGATCAGGCTTCTTAAAAACTGGGTCATGCACATGGGCGTGATAATAGCACAAGGTTTACAGAGGTGTATCACAGACCTGGTGGGTGCTACTCTGTGATGTGACCTCCATGTAGTAACCACCAACTTAATGAGTAACGGTGGGAGAACCTAAACATTATTTGGGGTTTGGGACTTTTGTTTGAAATCCCCCCCAAACATACACCCCAATCCCCACAAAGGCTACGAAGGTGAGGACTGATTGTAAGGAGGAAGTTTTTCTCCTTTCTTTCATATTTACTGAATCTATTAGGTTAAAGGTAGTGGTCTAGGGTCTTGGGATACTGAAAACTGTTTCAAAAAGACTAAGGGTTTTTAAATTAAGAGCTGTACCTTTTTCCAGCCTGTCTTCACCAGAGAGTGCAGCAGAGATATCAAGCTGTAATGCTCCTGAAGGTTTCAAAAGATGGATTTGAGAAACTCCTAGAACTCCTCTCAGGCTAGGGTTCTAACTTTGAAGTGGAAGTGACTTGCTGCTGTTGAACACATCTACCACTGAAGTGTGGGGCCGTGTCTGTCCTGTGTGCCTGGAGGTTCTCGGGGTTTCTGCCACCTCACTGTTCAGGCCCCCCAGACTCCCAGGATCATGCTTGTGAATCTTCTCAATCAGGGTTGGCAGAGGTGAAAAACAAGTGTCAGATTACAGTGTTCTCTTGTTTACCTTCACACTTGACAAAGGGATAGGAAGAATCCAGAAGTATTTAAATACACTTTATCTACATCCCAAAGTTCTAGGTGCTTAGGATTCCTCAGTCAGCAAAAAGACTTGCTGCCCTTGTGGGGGTTTCATTGCTGGGAGATAACAGGCAGCAGGTGTTCTCAACCCCCTCATCGAAACTGCAGGTTTTTCCAGATGCGGACCTGCTCACAAACCTTAGTGCCGTGCACTTGCCGTCGCTTGTTCACGTAAAGCTGGGAATTGAATGCAGGCATGTCTCCATTCGGTGCCAGACTAGCACACCACCCCAGCCTGAGCTGCTGCCCTCTTGCCTGGACTCTGAACAGCCTTCTCACGGACCTCCTTCCTCCCACCTTTGCACTTTCCAATTCATCTTCACTCAGTAGCCAGAGTTCATTTTTAGAACCAAATCACACCTTCCCACTTACTTTGAAAGCCCTCAGGGAGTGTGTGGCTACACAAATTGCAGTATATTCATGCCAAAGAATACTTCCTAACGTTCAAATGTTAGAAACTGCTGATTCGTTCAGAAACACTGGTGAATCTCAAAAATATTATGTGCAAAAGAAGACAGACACAAAAGAGTACTTACTGTCTAGTTCCATTTATATGAAATCAGAAAAGAATTTAGTTGCTTGAGGCCAGGGAGGGAAAGGAGTGTAGAGGTCTTGATTGGAGAGATGCAAGGGAGCATTTTGGAGTAGTGGAAAATTCTAAATAGACGGTTGTGATGTTTATATGGACATACCCATTTGTCATATCTCTTGAATTGCACACTTAAATGGTGAGGACTGATTGTAAGGAGGAAGTTTTTTTGTATGCAAGTGGTACCTCAAAGCTAAAAAAACCCTAAGCTTGTTAATGGTATCCATTGCAATTTTGTATGCAAGTGGTACCTCAAAGCTAAAAAAACCCTAAGCTTGTTAATGGTATCCATTGCAATTAGAAAAACATAAAAACTGATGGCTTACCAGAAAAAAAAAAAGGAATGCTAAACAGGTGTTTGTAAAAATTCAGTTGCCTTTTCTAATTAAAACACTCTGAAATCAGAAATAAAATTAAACTAAATTTGATTAAAAACCTACTTACTGAAAACGAATAACAAACATAATTTTAAAGGAAATGCTATGAAAATTTCCCTTAAAGTCAGGAACAAATGAATTCTATAAAAGGACCATTATTATCAATCATTGTTTTAGAGGATCAAAAAGTCCAAAAAAAGTTCGTTTAAATATTTTAAAAAGAAAACATTTTCTCTTCTTCTATTTATAATTTTGTCCCTAGAAAACCCAGAAGATACTACTAAAAATTTCTAGGCTTACTAAAAGCACATTTGGCAAGGTGGCTGAATTCAACAAGATAAGCATGCAAAGTTAGTGTCTCTTCTTTTTGTTAGTAAGAGCCAGCTTGAAATGAAAATGGAAAAAAGCCAACCCTGTTCATATTAGCTGTAGTATCTTGTAAAATGGTGGGGAGAAATTTAATAGGGAAGACATAGAACCTATATGATTCTGTAAACTGTAAAATCTTGTCGAGGATAAAGAAGTAAGATGCGAAGAGATGGAAAAACATAGCAGTTATTGTTTGGGGACTCAAAAGGATAGGAGTGCCAATCTTTCCCAAATTGATACACAGATTTTATGTACCATCAGTTAGATTCACAAGGTCCACTGCCTTAAGTGATTAAAAAGTTTTTATGTATTCATAAATTTCTGAAAATAGCCAAGAAAATTATGAAAAATGATAAAAATTGGCCTTTTGTGTATTAAAATGTATTGCTGAGCCTCTCTAAACAATATGATGTAAAGTGTGAGAATGGAAGTACTTGAAAACAGAAAACAGAAAAATGAATAAATATGTCAGTGTAATGGAATAGGGAGCTCATAAACAGAAATTAGTATATGTGGGAATTTTGCCTCTTACTTTTTATGAAGTAAGCCCCTTAATTTATGCCAAATACAAAAATGAATCCCAGATAAAGACTAATTATAAGACATAAAACACAAAAACAATTGGAATAAAATTGAGGAGTCTAGTTACTACCTAGGGATTGAAGTGATCTTTTTTAAAAGATTTTATTTATTTATTAGATAGCGGGAATGAGCGTGGGGGTGGGGCAGAAGGAGAGGGAGAAGCGCAGACTCCCTGCTGCGCAGGGAGGCCAACACAGGGCTCGAGTCCAGAACTCTGAGATCATGACCTGAGCTGAAGGCAGATGCGTATCCAGGCACCCTTGAAGTGATCTAAAAAGATTTTTTTTTTTTTTTGAGAGAGTGCATATGCACGTGAATGGGGGTAGGAGGGCTGGGCGGGGCAGCAGGAGGGGGAGAGGGAGAGAATCCTAAGCAGTCTCTGCCCAGCATGGAGCTTGATCTCAGGACTCTGAGATCACGACCTGAGCCGAAATCAGGAGTCCAGTGCTTAACCGACTGAGCCACCCAAGAGTCCCTCAAAAAGATTTCTAATGAAAACTAATGGGGCGCCTGGGTGGCTCAGTCGGTTAAGCGACTGCCTTCGGCTCAGGTCATGATCCCAGGGTCCTGGGATCGAGTCCCACATCGGGCTCCCTGCTCTGCGGGGAGCCTGCTTCTCCCTCTCCTACTCCCCCGCTTGTGTTCCCTCTCTCGCTGTCTCTCTGTCAAATAAATAAATAAAATCTTTAAAAAAAAAAAAAAGAAAACTAATGATATGATAGTGTTATGTAAAATGTTGTGTCTCTGGCAAAATGCTAAGCCCTAATTTAGCATTTTTAAAAAATTTTAATTGGTCCATAAACTTGAAATTGAAAGCTGTTGTGAAAAAAAAAATTAGTTTTCTTTTTAAATTATTATTGTGTGGTCAGTGTCCATTAAATGGCTAAAACGTGGATTTTTTTTTTAGATTTCATATGTCGATTGCAAATTACTTGTTGAAATTTCACATTTGGACTTTTTGTAATTTTAAAAAATTACTGTATATTATACCTTGGAACCTACAAAAATAGCAGATATATTTTTGAAAAACTAAAATAAGTTTTTTAATATATGCTATTATATGCTATAAGCATAGTCTAATAATATCTTGTATTGAGCCATAGTATGATTATATAACCCCTAGTCACAGACTACCTCCGCATGGTTCTGATACTAGACAAAGCCCTTTACATTTTAATGTCTGTTATTTCACAATTTGTAAATGTTAACCGTTGTTAGAAAAGAACTAAAATAAACTATCCTTCCATTTTTTTGTGTGTGCAAAAGAAAGTGATTATGATGATGAAAATCATATCTCTTATTAGAGATGGTATGAGAAATACATCTTGTGTAAAGAACTTTGAAGGGACTGTAGGTGGTTAGCCTGGAGAATTGGAGATGTATTAATAAGGAATAAGGCAGCTGTCATCAGTTTGGCCCAGTTGAGCTCTAGGCGCTGATTTGTATTTATTTGTTGACTGTGTCTAGCACAGAAGGGTCACTTTTGTAGTTGGTAGAGCTACCATATATTGATCACTCTGATCTTCATCTCAAACCCAAGATTCAGTCAGGGCCCGTTTCTGCCTTGGACCAGCTTTCGGGTCCAAAGGGGTAGGCCGGATTTGAGTCTAATCTAGTTAGAACAACATTTGGAACATGTATTACCAGACATCAGGACCAGCTGGGCCAGAGATTTCAGCAAGGTAAAAACCAGAGGGCATAGTAATGAAGAACATTAACATTCAGCAGGATTCCAAAGTCAGAGCCAGGGTAGACATGTCATGGGCATCAGGCCATAAGAGGACAACAGGAATCAAGGCCCCTCTGATTTGAGATCAGGAGTAGCCTCATGCTAGAACCCATTATCATAAGATTAGTTATGGTGGGCAGGGTGTCTAATTGCAGTCTATATCCTTCAAGATTGGTAATGTACAAGTGTAAGAAAGAAAAGAATTAGAAGAATAGAATTATTTGGTGTTACTTCAGATTGGAAAAGTTGGGTGGAAGTCACAAACAGTCTGACTCAGTATGAGAAGTAACAGTCAAATGATTTAGAAATCTTTGGAAGAGTTTTCAGTTTGTAAGTGTTGGAGTTTTATAGATCCTAGATAACCGTCTGTCAAACAGTACTGTAGAAGAGACATTCGTACTGCATGGAGGTTGCAGTAGATCATCACTTTTTTGTTTGTTTTTTTAGAGAGCATGTGCATGCAAGCGTGGGAGGGTTGGAGGGGCAGGGGCAGAGGGAGAATCCTAAGCAGGCTCCATGCCTGACTTGGGCTTGATTATGAAAGTAGTTTTGACCTTACAGGCCCCCAAAGGCTCTTGGGGACTCCCAGTAATCCCCAGGTTACACTTTGAGAATTGCTTTTTTTTTTTTTTTTTTTTTTTTTTACTGCTCCAGTCAATGAAAGGGAAACTTTATTGGGCCTTGGGGCTCGGGCAGGAGGCCGCCCTGCGGCAGAGGAAGAGCCAGTGGAGGGGCCTTATTTGACCTTTTTGGGGCACAAGTTGTTGGTGTGGCCGCACTTCTTGCAGCAGTTGACAGCGCGGGGGTGCAGGTGAGCATAACACTTGTGGCAGATCATCTTGTCGCAGTTGTATTTCTGGGCCAGCTGGCGGAGGGAAGGCTCGATGATGCCACCGCAGAGGCGAAGCACCAAGTGCAGGGTGGACTCTCTGGATATTATAGTCTGACAGAGTACAGCCATCTTCCAGCTGTTTGCCCGCAAAAGTCAGCCACTGCTGGTCAGGCGGGATGCCCTCCTGGTCTTGGATTTTGGCTTTGACATTCTCAGTGGTGTCACTGGGCTCGACCTCAGGGTGACGGTCTTGCCTGTCAGGGTCTTCACAAAGATCTGCATCTCTGCGTCTGCTGGCGCGAATCCGCAAGGCTGCCGCCACCAAACTGCTCCACCACCTCGTTGAAGAGAAAGAGGGCGGCGGAACCGAGAATTGCTCTTACAGACTATGTTTTGAGAAGACTGAGACCAAATTTTTGTAATCCTCATATAGGGTAATTATGGGATCATATGAGATGTTTTCATCACTACTTAAGTGTTGCAGACAATCAGGAACTTCTCAAAGCCTAGAAGAGTGTGATTTAATCAGGCCATTGAGGGGTCTATTACTGAATTTCCAAAACTAGTTGATAGATCCCTCTTGGATTTTTTGTCTTATTTGAGCAGTCTTGCTCCCTCTCCTCCCCATTGCGTGCCCAGTGCCTAGGATGATACTAGCTCCATAATAGATGTTTGATAAAATATTGATTTGCCTGACTAATAGTTCTATAAGATAGAAGCACTGGGTACTAACATGATGTATGTGATTGATTGATTGATTTCCCTTAGGACACAAGTTAACAGAGAGTGAGAGAAACCAATTATTGGCAATAGCATCATCATTGTTCGTGGCATTCCAATTAAGAGCACAACATTTTCAAGAACATGGAAATGCAAGGTATGTTAGATCATTTAAAACAGCATAAATGGGAGGAAAAACACTGATAATCTAATCAGAATAGGAAATAGCTAATAAAAGATGTGACTGATCTTAATTTTGAATCTTGTGTTCGGAGAAGCATAATACAATCACAGTGTTTAAAAATGATATTGTTTCTATTTTTTCAAATGATTTTTTTTTAATTCAGAAAAAAAGGATCTTGGCCCCTTTAACTTGGACATTATTAGAGGTAAGAAGATATTCTGAAACCTCATGGAATATCTGTTTAAGCAATTTGTATTCTGTTTTATAACTGTTAATCTTGAACAAAGTTTTAAAAAGTGTTAGAGTACAAAAAACTAGGATTGACTCTGAGCAGTTAAAATACATATATATACCTATATATATAAAACTCATAAGATACCAGAAGGAATTAACACCAGGTTAAGTTAGTTATTTGTGAGCCCTAAGTATACTTTTTAGCTTCCTAGTAATGTAAGTGAAAGAAAAAACATGCTTTATACCAGGGCAAGCGGAAACAAAGTCAGCATGATATTAATACCTCTAAATGACAGGATAACTTATTATATATGTCTGTGTTCTTGCTAGCGTAATCCTGCTTTACAGTCTATTTATTACTTGCTAGAGTGATGTTGTTGATAAAATTGTGTCACTTCAACTTCTTTTCCATTCTTTTTGCTTTTCCACAAGAGGAAGAACAAAGATAAAAAGAAAAAAGATGGCAGGTGACTGAGCAGCTCTGATCAGAAACTCAGATTACCCTTGAAGAATTAGGTAGAGGAAAAGTAAATTGGGTTTTACTGGTTTTACTGGTTTTACTCAGAAAATCTTGGAGTAATTGGTACTCTTCATTTGTTCTCATTCTCAAGAGAATGTATAGGAAGCTTAATGTATGAGTTTTTTTTCCCACTTTTTTTTTTTATTGAAGTATAGCTGACACACAATGTTACGTTAGTTTCCAGTGTATAACATAGTGATTTGACAGACAGCTCTTTACTTTGTGATGCTCACCATAAACATAGTTACCATCCGTCATCATATAACACTATTAGAGTACCACTGACTATAATTCATATGCTGTACCATTCATATGGACTTACTCATTCCATAACTGGAAACCTGTACCCATTTTGCCCCTCCCCCCCTCCTCAAACCCCTTCCCTCTGGCAGTCATCAGTTCTCTATATATATGGGTCTGTTTCTGCTGTTTGTTTTGGTTTTTAGAATCCACACATAGTGAAATCTTGCTTTGTCTGACTTATTTTACTTAGCATAATCCCTTCTAGGTCCATGCATGTTATTGCAGATGGCAAGATCTCATTCTTTTTTATGGCCAAGTAATACTCACTCCCTCTCTCCCTCCCCCTGCCCATCTCTCTTATGTATATAAATGAAGGAAATGGTCATTGTAAATAATGCTGCCATAAGTATAGGGGTTCATATATCTTTCTGAATTAGTGTTTTCATTTCCCTTGGGTAAATACCCATTAGTGGAATAATATATGATCTTTTTTAAGCTATGATTTGATAGATGTTTAGGGAGAAATGAGAGATTATAGAATATCAGTAAATTACTGAATGACTGGAAGGAGGAGGAGAATGGGCAGTAAAGACATGAATCTGGTTGGTTTTTTCCCCCTAAAGTTGTGCTGACCAGTGTGGTAGCCACTGGCCATGTGTGCTTACTTTAATTAAAATTTCAGTTTCTCAGGCATGTTCAGTGCCACTGTTTGTATAGTCACCAGCCATTGCCTTACGGTGGTTAGTGGCTACTGAATTGAGCAGTAGAAAGAACCTTCCATCATTATAGTTTGTTTCCATCAAACTCTGTTGGGACAGGGATGTTTAGGAGGTACATGTGTCTAGCTTTTGTTTTAAAACGAGAATCATACCTTGTATTTTTTCTTTTGATAAATATAGTATTCATATCTTGATTACCTTCAGATGTTATTTGATCTTGATCATTTCTGAAGCCCTGAGTGTAGCTGATGATGAACTGGTTTGATCTTTAAGAAATGTATTCAGGTCATTTTCAGAGAGTGCTGACTTGCACTGGGAAGAATCTGAAAAAGGTTTAAAAAGAAAAAGAATAAAAATTACCTGTAATCCCACAAACTCTTCAGTAAGCACTTTTTCACATTTTGATGTATTCCCTTCTAAGTATATATGTGTGTGTATATTTATAGAGATACATACATGTAGCATATATAAACCTTACATAGAGTCATACTGAGAATATAGTTTGAATTCTATTTTTTTAATTGTAGTATTACATTGCAAATATCTTTTATTCCCTAGTCTTTAGAAGCATATTTAAAATTTTCATTACAGAATTTAAAACATGGCAAACTTTTGCTCTTCAAAAGATACCACTGAGAAAATTATGAAACAGTATAGCAAATGGCAGAATGTATTCAGAGATATATAGATATATATAAATAAATATATATATAAGGGGTTTGAGTCTGTAATGTATAAATAATTTTTAAAACTCAAAAATAAGCCAGACACCCTAATAAAAAAATAGAAGATCTTTATTAAAGAAGTTATATGAATGTGACAAATTCATGAAAAAGTTTTTCAGCATTGTCAGAGGAAATACAAATTAAAATCACAGTGCTACACTAACACACACCAAGTAAAATGTACATTAAGTGGTAAGTGGATAAATAATTGTGATATATCCATATAATGGAATACTATTTAGCAGTAAAAAAGAAAGAAGTACTGATACATGCATCACCATGCAAAAATCTGAAAAGTAAGTCACGCTGAGAGAGAGAAACCAGTTCAAGAAGACTATATAATCTATAACTTTATTTGAAATTTCTGGTAAAGGCAAAAGTATAGAGACAGGAAGAAGATCAGTGGTTCCCTAGGTGCAAGTGTTGATGTCACAGAATTACATCTTTATACATTCTGTGCCCCAAACCATAAACCATAAACCAATAATTATTTTAAATGTATTACTTTCTTAAATTATGTAGAAAACAAAATGTGGGTATGAAACCAAAGTTAAAATAATACTAGCTTTTATAATAGTTCATGTGTTTACCTTTACTGAGGTACTTATTTATTCGTGTGGCTTCCTGGTACTGTCTAGTGCCCTTTCATTTCAACCTTGCAAGACTGCTGCCTGTACCATTTATTGTCGGGCAGGTCTGGTGGTCACAGACTGCCTCAGCTTTCGTTTATCTGGGAATCTCTTAATTTCCAGTTTTAATGTCTTAATCTAGTTTTTTGTTAGGATTCTTGGTTGACTGTTTATTTTGGTTTCTTTTTTTCCTTTTAACACTGAATATATCAGCCTACTGCCTCTGGACTCCATAGTTTCTGATGAAAATCTGACAATCTATTGAGAATCCCTTGTATGTGATGATTTGCTTCTCTCTTGATACTTTCAAGATTTTCTCTTTATCTTTGGCTTTTGAAAGTAATGTATCTTGGTGTGGGTCTTTGAGTTCATGTGACTTGAGTCCATTGAGCCACTGTTGGTGGGAATGCAAGCTGGTGCAGCCACTCTTGAGGTTTTTTTTTTTTTTTTTAACATTTATTTATTTATATATGAAAGAGAGGAGGGAGAGCATGAATGGAAGTGGCAGAGGAAGAGAAAATCTGAAGCAGACTGCATGCTGAGCATAGAGCCTGACACAGGGCTTGATCTCAGGAACCTGAGATCGTGACCTGAGCCGAAACCAGGAGTTGGCCGGTTAACCAACTGCACCACGCAGGTGCCCCAAGCTTCTTGAATGTTTATATTCATACCTGTCATCAAATTTGGGAAGTTTTCAGCCGTTATTCAAATATTTTCTCTACCCCCTTTTCTCTCTTTCTCTTTCTGGGATTCCCATGATGTGTACATTGGTTGGCTTTCTGGTATCCCACAGGACCCTTAGGCTCTGTTCGTCTTTCTTCAAACTTTGTTCTTTATACTCGAGAATTTTTCTTGTCTTGTCTTCAAGTTGGCTGATTCTTCTGCCTGCTCAAATCTGCCTTTGAAGCCTTCTAGTGAGTTTTTCATTTCAGTTATTGTACTGTTTAGCTCTAGAATTTTTTAATTTCCTTCTAGGTTTTTTTTTTTTTTCTGTCTAGGTTTTTAATCTCTATTATTTTCATTTTGTTTACATATTGTTTTCTTGACTTTCTCCATATCTTTCTTTAGTTTTTTTGAGCATTTTTTTGAGATTTTATTTATTTATTTGACACAGAGAGAGAGAGAGAGAGAGTGAGAGATAGAGTGCACAAGGAGGGAGAATGGCAGGCAGAGGGAGAGGGAGAAGCAGGCTCCCTACTAAGCAAGGAGCCTGACCTGGGGCTCGATCCCAGGACCCTGGGATCATGACCTGAGCTGAAGGCAGACACTTAATGGACTGAGCCACCCAGGCGCCCCGAGTTTTTTGAGCATCTTTAAGAGAGGGTTGTTTTAATGTTTTTGTCTACTATATCTACCAGTAAGTCTTTTTCATGGTCATATTTTGCTAATCTTTTTTCCTTGAGAAGGCCAAACTTTTCTGTTTCTGTTTCTATATATGATTTGTGATTTTTGTTGTTGTTGTTGTTGAACACTGGACATTTGAATCTAATAATGTGGTGACTCTGGAAATCAGATTCTCCTCCTTCCTCAAGGTTTACTCTGTTGTTGTTGTTGTTGTTGTTATTTCGGCATGTTGGGGGCTGTCTCTTACCAATGATCAGCCTGAGGTATAAATGTAAGGTCTTCCCAGGTATTTTCTGAGCATTTCCCTGTGCATGTGTGTTCACTCTCCAATTTTCCTCATAAATGCAGCCATTTTTGAATGTCTTAGTCTTTAATGTCTGGCTTCTGAAAGGGGGGAAAAAAGCAAAAAACGAAGGAAAATGGGGGAACTGACCCTTTAAATCCCCTGGAAGTCACTTCAGGCAGAGGGAGTGGGGCTTGCAACAGTGGGAGGAGGTGCAGTAGCAATGGCTTCCCACCTTTTTTCCTGTACCTCTGTGATCAGAACAGGAATTGGGTATCATAGCACAGATCCCCAGTATTTGGAGGACAGGTCCTTTTTCTGCCCACCCTGGCTTCCACAGGCTGTGTGTAAGCTGCTTCAGGAACACATGCACAGCTTCCTGCCGCTGGCTGGGGATGCGGGGATGAGTAGCTGCCACTGGACTAAGAGCTGAAATTGACCAAATTGATTGCAGTTTACCATCCACCTTTTCCCCTGAAATTTTTAAGCTGGATTGGACTGGAGTTCCAAACTAGTAATCAGAGAAATCCTGCCAGTGTAATTGTCATCTAGGTGGGGAGACATTCCTGGTGCTTCCTAGTCTACCATCATCCGAGAATCCTCCTCCTCCTCTATATATTACTGTTGAATTCATTACCCTTTTTTTTTTTAATTTTTAAAAAAGATTTATTTATTTTAGAGAGAGCATGTGTGAGCAGGAGGGCAGAGGGAGAGGGAGAATGAGAGAGAATCTCATGCAGACTCCCTGCTGAGTGCAGAGTCTGTCACGGGACTTGACTCAGGGCTTGATCTCCCGACCCTGAGATCATGACCTGAGCCGAAACCAAGGGTCCTCTGCTTAACTGTGCCACCCGGGCACCCCTCATTACCCTTTAAAAGTTGGAAAAAATTATATTAATGATATATATGGGCCAGAAGTTCAGTTATGTAGATAATTGTGCATGTCTTACCTATATAATGATGATTTGTTTTTCATGAGTTTATTTTCTATGGAACTTATTTAGTAAACCAGCTTATTGTGAAATAGGTACTATCCATGACAACAGAGATCTGTAATATCTAGCAAAATATATTGATTTGTTTGACAGTATAATCTTACTTAGGTAAAGTGAATCTAAGTTATTTTTGCTAGTTTGCTGAAAAGGTCTCTGACATCAAAGCTAATGTTAGGTGATCGAATCTTTACATTTTGGCTTAGGAAGCGTGTTTTCATTATTGGCTTGGGAATGGAGTCTAAGAGTCAGCCTCCAGGTGTGGCTGCACATTGCTCAGTCATGGGTGTGCTCATGTAATGTTTATGCTTCCAAATCCAGTAGCCCGCAGCCCTTCCTTCCTGCTGATCTTATTTTCCCAGTATCTCTATGGATTTTACTCTTTCATCATTTATGACTTGGAAAAAGACACTGATGATACGTACCCATAGTATTTGGATAATAAGAAGATAGCAGTGCATTTTAGAAAAAAACAAAGCAAAACAAAGTTAATGTCAGAAATAATAGCAATTTTTCTTAGGATGACCGTAAATAGATTTGGCAAACACAATTAAGTTTTTACATAAGTACATGATAATTATTCCAAAGCACTGCTATTGACAGAAATGAATCCTTGAAAGTGGTGTTAAACAATCACTTCATGTTATTTGAAGCTAAAGTGATTTTGTCAGCATTGTGGTTTGCTTTAATAATTTGTTGCACTAACAGGTAATGATGAGAAGAAAAAATAGTCAAGGAAACAATTTCGTCCCTTTCAGTAATCTTTCACTTAGTTTTGCTCAAGATGCCTGTTTTCCTTAGATCCAAATGCTGTTCACAGGTCAGGAGTGACTTTTCTGAGCGCTGCCCTTTCATGTCCCCTTCTGCCATCCCAGGCTTCTTGGGTGCTAGTGGGAAGCCCACGTGCTTTCTCTGAACTTCTGTACTTCCGCCGTTACCACGGTGATTTCTGCACCTGTTGCTTTCTTTTGTTCGATCTGGTAGCTAAGCAAGGAGTTCTCTAGCCTTTTTTACGCTTTTTCACTTATATTTCCTAAATCCATGATTATTATCTGTTAAGCCACCTAATTTGTCATGTAATGATTATTAGTTCTAGGGAGAGCTGTGCCAACTTTCCTGGTGGTAGAATGGCTGGTGACCACATCTCTTCCGTAGCAGAGGACTGTTTTGCATTCACTTACATTGTCTATTATAAGAAGTTGGCGGGGGTGTGTGTGTGTGTATGTGTGTGTGGCTAAGAGTAAGCCCTTGACTTCTGTTTAGATGTCAGTCCTCAAGGCTAAGCTACACTGAGGTCCTGGATGTGGGAAGTATCATCTGTTTTTATATATTAAAGCTATTTTAAGGTGTTTCAAAGTAAATGTTGATTCCCTGGGTTTTATAAAAGTATTTTTTCTTTTTTTTTTTTTTACTGCAGATACATAATAAATTCATCCAATTTTCTTGGCTTCTTTTTGCTTGTTTGCTTCATTTTCTTTCTTTAGAAGTACTTTTCACCATTTCCCAGAGAACGTGTTCATCAACTTCCTAAACACTTATGGGGCACCTGGGTGGCTCGGTCGGTTGAGTGGCCAAGTCTTGATTTCGGCTCGGATCAAGATCTATGGGGTCCTGGAATCAAGCCCCATGTCAGGCTCTGCGCTAAGTGCTAGTCTGCTCGAGGATTCTCTCTCCTCCCAACCCCTCCCCTGCTCATTGCTCTCTGTATCTTTCTCTCTTTCTCTAAAATAAATAAATAAATCTTTAAATTCCTAAACACTTACATGTGAACTATTGAGAAAATCAACAACATCAAACTCTTTAATTCATTTGGAATTCACTTATTTGTAGGTTATAAATGGGTTTCTTCATTGTGATTTGGCAGCCTTTTATTTATAAGATATTCCAACCAATTCCTCAAAGTAGTATCTCTTTATATGTCTAAGGGTAGCAAGACAAAAATATACGAGTGTCTCAGTCAGTTTGAGCCACACTTGCAAGTTACCATGGACTGGGTAGCTTAGATAACAAACATTTGTCACAGCCCTGGAGGCTGAAAATCCAAAATCAGGGTGCTTCCCTGTCTGGGTTCCAGTGAGGGCTCTCTTCTAAATTGCTGAAAGCCTACTTCTTACATCCTTACATGGTGGAAAGAAGGCAAGCTAGCTCTCCGGCCTCCTCTTACAAGGGCATAATCCTGTTCATGAGTGCTCTAGTCTCATGGCCTAATACCTCCCAAAGCCCCCTCCTCCAGATACCATCACAATGTGCATTAGACTTCAACACAGGAGTTTTTGGAGTGAGGGCACAAACATTCAGTCAGTAACAGGGTGTGTATGCTTACATACCCTCTCCTTCTCTCGCTCCCCTTCCTCTCCTCTCCCTTCTCTTTTCCCTGCTGCCCTCCTTTCTCTTTCCCTTCTCTTTCCTCTTTCCTTCTTTCTTTCACTTGTGTGACTTGTGCATTTGCACCCTTCCCCCATCTAAGTAGGTATGCATATGTTACATAAATACATTCTGTGGTTTAGTGGAAAAAACTAGAACTTAGAATTAGAAGTCTGGTATTTAGTCATAACTATACCATTTATTAGTAATGTGACCTTAGGTATGTTACTTTACTCTAAGCTTAAGTTCACCAGCAAAATGGGAATAGTGTATATTCTGTACTGTTTCATAAAGTTTTTGTGAGAATAATTGATCCTGTGTAATTATGTTTCAATAATTCTTTTACCTAATTTGTTCTAAAGAAATAAAAAATGAATTCTATATTGTAGTACGAAACCAAGGAAATGCTTTATAGATAAGCAAAAACCATCAAGAATAAGAAATGCCTTTGTTTATATCAGGCAGGTATAAATATGACAAGAAAGTAGAATTTGGGGTCTAATTCTCTTCAGTGAAATAAATGAGATGCCTTGTATTACAGTCCAGCAAATGGGACACCAATAGGGTTTGTTTTTAATGTTACTTAGATCATTCTTTCGCTTTGTGGTTTTTTATTTTGCATTTTTCTTTAAAAAACCTAAGATTATATCAAGTACTTGTTTGAATTCTTTTTCTATTCTTTTGTAGTTTTCCTTTATTACACTAGTATTTCATATTTCAGATTTATTTTGTAGGGTGATATGAAGTTGAGATCTAATTTTACTTTTTCATATAGTTAACCAGTAGAATCGGTTCCATTGTTTCAAATTTTAATTCCAGTATAGTTAATATACATTGTTAAATTAGGTTCAGATGTACAATATAGTGATTGAACAATTCCATACATTACTCAGTGTTCATCATGATAAGTGTGCTCTTAATCCCCATCACCTATTTCACCCATCCCCTCACCCACTTTCCCTCTTGTTCTCTATGGTTAAGAGTCTCTTTTTTGGTTTGTCTCTTTTTCTTTGTTTTGTTAGAATTAGTTCCATTTATTCACTTGTCTATCCTTTCCTTATTGATTATAAATGTTACATTGAACCTATGCAAAATTCTTAAAATATATTATGGTCTAATTTCCAAATTTTTCTCTTTATTTTCATTTGTCATTCTATCCTTATATTAATAATTTATTATTTTCTTCTAAAATTTATTGATCATTCTTCTAGCTGAGCTTTGAAGGCACTTTGATATTGGAATTGCCTTCAAGTTATAGTAAGTTTGGGTAGGATGAACCTCAAACGTTGAAGTTTTTCAAAAAATATATGACTGTATTTATCAAAGTCTCTTTGTTTCCCTCATCAAAGCTTTATAATTTTTTATTGTAAGGCTCGATTTCTTGTTATTCTTAGCTTATGTCTTTGTGTCATTATTCTTAGGTTGTTTGTATGTTGTATTATGGACGGGATCTTTTTCTCATTTTTAAAATGATTACTGATTTGGTAAAGAGAAGCTAATGATATTTGTATTTCTGTTTTTGAATTAAACAATAACATCAGAATTTATCATCTTAACCATACCAACTTAACCATTTTTAAGTATACAGTACATTCATGTTAACTATATGCACAGTATTGTGCAACAGATCTCTAGAAGGTTTTGGGGCGCCTGGGTGGCTCAGTCGTTAAGCGTCTGCCTTCGGCTCAGGTCATGATCCCAGGGTGCTAGGATCGAGCCCCGCATCGGGCTGCCTGCTCAGCAGGGAGCCTGCTTCTCCTTCTCCCTCTGTCTACCACTCTGCCTACTTGTGCTCTGTCAAATAAATAAATAAAATCTTTAAAAAAAAAAAATCTCTAGAAGGTTTTCATCTTGTAGAACTGAAATTCCACCCTCATTGAATGACTTCTCTTTCTTCTCCCCCAAGCCCTTGGCAACCACCATTCTTTCTGTTACCGTGAGTTTGATTACTTTACTAGTTGCATTTTTTGTAATAATTCTTCTTCCTAAACTTAAAAAACCTATTATAATACTTTCTTACTTGATTTCAAGAGGGGCAATCCTATAACCTTCTGAATCACTTGGGATGCTTCTGGGTACAGGTAACAGAAACCCCTATTCAGACTGACAACAGTTCTCACCTCACAGTGAACAGGAAGCTCAGAGGAGAGAAAAGACAAAGCTCAGTATGTTCATCTGCTAATGCCACATTCTCTTAGCCTCACTTTCTTCTCTCTGTGGCTTTTTCATAAGGCTGTGTTGGGATAGCTGTAGAAGTTTCAGGAGTCAAATCTAGATAAGGTTCCGAGGATTATGTCTGTCTCTAAGTGAGGACACCTTTCCCAGCTGTTTCCCGACCAGCTGCTTCTCAGTTCCTATTGACAGAAGTAAAACTCCTGTCCGTCACGAAGTCAGTCACTGCAAACGGAATTGGATTATCATGGTTGTCTTGGATTAATTTTCTGGTGTGAAATAGATGTTGAGTAATCAACTAAAGTGACCACCACATTTTCCAATTACTCAATGCCTTCCTTTCTACTAGAACTTCCAGTACAGTTTCATGTTTAAGAGCAAAAGCTTTTAGGGGCGCCTGGGTGGCTCAGTCGTTAAACGTCTGCCTTCGGCTCAGGTCATCCCAGGGTCCTTGGATCGAGCCCGCATCAGGCTCCCTGCTCGGCCAGGAGCCTGCTTCTCCCTCTTTTGCTCCCCCTGGTTGAGTTCCCTCTCTGGCTGTCTCTCTCTGTGTGTCAATAAATAAAATCTTAAAAAAAACCAAAACCAAACCAAAGGCTTTTGTGCCAGAGACTTGGATTTCCCCTGGTTCTGCCAGTCCCTCACTATTATCTTAGTATAAATTATTTAATTTGTTTTGAACTCTGTTTCCTCATCTGTAATCGTGGAGATAATAGTAGATCTTAAAGAGTTTTTGTCAATGTCAAATGAGCTATAAAATAATATGCCCATTTAATTCTAGCTATCCTTGCCCAATTTTCTTTTTTAGAATTTCTCATGACAAAGATTCCATTTCGAGGATAATGGCCATAATGCATGCTTGTTTTATTTTTTACTAACTGAAGTGCCTTGAGTGTTTCAATATCGAGATATGTTAGCAATTCGTAAGAAGTATTTTTTTCTTGTATTAAGGATGTGTTTTTCCATTCCATTTTGAATAAGAGAATCATATACAGATATTAAGTATAATCACATTTCTTTTAATATCATCTATTGGTCATTATAAGAGTTGAGTTAGAAAATGTAGATAATTTAGCAGGGAACAAAATGATTTAAAAAAAAAAATCCTGTCCCCATTGAGCTTACATTTAAGCAGATGGTAGATAGACAAAACAGGTCATTAAGCTGTGTGATATGATAATAATAATAATGATAAATATTTTGGTGATAAAACAGGGAAGGGCTATACATTATCCTGGAGGTGGATGGTGGGGTAGTTGGAGTTTTAATTTGGATCACAGGGAAGTGGTTGGCAGGAAAGATTAGCAGGATGAGAAGATTAACTTTAGAGCAGAGATCTAATGGAGGAAGGGAGCGAGTCACATGAATATCTGGAAGAAGAACCTTCCCATGAGAGGAGAAAGCAAATGCAAAGCCCCTGAGATTGGGGTGCCTGGCTGGCTCAGTTGGTAGAGCATGCAGCTCTTGATCTCGGGGTTATAAGTTCAAGCCCCCACGTTAGGTGTAGAGATTACTTAGAAATAAAATCTTAAAAAAAGAAAACCAAAAAACCCCACAAAGCCCCTGAGGTCAAAGTATGCCCTGCTGGTTTGACAAATAGCAAGGAGGCCACTGTAGTGAGAGGAGTGAGGAAGCTGTGCAGTAGTAGAGCTGGCGTTGGTCTGGGTGGGCTGTTGGCAGGCCTTGGGTTTTCACCGAGTGACATGGGGAGGCACTGCAGAGTCTTGAGCGGAGAAGAACTTGTACTGTATGTGGTAACAAGGGCATTGTGGCCGCAGTGTTGTAAATGACTCTAAGCGGGAAAGAGGGGAAGCCAGGAAACTGATTAGGCCTCAAGGTTCTAGGCCTGAGCCCTGGGACACTCCACACTAGGAGGTCGGGAAGGTGAGGCCGATCCGGCGAGAGAGGCTGAGAAGGAACAGCAGTGGAGATAGGCAGAAAATAGTCTGGGAGGGAGGGAGTTCAGAGAGCCAAGTGCAGAAAGGGTTCAAGGAGGCAGAGGTGTTCAACTGAAATACAGCACATTTGAAGAGTGACTGCTGACTATTGAAGTTAACAATGTGGAGGTCATAGGGGACCTTGAAACCAGGGCAGTGTGAGAAAATGTTGTGTGGGAAGTGGTGGTTCAAGGTGGATTGAAGGGGGGTTCGAGAACAAGTGGGAAGAGAGAAAATTGGAGATTGTAAGTTCCAGCACCTCTTAGAAGGATTTGCCTTTTTTTTTTTTTTTTTTTTTTTAATTTTTATTTATTTGACAGCGAGAGAGGGAACACAACAGGGGGAGTGGGAGAGGGAGAAGCAGGCTTCCCACGGAGCAGCTATCCAGGACGTACTCAGATTAAGTAACTAAAAACAGCATAACAGAGATAGTAAAAAGTAAGCAAGCTTTTTTCTGGTGTGAAAAGGGCTCAATCCCAGGACCCTGGGACCATGACCTGAGCCGAAGGCAGAGACGCTTAATGACTGAGCCACCCAGGCGCTCCAGGATTTGCCTTTTTAAAATATATGTGCTTGTAATGTCTTATTTTGATTTTACAGAAAATGGGCCATTCTGCTTGAAAGGATGTCTTTTTTTTTTTTTTTTTTAAGCATCTTGTGTTGTCAACATTTCTCTGTATTAAATAGTTTTTTGAAAAAGTGGTTTTCAAAGACTGTACAACATTAGTAGCTTGGAAAAAATGAACATAGAATAGGAAACCTTGTTTTCTTGTAAAATTGATAAATCCAGAGAATTAATTTCAATTAGGATATGTGATATGAGGGTCCCTGCAGTGCAGTGAGATTGTGTACCCCACATGTCTTAAACACTGCAGATGTGTACCAGGAATTCTGTCTGGCTTATTTATGGCCGTCCCTCTATTCAGTCAGTTTGGCTGGTAAAATTATATCATCTTTGGTTCTTTTGGCTCCTTCAGTGGGCACTGAGATGTCGGTGCTTGGCATGTGCAGTGGAACGAGCACTGAATGAGGCGTCAGGACTCTGGATTTTGGTCCCAGCACCACTACCCAGTAAACAGGTGGTGCAAGTCTCTGTACAAATGCTTCAACTTTTGACTCCAGTTTCCTCCTCTGAGAAATGGCAGTGTTGGATCGAATGATTCCTGACGTTTTTTTTTTTTCTTTTTTTCCGGCGCTGATCCTAAGTGAATTGCATGAGGTCAAACAAGACCCTTTGACTTTCTGGTTTCTACTTAAAGCTTCTAGTCCCTCTCTTGAGATTTGAGCGGAGGTGAAAGACTCAGGAGCAGGAACTCCTTCACTGTGGCCAACGATAACTCTGATGAAAAGACTTTAGCCTGAAAGGTTTTAAAACATGTAGTGTTGGCTTTTAGGGGAGGTCACTCCGGGTGTGTGGAGTCCGTTTCTCACCACTCCGGGAGCTGATCCTCAGTAGAATGTATCAGGGGCATTGACTGGCTACAGACCCTGCCCTGGGTTTCCCTGGTAGCCAGAGTAGCACAGTGGAAAGTTACATTCACTTGAATCATACTCGTATTGTATTTTCTTTCCTCCTCTGGCTTCCTGATAAAATAGAGAATCAATTTTTTAGTGATTTTTACCTGACACATGCAATTATGTTTTTTTTTTCCTTCCTTCCTTTCCTGGTTGTAGATTTATAATTCACTCACCCATTATTAAGTTTTCAGTTAGATGATCAAGGTTTGAGGTTTTAAAATGCCATAAGCGTTGAAAGATAGCTGGGGAAAGAAACAGAATAAAGCAGCCATGTGAAAATAGTTGCCGAGGAGAAGCAAGTATTGTACAGTTGCAGTGAGTTCGTTTACTTAAATGTCTCTGAATTTAAAAGGACATATCAAATTGTTAACACACTTATACCATCTATGACAATAAAATACAGCTTTATATCAGAGTTGTTTCATATATGCCCTCAGGTAAGCGGCTTCATTATGACAATGAAGTTCTCCTGACTATATAATTAAAACAACAGTACTTTGGGTGTATGTTCACAGACATACATAGCCATAGTATGCCTTTGGAAATACCTACTTTCATTTGAGCAAATAAGTCTCCTAAAAGCAGCAAAAAGGAGAAAATGTTAATTCAGTCATTAGCCTTTAAGCTTGCTTACTTTTTACTATCTCTGTTATGCTGTTTTTAGTTACTTAATCTGAGTACGTCCTGGATGATTTAGAAATCTACGTGAGGTTAAGCACATAATACTAAGTGGCTAAGATGTCTTATTTATACATTTTTCTTGCTAAATATTACATTTAAAAATATTTTTTCTTTGATTCCGCTATAACAGCTGAACAGAAGACAGAATAGCCTCATTATTGTAGGAGAATTTCTCTGTTCCCTGCAATGATTCCAGAAGCTCTCGCACACTTCATCAGTGTTGTTGTGATTCTTTGGCTGCAGGATATTTGGCAGCTGTTGCGCCCCACCGACAAATCCTATTCATACTTCTTTTCCATTCACCACTGCCATTGGAGAATTGATTTCTCTTTCCTCTACTCTAACCTTTCCCGATTCATTTTGGATTGTTCAATGTGAAACATTTTAATTTCATATCATACAGCTATTCAGCTCACAATCCCTTTTTTAACCTGTCACCAGGGTAACAGCATAGCATGCTTTCTTTAGGCAATCAGGTTTTTATTTCACATGCTTAATGTTGCATTAAATGTTTGCATTTTGCTTAACCCCCCTTAAAAACTTTGAACTCTGGATATGTTTTAAAGGATAATAAAATCCTTGATTTTTGAATTGAAACTAAATCAACACCATCACTACATTCATAGTAAAATGTCAAATGATTAATTTACATAATTCAACGATTATTATTAAAAATCCAAGTTAGCCAATCTGTGTAAGGCAATTTTCTGTAGATAATGGAGGAATATTTATATATATTTATGTTTCACCTTGTTCCAAAAGAGGATTTAAAGGAGATTTAGAGAGATTTGTCAGAGAAGTAAACATTTAAAAGGGCAATGGAATTGGTGCAAATAGAAAAATATATCTTTTGAAGGTAAGACTTAATTTTTCAATATAATGTTCTTTTCTCTATTTGTGTGTGTGTGTGTGTGTGTGCTTTAAATATATATACTATAATGATTTATTATTTGATGATGGATGAGGGAATCTACCAGAATGAGATTAAAAGATTCTTCTAGGAGATTGATTTGGGCCCTGTGTTCCTTAACAGCTATTTATACATTTACTTGAGTACGGGCACACCTCAGAGATACTGTGATTTTGGTTCTAGACTACCACAATAAAGTAAATCTCACAGTAAAGCTGGTCAAATTTTTTGGTTTCCCAGTGCAAATAAAAGTTATGTTTATACTATACTGTAGTCTGTTAAGCATGCAAAGCACTGTGTCTAAAGAAAGCATGTACACACCATACTTTAAATTACTTTATTGCCAAATAAATGCTCACCATCATCTGAGCTTTCAGCGAGCTATATAATTGCTGACCACAAATCGCTGTAACAAATCTAATAATGAAAAAGTTTAAAATACCGTGATAATTACCAAAATGTGACAGAGACACAAAGTGAGCAAATGGAAAAGTGGTGTTGATAGACTTGCTTGAAGCGGGATTGCTACAAACCTTCAATTTGTTTAAAAAAAAAAAAATGCAGTATCTGTGAAGTATAAAGCAGAGCACGATAAAACAAGGTATGCCTGTACTACTTTTTCTTTAAAAGAAATCTAATAATAATGATAGATTAGTAAAGATGAAAAATGAATGTTTAGATCTTGATTCTTTGAATTGAATAGACTTGAGTTTCTCTTTATAGACCTACTTTCCATCTTTATTTGAAATAACAGTTTCCGTGAACTTTGTTCTGTGAATAAATTTTATGAAATTTGGAATATTCTAAGAAATACAAAGAAATGTGTAAGAAAAGAGCAGGGATTAGTAATCCATGTTGTCTGAAAGCACTGTTAATTTAAAAAAATATTAGCATAGTAGCTCTTTAAGTATCCTAATATTCCCTTATGTAATCACTAAAGTTCTCACATTAATCTATAGGATAAACTCTGAATTAAGCTGCCCATTTTTTTCTTTTAAACTGTCTTTTTATTTTACTTAAAAAATTGATTTAGTATTTTTGGAATTTCTGGCTTCTCACAGTGTGTCAGACTTAATTTCATACCTTGAGTGCTCATGTGTAATGAATTGCCCTGAATCTAGGTCTGGATGGTCTAGATGACCAGTGTCCTGGCCTTCTACCTCACAAAGGTCACTTTCTTTTGGTACAATAAATTCCTGAATATATATTTTAATGATAATAACTTTTTACCTTCAGAGTTAGAGTTACTAGATTATTCCAAAAGGAACAAATAGCACTCCTTGTGATGAGTTGCTGGGGCTTAGAGTAATAACAATTCCTGCCCTGTAGGAAGCTTAAAGTGTAATGGGATAGGTAGACATTAAACAGAAAATAATTCTGAAGACTGCTAGAGGAGAAGTGCAGCTTGTCCTGGTGAGGGAAAGGAATCTCACTTGCAGGTTAGCAATATTATGTCAATGTCCAGTTTTCAGTAAAATGTTACAAAACATGCAAAGAAATGTGGAAGTATGTTCCTTTTACAGGTTAAAAAATCAATAGTAACTGTCCAGGAGGGGGCCCAAATGTTGTGCTTTATTATGCAATAACCTTAAATAACCTGTTAAAAATATATTCAAAGGACTAAAGGAAGCCAGATATAAAGAATTAAAGAACAGAATGGCAACCGTGTCTCACTAAATAGAAAATACTGATAAAAATTCTAGAGATGAAAATACAATGCCTACAATGAAAAGTATACTAGGGAGGACTCAACCATAGGTTTGAGCTGGCAAAAGAAACTATCAGCAATTTTGAAAATACATTAATTGAGATTATCTAGTGTGAAGAATAGAAAGAAAAATGAATAGAGCTTCAAAGACCTATGGGATACCATCACATGTACTGACATACATGCTGAGTCCCAGAAGGCGAAGAGAAAAAAGATAAAGGGATGGAAAGAAGATTTAAAGAAATCATAGCCAGGGGTGCCTGGTTGGCTCAGTAGGTAGAGCATGTGACTCTTGATCTCAGGGTCATGAGTTTGAGCTCCACTTTGGGTGTAGAGCTTACTTAAAAAAGAGCAAAAAACATCTCAAATTTCATGAAAAACATTAATCTGAACATTCAAGAAACTTGGTAAACTAGGAGAAGCTCAAAAAGATCTATATCTACACACATCATTGTCAAATGGTGAAAAACCAAACAGAATCTTAAAAGCAGCAAGAGAAAAATGACTCATCCAGTGAAAGGGGGATTCTCAATAAGATTAGGAGTTAACATCTCATCAGAAACCATGGAGCCCTGAAGAGAATAGGATGGTATATATATAAAGTGCTGAAGAAAAACAAAAACAAAAAAAGAATGCCACCAAAGAATTCTATATCCAGCAAAACTATCCTTTAAAAATGAAGGATACATTAAGACATTCCCAGGTAAACAACACCCAAGAGGAATCCATTGCTAGCAGACCTACTCTACAAGAAGTATGAAATGAAGTTCTTCAGGGTGAAATGAAAGGACACTAAACAGAAACTTAAATACACATGAAGTAATAAAGTGGTTAAAGATTACTACATCAGTAAACATAAAAGACCGTGGAAATGTGTTTTTACTTTGTACATCTTTTTTCTTCTGATTTAAAAGATAACTGCATAATGCAATAGTTATAATTCTAAGTTGATAGGTGCACAATATATACAGATGAAATTTATATGACAATAGGACAGATGAGGGTGGAGGAAGCAAGATATATTGGAGCAGATTTCCTGTATGATATTGCAGTTGAGTTAGCATTAATCCAAACTATGTGTTTAAACCTAAGGTGCTAATTGTAATCCCTAGGGTAACCACTAAGAAAATAGCTTTTATTTATTTTTTTTATTTTTTATTTTTTTTTAAAGATTTTATTTATTTGAGAGAGAGAGAATGAGAGCGAGCACATGAGAGGGGGGAGGGTCAGAGGGAGAAGCAGACTCCCTGCCGAGCAGGGAGCCCGATGCGGGACTCGATCCAGGGACTCCAGGATCATGACCTGAGCCGAAGGCAGTCGCTTAACCAACTGAGCCACCCAGGCGCCCAGAAAATAGCTTTTAAAAGTAGTAAATGAGGGGCGCCTGGGTGGCTCAGTCGGTTAAGCGTCTGCCTTCAGCTCAGGTCATGATCCCAGGGTCCTGGGATTGAGCTCTGCATTGGGCTTCCTGCTCAGTGGGGAGCCTGCTTCTCCCTCTTCCGCTCCCCCTGCTTGTGCTCTCCCCCTCTTTTTCTTTGTCTCTCTCACTGTCAAATAAATAAAATCTTTTTTTTTAAAGTAGTAAATGAAACATCAAGGGAATTAAAATGGTACACTAGAAAAATAAAAGAAGGCAGTCATGGATGAATCGAGAACAAAAAAGACATATATAAAGAGCAAAAATCAAAATGAGAGAGGTAAATCCTACTTGAGTATATTAAATGTAAAGCGATTAAGCATGCAAGTCAAGGGCAGATTGGCAGAATGGATAAAAAACAAGATCAAAGTATATGCTTTCTACAATAGACATTATTTTTAAAATTTTCTATCCATTTATTTAGTTTTCATCATCATCTTTAATCCGCATTCCCCCACCCCCTCCCTTCTGGTAACCATCAGTTCTCTATAGTTAAGAGTCTGTTTGTTGGTTTGTCTCTGTTTTTTCCCTTTGCTCATTTGTTTTGTTTCTTAAATTCCGCATATGAGTGAAATCGTATGGTATTTGTCTTTCCCTGACTTACTGCACTTAGCATTATACTCTCTAGTGCCATCCATGTCGTTGCAAATGGCAAGATAAACAAGATCAAACTGAATGCTTTCCATAATAGATATACTTTAAATTCAAAGACACAATAGGTTGAAAATAGGATAGGGTTATCAGACAAATATTTGTAATACTAATTTTGTTATTACTAATGCTAGTATCAGACAAAATAATTTTTTTAAAGATTTCATTTATTCATTTGACAGAACACAGCAGGGGGAGTGGCAGGCAGAGGGAGAGGGAGAAGCAGGCCCCCCGCTGAGCAGGGACCCTGATGCGGGGCTTGATCCCAGGACCCTGGGATCATGACCTGAGCCAAAGGCAGACACCCAACTGACTGAGCCACCCAGGTGCCCCCAGACAAAATAATTTTAAGACAAAAATTGTTATTGGAGACAAAGAGATTTTATAATGTTACAAATGTCTATCAGAAAGCTATAAAAGTGATAATTTATGTACCAAATAATTGTTGTGGACTGTTGTACCCCGTTTTCACTAATGGTTATAGAACAATTGGACAAGATCAACAAGGAAGTAGAAGACTTGAAAAACACTATAAACCAAATAGATCCAATACGTTATCTATAGGCCAGTCCAAGCAACAGCAGTAGAATATGCAACTTAAGGAAATTCATAAATATGTGGAAATTAACCTAAATAACAAGTAGGTTAAAGGAGAAATTACAAGAGAAATTAGAAAATATTTTGAAATGAATGAAAACAAAAACACAGTATCCAAAAACTTATGAGATGCATTGAAATAGTGTTTAGAAGGAAATTTTAGAGCTATAAACACATATTTTAAAAAAGAAGAAAGATACCAATTACCTCATCTTCCACTGTAGGAAAATAGGAAAAGAGCAGGCTAAACCCAAAGCAAGCAGAGGGAAGGAAATACTAAAAATTAAAATGGAAATAAATAGAGAATAGAAAGTAAAGGAGATTAGTAAAAGCAGAATTTGGTTCTTGGGCAGATCAACAGAAACGCAAACCTTTACATAGACTGCCCAAGAGAGAAAGACTCCAGTTGTTACAGTTGGTAATGAAAGAGGAGGTATGCATATGGACCTTACAGAAATTAAAAAGATTATAAGGAAATAACCTGAACAGTTGTATGCCAACAAATTTGGCAACTTATAAAATGGAGAAATTTCTGGAAAGATGCAAGCTACGGGCACGGAATCAAGAGGAAATAGAAAACCTGCATAGACCTGAAACAGACTGAATCCATCATCACAAAACTTCCCAGAAAGAAGAGCCTGGGACTGGAAGACTTCACCGGTGAATTCAGTGAGGTATTTAGAAGGGAATTAATACCAATTCCTTACAAACTCCCAAAAATAGAAAAGGGAAAAATTTGCAACTCATTCTATGAGAGCAATATTACCATGACCCTAAAATCAGTTAAAGATGTTATGAGAAAAGGAAACTAGAGACCAAAATCCCTCATAAATGTTAATGCAGCAGTCCTCCACAAAATACAAACAAATGGAACCCAGGAATATATAAAATGATTATACACTCTAACCAGGTGAGATTTGTCTTAGGAATACATAGTTGGCTTAACATCCAAAAATCAGTGTAATAAACCATATTAATAAAGGACAGAAATCACAGGATTATCTCAAATGCAGGGAAAAAAAAAAACATTTGACAAAATCCAACAGCCTTTCATGATAAAAACCACTCAGCTGATTAGGAATAGAAGGGAACTTCCTCATCCTGATAAAGGCCATTTCTGAAAAACCTGCAGCTAATATTATATTTAATGGTATATGACTGAATGTTTTCTCCCAGGATCAGGAATAAGACAAGGATGTCTGTTAATTTTTTTTCAGCATTGTACTGTTCCTAGGCTAGTTTGGCAAGAAAAATAAAAAGTGTTAAGATGGGGAAGAAACAAAACTATATTTCCAAATGACATGATCTTATATGTAGGAAGTCTTAAGGAATTTACAAAACGATTTTTTTTTCCGTTTGACAGGGAGTACTTTATTTAAACCGATCAGAGAAATGGACAGCTTGGGTCTGTAACAAAGCATTGTGTTTTAAAGCATAAGTCAGTAATTGTATATGAAAATAGACACTCCTACATACAGATTAACTGATCAGAGCACAACTTCTCAATGTTCAAAATAGAATAAGCTTCCCTGTTAAAGCAGCACCTTTGTGACATTTTTAACTTTAGTTTTCCTCTCCTCCTCCTTCACTCTCTCCTTCAACAGAATCCACACCATCCTCATAATCCTGCTCAAGGGCAGCGATGTCCTCATGGGCCCTGAAAACACTCCTTCCTCCATGCCCTCACCCACATACCAGTGAAAAAGGCACACGTGGCGTACATCAGGTCAAACTTGTGGTCCAGGCGAACCCAGGCCTCAGCAGTGGCTGTGGTGTTGCTCAACATGCACACAGCTTACTGTACTTTGGCCAGGTCTCCACCAGGTACCATAGCGGGAGGCTGGTGATTAATGCCCACTTTGAAGCCAGTGGCGCATAGGCCCACACACTGGATGGTATGCTTGGTCTTGATGGTGGCAAGGGCACTATTGACATCTTTGGGAACCATGTAGGCACAGTACAACAGGCAGTAAGCCATGTATTTATCATGGCATGGGTCACATTTCACTGTCTGGTTGGCTGGCTCAAAGCACACATTGGTGATCTCTGCTACGGAAAGCTGTTAATGGTGGCTTTCTCAGCAAAGATAACGGGGGCATATGTGACTAGAGGGAATTGGATATAGGGCTAGGGAACCAGGCTGGTCTGGAATTCTGTCAGATCAACGTTCAGAAATCCATCAACTTTGAGGGATGCAGTAATGGAGGACACAATTTGACCTATTAACATATTTAGGTGAGTGTAGGTTGGACATTCAATATTGAGGTTTCTATGACATGTCATAGATGGGCTCGTTGTCTACCATGAAGGCATAATCAGAGTGCTCCATGGTGGTGTGGGTAGTGAAGATGGTGTTGTAGGGCTCAACTACAGCTGTGGAAACCAGGGGCAGGAACAGAGGGCACGGCTGGGTAAATGGAGAACTCCAGCTTGGACTTCTTGCCATAATCGACAGAGAGATGTTCCATCAGAAGGGAGGTGAGCCGGAGCCAGTCCCCCCTCCATAGCTGTGGAAAACCAGGAAGCTTTGAAGACCATGCATTGGCCGGCCAGTTTCTGAATTTTGTCCAAGACAAGGTCAGTGATCTCCTTGCCAATGGTGTAGTGCCCTCTGGCATAGTTATTGGCCGCATCTTCCTTGCCTGTGATGAGCAACTCAGGGTAGAAGAGCTAGAGGTAGGTGCCAGTGCAAACCTCAGTGACCGGGTCCATGCTTACCAGCACCCGTCTCACTGAAGAAGCTGTTGAAGGAGTCATCTCCTCCCCCAGTGGTCTTGTCACTTGGCATCTGGCCATTGGGCTAAGTGCTGTGTTCTAGGCAATAGAGCTCCCAGCAGGCGTTGCTCATCTGGACCCCAGCCTGGCCATCATGGATGGAGATGCAGTCACACATGGTTGCTGCTTTGCCGCCGACTAGCAGACGGCGGAGAGGAAGAGGAGAGGTGGTTGCTTCTTACAGTGCGACTCTTAGGCGGTCGATAGAAGAGAACCTCAGGAATTCACAAAAATCTGTTAGAACTAATGACTTTTGCAAGATTGCAAGATACGAGAATGACATGCAAATATCGGTTTTATTTTTATATGGTACCAGTGTACAAACTGAAAAGGCAATTAACAATTTTATTTACGATAGCACCAAAAAGAATATAATACTGAAGCTTAAATTTTTTAAAAAGTGTAAGACTTGTGTGCCGAAAACTACAGAACAGTTTTTGATATAAATTAATGACAACTCAAATGAATAAACTTCCCACATTCATGGATCAGAAGACCTAAGATGGTAGTACTCACCCCAACATGATGTACAAATTTTGTGCAATCCCTCTTACAATCTCAGCTGTGTTTTTTGCAGAAATGGTCATCTGATTACAAAATTTGTATGAAAGTGCAAGGGACTCAGCATAGCCAAAATAGTCTTGAAAAAGAACAAAACGAGGAGACTTCTACTTCCGCATTACAAAATTTGTTACAAAGCTGCAGTGATATAGACAGTGTTGTACTGGCATAAGGATAGATGTGTTGATCAAAGGAATAGAATGTAGGGTCCAACATAGTTAAAGTATGATCAGTTGGTTTCAACAAGTGTATGAAGACAATTTAGAGTATTTACATATAATTTTTTAAATAAATGCTGCTGGGGCAACTGGATATCTTCATGCAAAAGATCGAAGTTGGTCCTCTCCCTATACCATACACAAAAATGAACCTAAAAAGAAAAAAAATTAGTCGTAAAAGTAGGAGCTTTGTTAACTTTGGGTTAGGTGATGATTTCTTATGTAAGATGTCAAAGATGTACAAGAAACAAGGAAAAAAAAACTTATATGCTTTAAAAGGCACCATCAAGTAAGTAAAAAGCCTAACCCTAACCCAACCTACAGAATAGGAGAAAATACTTGCAAGTCATATATTTGTTGTTAGGAGACTTTTGTCTGGAATATGTAAAGAACTCTTACAACTCAATAGTAAAGAGACAGCCCAATTTAAAAAAGGGCAAAGGACATGAATAGAAATTTTTCCAAAGATGATACACAAATTACCAACAAGCCTATGAGAAGAGGCTCAGAATTATTAGTCCTCAGGAAAATGCAAATCAAAACCACAATGAGCTACCACTTTATGTCCATTAGGGTGGCTGTAATAAAAAAAAGATGGACAATATCAAAGTGTTGGTGAGGATGTGGAGAAATTGGAACCCTCGTACATTCCTGGTAGGAATTAGAATAAAATGGTGCAAACCTGGAAATAATTTGGCAGTTTCTCAAAATGTATGACATTACCTCATGACCCAGCTATTCTCCTTCCAGGGTTATACCCGAGGAAAATGAAATCTTAGGTCCACACAAATGTTGCATATAAATGTTCATACTGACATTTTTCATAATGAGTGAACAGAAACAACCCTAATGTTCACGAAATGATATGTAATATTAAATAAAGTGTGTGTATTTTTAGAATGGAATATTATTCAGTGATAAAAAATAACATATTGACACTTCCTACAGCATGGATGAAATTTGAAAACACTATGCTAAATGAAGGGAGGCATCATAATAGACCACAAATTCTTTGATTCCACTTATATGAAATATCTAGAATAAGCAAAGCTGTAGAAATAGAAGGTACATTAGTAGTGGTGTAAGGCTGTGGAGGTTGGGGGAGGGGAACATGGAGTGACTGCTAGAGGGTCCAAATTTTCCTTTTTGGGGTTACGAAAATGTTTTAAAATTGCGTGGGTGATGGGTACACAACCCTGGATATACTAAGCACTATTGAATTATGCAGTTTAGATGGGTTAAATTTATGGTGTGTGAGTTTTATGTCAGTAAAGCTGCTTAACGTTTTTAAAATGTATTTTATATTCAAGAACTTATTTTCCTACTGGTATAATAGAAGTTCAAATTTTAGGAATTAAAATGAGGTGGGATTATTTCTCCTCATAAAGTGTTTATATGACTGCTCTCAATTTAGTTACGTGAATAAACTTTACGAGTATAGATGTCAGGTGTTCCTGGGCTACTACATGGTGGGTAGAAGTGGTACATATTTGGGCGCCTGGGTGGCTCAGTTGGTTAAGCAACTGCCTTCGGCTCAGGTCATGATCCTGGAGTCCCGGGATCGAGTCCCACATCGGGCTCCCTGCTCAGCAGGGAGTCTGCTTCTCCCTCTGACCCTCCTCCCTCTCACTCCCTCTCATGCTCTCTGTCTCTCGTTCTCTCTCTCGCAAATAAATAAAAAATCTTAAAAAAAAAAAAAAGAAGTGGTACATATTTGTGATCCAGTATTCTTCCATTTTTTATTTCCTCCTCTGCCTTTGAATGTGAGTGATATAAAGTTAAATCAGCATGGAGAATTTCTTTTTTTTTTTTAATTTTATTTTATTATGTTTTGTTAGTCATCATACATTACATCATTAGTTTTTGATGTAGTGTTCCATGATTCATTGTTTGCGTATAACACCCAGTGCTCCATTCAATACATGCCCTCCTTAATACCCATTACCGGGCTAACCCATCCCCTCACCCCCCTCCCCCACCTCCCCTCTAAGACCCTCAGTTTGTTTCTCAGAGTCCATAGTCTCTCATGGTTCGTCTCCCCCTCTGATTCCCCCCCCCTTCATTTTTCCCTTCCTACTATCTTCTTCTTCTTTTTTTTTTTTTTTAAACATATAATGTATTATTTGTTTCAGAGGTACAGGTCTGATTCATCAGTCTTACACAATTCACAGTGCTCATACCCTCCCCAGTGCCCATCACCCAGCCACCCCATCCCTCCCGCCCCCCTCCACCACTCCAGCAACCCTCAGTTTCTTTCCTGAGATTAAGAATTCCTCGTATCAGTGAGATCATATGTTCTTGTCTTTCTCTGATTGACTTATTTCGCTTAGCATAATACCCTCTAGTTCCATCCACGTCGTTGCAAATGGCAAGATTTTGTTGTTTTTTGTTTTTTGATGGCTGCATAATATTCCATTGTATATATATACCACATCTTCTTTATCCATTCATCTGTTGATGGACATCTTGGCTCTTTCCATAGTTTGGCTGTTGTGGACATTGCTGCTATAAACATTGGGGTGCATGTACCCTTTTGGATCACTACATTTGTATCTTTGGGGTAAATACCCAGTAGTGCAATTTGCTGGGTCATAGGGTAGTTCTATTTTCAATTTTTTGAGGAACCTCCATACTGTTTTCCAGAGTGGCTGCACCAGCTTGCATTCCCACCAACAGTGTAGGAGGCTTCCCCTTTGCATCCTTGCCAACATCTGTCATTTTCTGACTTGTTAATTTTAGCCCTTCTGACTGGTGTGAGGTGGTATCTCATTGAAGTTTTGATTTGGATTTCCCTGATGCTGAGTGATATTGAGCACTTTTTCATGTGTCTGTTGGCCATTTGGATGTCTTCTGCCCATTTCTTGATTGGATTATTTGTTGTTTGGGTGTTGAATTTGATAAGTTCTTTATAGATTTTGGATACTGGCCCTTTAACTGATATGTCATTTGCAAATATCTTCTCCCATTCTGTCGGTTGTCTTTTGGTTTTGTTGACTGTTTCCTTTGCTGTGCAAAAGCTTTTTCTCTTGCTTTTTGCCCTTGCTTCCCTTGCCTTTGGCGATGTTTCTAGGAAGAAGTTGCTGCGGCTGAGGTCAAAGAGGTTGCTGCCTGTGTTCTCTAGGATTTTGATGGATTCCTGTATCACATTTAGGTCTTTCATCCATTTTGAGTCTATTTTTGTGTGTGGTGTAAGGAAATGGAGCATGGAGAATTTCTAGTTTCTATTGTGGTATAGCTTACTTATTTCCTACTAACCCTCCTCCAGAAAACAATTATAAGCTCTGGAGAAGATCTACAACCATTTGAAGGCTCTGGATAACAACTGAAACCAGTCAGAATTCAAATGGACTTTGAGCATTTGTAGAAGGAAGCCACACTGGATGAACTCCACACGTATATGGCGCTTCCCCTGAAGGTGGTCACCATTGCACGCATGTATCCGAGCATGGCTGGAGCTCAGGAGTTAACCACAATCTTATTGACTTGAGGTCTTGGAGAATGATGCTTAGAATTGTAAGAACTGCTGAAAATTGAACAGGGATATCATGGCAAAAAGAGAGCAACAGAGTGAGGATTTCCATATCTGAATTTAGCTTCCCTCAAATAGATGTCGTTGACTCCTGAAATGTGCATGCATAAAGACTTCAGGAATTCCAGCATTGAATCCTGCTGGAATGATGAATGAACTGAACTGAAATTTCAGTTGCTGCCTGCCAAGGAGATGGTAATGTTTGGAGTTTGATCCTCACCAAATTTGAGGGGCTTGTAAACGCCTTGAGTTTTCCATGAAAACCCCAGAGGGACCATGTCTTAGGAGAAACATTAGGTTTCTGGAATAAGGACTTTCAATGACTTCTGGATTTGGACTTTTAATTCCCTAAGAACAAAACCAAATAGCACAAAGGTGAGTCTCCACGACTTCAGAGTGATCAGCCAGTAATTTAACTGCCTACTGTAGTGAAAATCAGTACTTTTTAGGGGAAGATAACAGAAAAATACAGTCTCTATAACATTTCCACAATCCGCGATACAAAAAACAATTCACTTGGCATACAGTTCAAGAAGTAAAATTGACCCATGGTCAAGTGAAAAAGCAGTGAGTAGAAACCAACTATGAGACTACTAAGATGTGATCATGGGATAGGACTTTTAACACAGTTATTAAAATTATTGTCAAATATTAAAGATCAAAATGAGGGAGTTAATAGGGCATATAAGCATTGATCTGGAAACTAACAAATTACCAACTAGAAATTCTAGATCTAAAATGGTACTATCTCTGCAATGGAAAACTTACAGGCGAGGCTGAAACACATACTGGTGCTGGCAGAGGAAGAGTTGGTAAACTTAGAAGAATAGAGACTATACGGTCTGAAGAGAAAAGGTACTTAATTTGCAAGTCTCAGTGACCTAAGTTGATAGGATTAGGAAGTCTAACTTATATGTATTTGGAGATACAGAAGAAAGAGAAAGACAGAAAATGGGGAAAAATATCTGAAAAATATTGTGTTATCTCCTTTAGATTGGAAACGGGACAGAGTTGTATTTGTCACTTTTATTCAACATTATGCTAGCGATCCTGGCCAGTACGATAGGAAATAAAAAAGTCCTGGAGATCAGAAACGGAGAAGTAAAGTTGTTCCTCTTCACAGAGGAGTTGTATTTTCATAGAAACCTGTAAGGAATCTATGAAACAATTACTGGAATAAATTTAGCAGAGTTGCAGGATAAAAAGTCAATCAAATATAAATTGTGTTCTGATAAACTAGCAAAAATGAATGACTATTAACAGTTTTATTTAATATAGCCTGAAAAACTTAGGCAAATACTTTAACAAATTAAATTCTAGACTGTCACTTGCCAGAGTACTAAGGCTTGGAAAAATAATGAAGCGTAAGTTTCCCAGACAACTTAATAGGTTACTTAAGAAAACTCTAAGGAATCTATGATACAACTAATAAAATTAAAACAAAAATAGGTATAATTACAACAAAAGAGACTCAAGACTGCCACACTTTGCCAAGAAAAATTCAAAATGTAAAATAGATGAGAGCTATTATTTTCGTGGATTGGATAAAATACTGTTAAGGTGTCAGCTCTCCCTCCATGAATGAAGAGATTCAGTGCAAGCCCAAACGTAATCCCATTGGGGTTGCTTTGGGGAGGATGGAGAAGAAATTGGCTGTTGGTTTTGAAATTTGTATGAAAATGCAAAGGGATCTAGAATAGCTAATACTGTCTTACTGATGGACAAAGCTACAGAACTTGGTCTACAGATTTTCTTGAAACAACTAGATGAACCTTACCTCTTCCTCTTTCCCATCACCCAAGAAAAAGATGAATCACAGCTCTACATATAAAACCTCTAAAGGAAAATATGAATATTTCTTCTGGGCCTTGCTATAGTCCAAACGCTTCTTAGCAAGTGCATAAAAGCACTGAACATAAAAGGGAAAATTCATGTTTTTATTACTATTAAAAATTTCCATTGAACAGCAGAGATATATGTTTGTTACAAAGACTGAAATCCTAAACGCTGATGATACCAAATGCTTGTGAGATTGTGGAACAACGGGAGCTCTCATTCATTGCTAATGGGACTGCAGATGGTACAGCCATTTTGGAATAAAGTTTAGCAGTTTTTTACAAAACTAAATATCCTTTTACCATATGATCCGGTAGTTGTACTCCTTGGTATTTATCCAAATGAATTGAAAATGTTTCTGCACTAAAAACTGCATGTGAATGTTTATAGCAGCTTCACTTATCATTGCCAAAACTAAGAAGTAACCAAAATGTCTCCTTTAATTAGGTGAATGGATAAGTAAACTGTGGTACGTCCAGGCAATGGACTTTTATTCAGCAATGAAAGGTATTAGCCATCAAGCCACAAAAAGACATGGAGAAACCTTAAATGCATAATGCTAAGTGAGAGCAGCCAATCTGAAAAGCTTACATTCTGGCTCTACAACATTCTGGAAAAAGCAGAATGTTGGAGACAGTAAAGATCAGTGGCTACCAGTGATCTGGGGGGATGAAGGAAGGGTTAAATAGGTAGAGCACAGGGGATTTTTAAGGTGAAACTATTCTATATGAGATCTTAATGGTGGAGACATGTCATTATACATTTGTTCAGGCATGTAGAATGCATAGCCCAGAGAATGAATCCTAATGTAAACTGTGGACTTCAGTTAAAGTATTATCAAATTATCAAAATGGATCAACATTGGCTCATCAATTTTAACAAATGTACCACAGCAATGCAGAATGTTTATAATAGGGACGCTGTATCCAGGGTGGGGTGAGGGAGGGTATATATAGGAGCTCTACTTCCTGCACAATTGTCCTGAAAACCTAAAACTGCTCTAAAAAAAATTAAGTCCATTAATTAAAAAAAAAAAACAAACAACTGCTGAAGGTAAGACATTTTAGAGAATATTTGTAAGCCATAGAGGGGGAGAAAGTACAACACATAAATCTGACAGAGGCTTTCTAAAAAAATAAAGAACTCCCACAAATCAGGAAGACCAGTATCTTAATAAAAAATGGGCAAATCTTTGAATACAAGTGACCAATAAGACTAATATTGAGGTGCCCAACGTTATTTGTTATAAGGGAAATGCACATTAAACTGTAATGAGATATATTCTCAGCCACTAGCCTGGCTAGAAGTAGAAACCCAACACGAGATGGTGGCAAGGTTATAGAGCAAGCTCTGTTGCTGGGGGCTGTACAGATATGTTTTAATACCTTGTAAAACAGGGTGGCAGTTTTTATAAAATTAAACATATGTTTACCCTCATATTTCCACTCCTAAGAGTTTTTACCCATAAGAAATCAAAACATCTGTCTTCAAAAAAGGCTCATACAAAGAATGTTTATAGCAGCTTTGTTCCTAAGATCCCCAAACTGGAAACAACCCAAATGTGCATCAGCAGAAGGATGAACTAATTTTGGTATGCTTGTACAATAGAGTACTACTCGGCAATAAAAAAAAGAATGAACTGTTCACCGTGCATCAACCTCGGAAACATTCCTTTGGGCAAAGAAAAGCCACACATAAGAGTGCCTCTTTTTGGTGTCTGTTTATGTGAAGCTTTAGTCTAATCTACAGTTGAACTACTGGGGGAAAGGGGCAGATTTCCTGGAAGGATAATGATGGAACTTAAAATTTTGAATTTCATTGTATATTAATATATTTTTAAAAAATAACAGGTTGTTGAAATAATGGAAGATTTCAGATATTGTGCCAAATTATGATAATGAGTGATGGTAATAACTCTTAGCATTCTGTGCCATGCACTAATCTGAGCGTGTTATACCTTTTATCTTCTTTAATGAGCATGTGGATAAAGTGTTCTTACTATCTTGGCCTCACTGATCAGGAAAGAGACACAAGGAGGATGAGTAACTTGGAAGGTCACATGGTGTTTGGGGTTGGTGGTCAGTCCAACCCCAGGGCTTGCAGGGGTGGTGGCTAAACTCCATCACCTTTCCTGACTAGTCATGTCTCGTGTTTAAA
This sequence comes from Halichoerus grypus, assembly GCF_964656455.1. NCBI lineage: Eukaryota > Metazoa > Chordata > Mammalia > Carnivora > Phocidae > Halichoerus > Halichoerus grypus. The sequence goes on along the minus strand of NC_135715.1, from coordinate 10,939,730 downwards.
TTGAGAACCTGAGGTCTTTATTGGTGGCAGAAGAAACAGCGTTTGCATAATATTAAAATCCATAAGATTATAAGTAACATTAGTATTTGTTTCTTAATTCAGGTGTCATTTGTGTTACTATTTGTAATGTAATGAATCAAACTTGGGGGTGTTCCACAACCCTTTCTCGGCAGTATTTTGTAATACACACTCTTTACACAGCCTCCTCTATTTGAATGTACACATTTTAAATTGCATATAGGCAGGATTCTATTCCTCTACTATGACAATTTCTAGCTTTGAAGAGGTTCTCTGAAAATGCTGCTTTTATCTTTCTTCTGCAGTGATGAACTTTAATGTTGGAGTGTTGTAAGTTCTCACATAATAAGGCTTAGATTTTTGTTTGCTTTGGCAGTAGACTTCTGTTTAAAATTCCTTTAATCTGTTCATTCCATGCTTTTTATATTCATTTTGATAGCTGATGGCTCTGTGAAGAATTTTATATGAATTTACTGAACTAATAAAACTTGTATTTGTAAATGCTTCTTCCATCCCAACTTGCTAAAAGTGAGTTTTTCAGCAAATTGCTGAATTTTTGTCTTTAGATTTTTTTTTCTTCCTGGAGGAAATAAGAAACAATTCATATACTAGATCTAAAGTTTCATTAAAATTGCTATGCCCTGTCTCAGGCATTTTAAGTGGGCCATCTGTCTAAACATCTCTCTCTTTTTTTTTTTCTGATCATTTCCTCGACTTATTCATGAACCATGGGAGGGCTCCTTTGTAGTCGCCATGTAGCTGGTTCCATCTACCCCCACTGAATACATCTATGTGCTTGCATAACATATCTTTTCACCGTGCTGGAAATTCTCTGAACTTGGTTCAGATGAATGGCCCACTTTTCTGAAGGCCTTTTTCTTCCTGCAAAGATTTGTATGCAGAAGCTGACCTCTGTGGCTATATGGAATGCAGCATATTATTCTTGATCATTTTACAGACCACCCACTGTGAAAGTTATGATCAAGGATTGCTTAATGATTCTTTGACCACTAACATTGTTTTAACTCAGTATTTCACTCTTAAATAGGTAATGGCACAATTGAAAACCAGCTTTTCTGAGTGTTTCATAATATGGTTTTGAGATGCTTATGATCCTTGATAACTAAAGATGCTGTGAGTGATGTTTACATAAAATCTTCCTTAAAACATGACATGTAATAGCAATGTATTTGGGTTAGTATTATTTACACTTCTTTGAGTAAAATATTCTAGTAAGTTAAATGTATTAGCAGTAAGTAACATTTGTGATAATCGGCTGACCGTTTTTACTATAAAATACAGAAAAATGTGGTTTTATTGAACATATTCATTCTGGTTGGCTGATGATAATCAAAGTGGACAGGTCTGGGTAAGGGCTGTTATTTGACTTGCTTTGTGAGTAGCTGTTTATGTGAATTCCCTTTTCCTGCATTTTGAGGGGTTTGTTTGTTTTTTGAAGTCTTAAATGATATCAGCTTTTCAAGTAACTAATAAGCTGCACAGATGAAGTTTGTGATCAGAGGGCAACCTCTTTTGGCATGTAGTTCAGTAAAGAAGCTGTTTTCTGTGTAAGGTTACTCTAGTGAGTTGTGTGAAACTCCAGGACCTCTTCTCTCCCTTTCCAGAGAGTGGTTTATAAAAATCTTTGAGACTATTTTGGATTTAATGGATAAATGTAACTCTTTTCTAAAATTTAAAATATCACTGTAAAATGTAACTGGTACCATCATAAGCATGTTTGTGCTGGTGGGATTCATATCAGTGTTTCAGAGTAATTATCATTACTCTAGTTGCAGTGGTTTTGCAGAAAATAGAGCACGTGGACTTTCAGGCTGGTGTGTGTTACTAGCTTTACTTAGAGTTTATTTCTGCTGCAGAGCTTATGGATCTTTATACTGGGCATATATACCCAAACCCGTCCAATTTTATTTTAAAACAAAACAAAATGACTTTCAAACTTAGGTAAAGCCAGAAGGGATCTTACCAAGTTGTGTCTGTAGAAGAGTGAACTCATAAGGAGATTCCACAGTGTGACCATTTTTTCTCATATCTCATGGGCTTGCTTCCACAGGGAAGCCTCTTTCCCACATCCTCGTAACACGTTACCTAAAAAGATATTGTTTGAAAACAGCCACTCCAGAAGCTGTGTGCTCCGAAGGAGCGACAGATTTCCCGTTACCCACCCCCCCACCCCCCCGCCCAGCACTGTGCTAGCTCTGTTTCACAGGTGTAGAAATTATGGTTCCAAAGGACTAAAGGAGTCCCTGCTACATTGTAGTAAGAGAATGGGCTGAGATGAAACTTCAGAATTTCAACTCAAGAGAGCCTATACTCTTTGCACAAGGTCCCTCTTGGGGTAGGTTATAACATATATGAAACAGATGTGGATCAAAATAAAACAATGGAAAAATAAATAGTAGGTTCTGAAGGGTGGCAACTCTATCTCGCCACCATCTGTAGGATTGCTTTCTGTGGGAAAATGCAGTCTGGGTTCTAACAGGATGTCAGGATTAACTTCCCAGCTCCTCTGGAAACAGGCTTGTTGCATAACTAAAAAGGGTCACCAGGTTTACTGGAAAGAGTTACCTCCTCCAGGCTACTGAGTTGTGAAAAATACTAAGCATATAATATAGGTTAAGCAGAAGGGAGATGATGGAGGTTTGTACTATGATCAGTGCCTATAATTAGGGAACAATTTATGAGAGAGATGATATTCTTCAAATATCTGTTAGTTTGCGGAGCAGAAGGAATCCATGAAAGGGTTTCAGTTATGGAGGGGACGGGTTAATGAGTGTAGGTCTAGGGTTGGGACTAATCAAAGTAATAAAAGTTACCATTTATATGCACTGTTTAATCCTCAGCACATCACTATGATGCAGATGCTATCATATGTCTGGTTTGATGCATAAGGAGACTGAGACCTAACAGTTGACTCAAGGTCAGAACTAATTAATGGCAGGACTGGGTTTTTTACCCACTTCTGCGAGTCACCAGAGCCTGAGTTTGTGACCACTGTGCTTAGTTCTGCTTGTTTGAGTTTGGTTTGATTTGTGAAGTACTTTAAGGGTTTGGCGCAACTGGATATACAAGTCTGAGAATAATCAGATAAAACTGGAAATACAAAGAGTGGGGCCTTTTTTATAGGAAACTTGAATGGTAGGTGAGTTAAGATTTAACCTGATGTGAAGTAGAAAACCATGGAACAATCTGGAGCAGGAGAGTTACATAATTATTTTGATAACAAAGATTTAAGAAAGCAATGTGGCCAGTAATATTAGCTGTCAGGTTATTTCTGTTATCACAATACCCCTGAAAAGGTCAGGTGTTAACCCTGTTTGAAGGTAAACAGAGTGAAGGCTCGTGAGGTCGTCTGTATAGTCCAGGAACATCCGGGTAGCAAGCCAGGGCTTGGGGTCCATGCTCCTTTTGGAGCACGCTCTGTCCCTTGGTAACACAGTGTCCCCTTAGCAGTACTCGGCACATGGCAGGTGCTCCTCAAATTCCTTCCTACTGCCCCCCCTCAGCCCTTTCTTCCCAACCTGCACTGGGACCTGGGGATACAAAAATAAGGCACGATCTTGGTCTTTTAGGAGCTCACAGGACAGTGGGGGAAACAACTCAGACAAAGAGATGCCCTGTGGAAGAGAGTGCCAAAGTAGAGGTGGGGCTGGCACCCACTCTGCCCCGTGCCACCTTTCCTCTCTCCTCTCTCCTCTCCTCCGCCTCCTGTGCGCCTCCCTGTTGTCCTTTGAAGCCCTCCTGTGTGAAGCTCTGTCCTCTGAAAGCGTCCTCTTTAAATTGCCAGAAGAGAATCCTCCATGTCTCTGCCTTGTGCATTAATATTGATTGGTTGATGCATTTTTAAACTTTTCTTTAATTTTCACTTCTGTAGTATTTAAACCATTTCTTCATCTTCAGAAAATAAACAGTGGGCTGAATACAAATGTTCGCCTAAATTATCCATCATCCTCCATTAGGCATTGTGTCTAGAGATGATTTGATTATAATCATAGTTTTTATGACTGAATTTTTTTTAGTAGAATGCACAGAGAATCCTTTTGAAGTTTGGGGGAGGGGGTTTATGTTAAAGCATAACCTGCACCATTTTTTCAGAGCTATGACTTAAGACAGAGTCTGGATACTACCTGTTTAGTGCTTTGTAAATTTCAATATTGGAAATTATTGAAATTTGAATTGAAATTATTCAATATTGGAAATTATGTTAAAGCATAACCTGCACCATTTTTTCAGAGCTATGACTTAAGACAGAGTCTGGATACTACCTGTTTAGTGCTTTGTAAATTTCAATATTGGAATTAACCTAATTTCAATATTGAGTGTTTTCATTATTTATAGTTGGGGCTGGCACCCACTCTGCCCCGTGCCACCTTTCCACCTATAAATAATGAAAACACTCAATATTGAAATTGAGTGGGTGCCAGCCCCAACTATAAATAATGAAAACACTCAATATTGAAATTAGGTTAATTCAGAAATTGTTAAAATTTTGTTACTTTAAAAAGTGAGAAATATTTATATTCTAAAAATGTTTTTGTCTCTGGCTGTTTGACCCAGTTTTTCTGGACCATGTAATGTGGATCATTGGCAAGAAAAGATCTGTGTGTTAAGACTAGCATCACTGATGTTGTATTCTTACCCAAACAAACAAAAAACCAAAACAAAATGGAAGAATACAGGGAAACCTTTGGAGGTGATGGATATGTTTATTACTTTAATTATGGTGATGGAAACACAAGTGAATAACTATGTCCAAACTCACTAAATTGTATGTTAATTATCTGCAGTTTTTTTGGATACCAAGTATAACTCAATAAACCCAGAAGAATAAGAGACTAACATTGTAAATTTTTAAAACTGTCTGAAACAGTAACCAAATATTGAAAAGAAAGTAATATTGTATAAAGTTAATCTTTGAAAGACTGTCACAATTAAGCAACTCTAATTCGTAGAAGAGATGATGGTACTTTGAGTAGATGGAGGTACCTCCGTTATCCCAGAATGATCGCTGTTGTCCTCGGAATGAATGTGTGTTTTTTGTTTGTTTTCATTTGCTCTAGTTTAAATCTGAAAGCTTTTTTCCAAGGATAGAACCTTTTAAAATAACGTTCTGAAGCACAGTCTTTGGCAGTTTTACCCTGCACACTTAATGTCAAAGGAAAATCAGCTTACTAGGAGAATACTATAAAATTATTAACTCTTTTTCTTTTTTTCTACTTCAGAGTGCCTATTATTAAACCACAAGTGGCTAACTGGGAGCTGTCAATAAAATTGCATGATGAAGTTCATACTGTCATAGCATCAAACAGTGGGCCAACATTCTCTGTGAGTTTTATTTCTTTATTATTTTTTGGCAATCTTGAAATTATCTGTGAATATTGAAAGCAATTTTTAACCCATTCAGCGACCGTCATCTTTTGAATCTGTAGCATAGCTATGTATTTGTTTCATCTTCTTTAGGAAGCTGAATGTAAATGGCAATTTTTATTATCTCACGTTCATTAGGAAATATATCCTGAGATTTAGGCACATTCTAAACCCACTTCCTGACACCTGATTCATTTTCCTTTTGTTATTGAGAAGTAATACTTCTGTTTTTGTCACAGAGAAGAGCATCTTTAAGTATAATTCCAAACATATGATAGCTGTGGTAGGTAATCATTCTTTTAAAACAAGTAATCTGAAGCCTATATAACATTTTCTTGAGACTTCATGTTGTGTGAGACATTCTTGAGGCTAAATTTACCTTGTGGTGACATTCCTTTTGTTTCAAAGGAACTTAAAACTTGAACTTAAACCCCTTGGATAGTATCCATGATAGAACTGCTTTAGTTTAATTCCGGTCTATCCTGAACAATGTTACATTAAGATTTAGTGTTTATACTGTGGTATGAATGATATGTTTAAATACTATGATTTGAGATTGCCAGAAAAAATACCATGAAAGGTTAGCTTGCGTCCTTTTTTGCTTTTAGCATGAACCCACAGAAACTGCTATGTAGTTAGTACAATGAATATTTTATTAATCTGCATATCTCTTCTTGTGGCTAAGTTGTAATGAAATGTCATTTTGTTGTGTGGAAAAAACAAAAGGTTTGAACAGGGTATGAAAATTAAAATAATATAATTTCACTGAAATAAAACATGGTGAGCCCGAGGTATATGGTGGTAGTTTCGTTTGTTTGTTTTTACACAGACTCTACCCCCAACGTGGGGCTCCAGTTCCCCACCCCCAGGTGCAGACTCCTGTGCTCTGCCAACTTGCGCCAGCCAGGCACCCTCTGGTGGCAGTTTCCTGATAGAAAATACCACAGGTCAAGAGTTAAGGAGTATTCATTTCTGCAACATACCCTTATTACGTACCTACTGCGTGCTAGTTAAGTGCTAGGCTGTTACACTGGAGAAGCTGACATTCTTATGTGGTAGTCAGTCACAAGTAAATGAGCTTAATTCATGAATTTAGGGTAGTCTCATTGGTTGTCTTTAAATTTTGTGATTCATTCTATATGCCAAAATTGCTAAAGCATTTGTTCCTAAAAGGTATTTCAGTCAACTCTCTTAAAATGAGAACTACGGTGTAGTTAAACAAATGTCTTATGGTGTGTTTTGTGATTGACTTATGTGATTCTTTACATTCCTCCTTTCCATATGATCATTTAAAAAAGTAGCTTTATAAATGGAAACTTAAGTGTACATCAGGTTGAATAGCAAATTATATGTATTGAAGTGAAGAGTATAAATATTATAGTATCGCATTTTCCTTGGGGAAGGTTAATTTTACAAAAATGTAGACTTAGCATAATTTTCAGTTCTATACTGAGTCACCCTGAAGTGTTACTGTTCATCTGATCCTCCAATACAGTGTTTTTCTAAGCAGTGCCTTGCCTTAATAAGAAAACTGCTCAGATTACTTAGAGCTGTTACTTCTTTGTGCTTGTTTGAGATTCCATGTTGAAAAACTAAAGACCATCAGCTCAAGTGGTGCCTTTGACTTTTTCCTGTAGAATTGCCTCTTGCTTTACTTTTTAGCTCATGAGAAAAGTAGGGCTGTTTAAAAAAACACATCAAAATTATTCCATTAAAAATTTCCCTGAAAAATATCCACCTTGATATATAGTATCAATAACTACTACCCCCATTTATTGGCTTTGCTGCTATCAGAAGTATCAGACCCAATGAAAAGCAAGTACTCCTGATAGTGTGTACTTTTTTTCTGAGTGTATTTGGACTGAGCTTCATTTGACATCAGTCTTATTGAAAAGAGCAAGGTGAATAGTGTAGACTAAGTAAAAGCTCATTGGTATGAAGTTTTTAATAGTGTGAAACCTCTGCTTTTAGGGTCTCAGGGGAAGAGCTGTGACTATTGGTTTTCACCCACTGCCACATCAAGAAAAAATTAATTGTCCTAGAGATGACTGTCTAGGTTAATGATCCCAGAAGTAGTACCGGCAAAGTTATATGACTATACTAATGCTTCAGATACCCCACATTTTCAGAATTATTTTGATTACAAAAATTTAAATTATAAGATATTTCAAATGAGGAAAGTACAGCAAATGTACAAATGTTCTATACAGGTCTCTTATTAAAAAAAATTCATAGTTACAGCTAAATCCCTTCTTTATTCCATCCCATTCCACCCTTTTCCTCTCCAGAGGTGACTAGCCTGCAGATGCTAGGTGTCCTCCTGGTACATACTGTTACACTTGCAGTACGCATGTGTGTACTATAATAGTAAAAAAGAAAGTTGTGAAAATATAATAAGTACTTAATGATACAATTTATGTAAAATTTTGAAATACACAACACAAAAACAATTCCATTTTACAACAGCATCAAAAAAAATAAGACACTTAGGAATAAACTTAACCATAGAGGAGAAAGACTTGTACATGAGATACTACACAATGTTGCTGAAAGAAATTGAAGAAGAGATAAACATATGGAAAGTTCTCTTGTGTTCATAGGTTGGAGAACTTAATGTCGTTATGATGTCAGTATTACCCAAAGCAATCTACAGATTCAATACAATCCCTACCAAAATCCCAACCGAATTTTTGCAGAGATAGAGAAATCCATCCTAAAGTTCATATGGAATCTTAAGGGAGCGACCCCAAATAGCCAAAACAATTTTGAAAAAGAAGAACAGAGTTGGAAGGCTCACACTTCTTGATTTTAAAACTTATTACGAAACTATAGTAGTCAAAATGGCGTGGTACCTGCATAAGACAGACGCATAGATCAATGGAACAGAATTGAGAGCCCAGAAATGGACCCTTGGATATATGGTCAAATGATTTTTGATAGGAATGCCAAGACAATTCAATGGGGGAGAGGAGAGTCTTTTCAATAAATAGTAGTGGGAACATTGTATATCCACATGCAAAAGAAAAAGGATGGATTCTTGCCTTACACCATATACAAGATTAACTCAAAATGTATCAAAGACCTAAATGTAAGAAGAAAACCTGGGAAAAGTCTCATGACATTGAATTTGATGATCATTTCTTGAACATGATGTTAAAAGCCCAGGCAACAAAAGAAAACATAAATTAGACTGTATCAGAATTTAAAACTGGTGCATTGGGGTGCCTGGGTGGCTCAGCCAGTTAAGCTTCTGCCTTCGGCTCAGGTCATGATCCCAGGGTTCTGGGATTGAGTCCTGCATCAGGCTCCCCGCTCAGCGGAGAGTCTGCTTCTCCCTCTCTGTCTGCTGCTCCCCCTGCTTGTGCTCTCTCTCAAATAAATAAATAAATAAATAATCTTAAAAAAAACACACAACAAAACAGAACTGGTGCATCAAAGGTCCACAGCCAACAGAGTGAAAAGGCATTCCACAGATTGGGAGAAAATATTTGCATGTATGTGACAAGGAGTTATTATTCAGAATATATAAAGAACTCCAGTAACTCAACAGCAATAAAACCAAAAAACCAACCTGATTTTAAAATGGGCAAAGAACTTAATAAACATTTCTCCAAAGAAGATATAGAGATGGCCAGTAAGCACATGGACATATGCTCAGCATCACTAGTCATTAGGGAAATGCAAATCATAACCACGATTGGACACCAACTCACAGTTCTTAAGATGGCTATGATAAAAAAAACAACACAAAATATAGTAAGAGTTGGTGAGGCTGTGGAGACATTGGAGTCCCCATGCAGGTTGGAGTGTTAAATGGTGGCGTTGCTGGGAAAGCAGTTTGGTGGTTCCTCAAAAAAAGAAGTAGAATTCCCATATGACCCAGCCATGCCACTGCTGGGTATTTATCCCCAAAGAATCGGAATCAGGGTCTTGAAGAGACATTTGCACACCCATTGTTCAGCAGCATTGTTCCAAATAGCTAAGAAGTGGAAGCAGCCCAAATGTCCATTGATGGATAAGTGGATAAACAAAATGTGGTGTATACATCTCACGGAATATTATTCAGCCTTGAAAAAGAAATTCTGACATGTGCCACAACATGGACGAACCCTGAGGACATTGTACTCAGTGAAATAAGCCAGACACAAAAGGACAGATACTGTCTGATTCCAAATCACACAGTACGCAGAGTAGTTAAATTCATAGACAGAACATGGAATGGTGGTTGCCAGAGGCTGGGAGGAGTGGGGATCGGGGAGTTACTAGTCAAAGGACGTAGAGTTTCAGTTTTGCAGGATGAAAGTTGATGGAGATGGCCGGTGGTGATTGATGCATAGCAAGGTGCATGTATTTAATACCACTAAACTGTACACTTTAAAATGGTTAAGCTAGTAAATTTTATGTTATGTAAAAATTTTAAAAATATGTAAACAGATTAGTATTTTTGATAAAATTTAAAAGCAGGAAGGATGAAACTTTGGGGAAACGAAGGAAGCATGGTAGAGGGGAAAAGTGAAGTGAAGGAGTAGTAGATGGGGTGAAATTTTATGTTTTAGGACTTTGGTACTGAATATAAGGGTCAGAATGAATAGCAGAATTAAGTATAAAATTTGCTCAATACAAAGTTGAAATATTTTGCATATTAAGATGATAAAAATACCAAAAACAAACTGAGTTTTACTTATATTTATTTCATGATTCTCTAATGGATTCTCAAGATATTTTCCATTCTCTTTTACTCTGTGTAATATGAAACTGGTCAAAATAGTTCATGATAAAAGAAAAGATTAATGCATTTGTTATCTTTAAGCTGATGGACTAAATTCACATTGAAAACAATTCACTTGGAAGAAAAATGTTAGAGTACTCTTGATGCGAAGAAAATTTGCTCAGGAATTCAGGCTTCCTAAAGATGGAAAAATGAGCACTGTACGTGCACTTAAATTTTTTTTTGCCTGGTATTTATGTTAACTACTAATAAGCAGAAATAATAAAGAATAGTTATATATGATCCTTGATAGTGATTTAGATATCCTTTGTTACAGTGAGCCACTGATTGAAATTTTTCTAAAGATCCTGTAAACTACTTCTTAAGAATAACCAGAATTCTTAAACTAATGAATTTTGGCATGGCAATGTAATTTTTGTTAATACTTGAAAAGAAAAATATAAATGATCAAAAGTAACATTTAGCATGGTCAAGGAAAATGAAAATTGTTTTCATTAAAAAAAAAAACCTCTTTTTAGTTCATTTTCATAAATGAGATTTTATTATTATTTTTTGCTTCTTATGGAAAGGTCAAAACTTTCCCTTTTGATAGCCATAAAATTTTGCTCATTTTTGAATTACAATCAGAATCTTTTCATTCTTCCAATTTAAAGTAAATTATATATTGATAAAATTTATCCACTTCTGAAACAGCAGTTTTGCGCAGCAAAGCAACTATAACTGGTGAAAATTATAAAAATCTATATTGTAGATGACATGTTGTTGTATGTAGAAAATCCTAAGAAATCCATTAAGGAACTATTACAAATAATAAGTTTAGGAAGGGTGCAGGATACAAAATAAATATATAAAAATCAGTTGCATTTCTCCTTACTTGCAGTGAACAATCCACAAATAAAATTATGAAAACAGTTCCATTAACAAGAGTATCAAAAGAATGAAGAACAAAAGAAGTACAAATTTATACTGTGAAAACCACAAACTATTGAAATAGAAATGAATGGAAATCCAAATATAAATAGAAAGCATCTCATATTCCTGAATTGAAAGACTTAATATTGTTAAGATGTCAGTATTTCCTAAATTGATCTACTCCTGCAATGTGATTCCTTCCAGAATCCAACCTTTTTTTCCCAGAAAGTGACAAGCTGATACTAAAATTTATATAGAAACTTAAGGGACCCAGAATAGCAAAAACAATCTTTAAAAAAAGAACATAGTTGGAGAACTCCGTTTCCGTTTTCAAAACCTACAACAAAATTGTCTCATAAAGACAGTCTAGTACTTGCATAAAGATAAAGAATTGAGAATCCAGAACTAAATCCCTGCATGTGTGTTCAAGTGATTTTTGACAAAAGTGCCAGAGTAATTCAATGAAGGAAAGAATAATCTTGTCCAACAAGTGGTGCTGGAACAAGTGGGTATCTAGATGTAAAAGAATAAAGTTGATCCCTATCTTATATTGAGTTAATATACCAAAATTAACCTAAAGGGGACAAAAGATCTAAATGTAAGAGATAAAACAATAAAACTCTTAGAAGAAAACATAAGGGTACGTATTCATGACCTTGCATGTGGCAGTGGTTTCTTAGATATGACAAAGCACAAGCAACAAAAGAAAAAATAGATAAATTGGTTTTTGTCAAAATTAAAAACTATGCTTCAGAGGATACTAACAAGAAATTGAAAAGACAGACCACAGAATGAGAAAACATATTTGCAAATCGTATATTCAGTAAACCACTTGTATATAAAATACATAAAAAAAAAAAAAACCTGGGGTGCCTGGGTGGCTCAGTTGGTTAAGCATCTGACTCTTGATTTTGGCTCAGGTCATGATCTCAGGGTCATGAGATCGAGCCCCACGTCAGGCTCTGTGCTAGGTGCAGAACCTGCTTAAGATTTTCTCTCTTCTCCCTTTGCCTCCCTCCACTCTGTGCGTACGCTCTCTCTTAAAACCAAAACAAAACATAAAATTTAAAACTTAATAATAAAAAAACCCCAACATAAAAATGGGCAAAGTATCTAAATAGTCATTTCTCAAAAGCATATATACAATTGCCAATAAGCATACACAAAGACGCTTAAACATCATAATTCATCAGGGAAATGCAAATCCAAATCACATTGAAAGAGCACCTCACACCACTAGGATGGCTATAATAAAATAGATGATATCAAGTGTATTAGAAGAGGCATAGAAATTGGAGCCCTCATACACTGGTGGTGGAAATGTAAAATGGTGCAGCTGCTTTGGAAAACAGCTTGGCATTTCCTTAAAAGTTTAAACATCTAGGTTATCCAGAGCCTTGATGCTGTTTTGGTTTTGTTTTTTGTTTTTTGTTTTTTTGAGAGTGATTGAGAGCAGGGGGGGGAGGAGGTGGGAAGGGGCAGAGGGAGAAGGAGAAAGAGAATCTTTTAAGCAGGCTCTTTATCCAGCGCAGAGCCCATGGGGTTAGGGGGGGGCTCTGTCTCACAACCGTGAGATCATGACCTGAGTCAAAATCAAGAGTTGGACGCTTAACTGAGACACCCAGGCACCTCTGACTCAATTCTGTCATAAGTATTTAATCATGAATATTTAAACAAGTATTTTTAGACTTAATTATATACTTACTACTATGGTGGATATGTTTTACCTTCTAAATATTTCAAATAATAAATTTTCCAATAATAGTTGCTGAGCTCTGAGCAACTCAAAGGTGAATTAAATGGGAATATATATATCCCTTTACCCTTTCTACAAAATAATTTGATAACAAAATAATTTGATAACATGGATGTTATCAATGTTCATATTCTTTGGTCTACTGATTCCACTTCTAGAAATCTATCCCAAGGAAGCAATGAAAAATTGCTAATATGAATATGATATTATATTGAAAAAAAGATGAATTAAAGGCAGCTTGCCTTTAGATAGCCATGTAAACAATCTCTACTTATGATGGTAAAGGGAGACTTGGAAGTAATTAAAATGCAGTGATAAATGCTATAATAAAGGTGCCTTCAACCAGTTAAATCCATGAGAAAGATAAAAGAAGGAGCACTCAACTGACTGGGGCAAAGGAAGGATCTTGGCGAAGGTGAAGAAGTCCTCCTTGGCAGAGATGACTAATGAGTAATAGCTTAGAACGTGATTTATATATAAGTCACGACTTGCCTTGGAAATGGTGCTATAAATAGATAGGCAAGGCAAAGCACAGGCACGTGGTAGCAAGCTAAGTTTATTGAAAAATCAGACATCTTCTAGAGATAACTTTAATTTCTTATTATGGAAGTGTGTGCTTCCTTAATTTTTTAATTAATTGTTTTCCACAAACAGAGTGAGGAAGGGGTTTCCCTGTCTTGTTCTAGTTGCATTGTTGTTTTTGATACAGAGTTTAGCCTATTTAAAGGTATTTTCATGAAGCAGCTGATTACTTTGGTCTACAGTATTGAAGATGGACCCTGTCCCGGGCGCTGTGGTAAGCACCGTACATACTTTATCTCCAAATGAGGTAGCTGGCAGACTGAAGGTGGATGTAACTAGCCTGGTGTGCACATGGAGGCTCAGTAGCCGAAGCCACAGAACTTGTGAGCTTAGAATCTAAGATAAAACCAAGTCACTATAGTCCAAGGCCCACGCACTAGTACCTCTGTGTATTTCATTTTACAAAGTAGTTTTGCTAGACAAAATTCTGAGAAATAGTAGCACTGTCATGGAAAATTACAAGGAATAATGCATTTATTTCTAACCAGAACACTTCTGTCATATGGTAAGGGAATTTTCTTTGTGATATGCTAAAAGTTAAGGCTGCAGTCGGACTGTTTAAGGAATCATGGAAGGTATGACAGGAACACGAATAAAGCACAAAAATGTACACCAGTATTATATATACACTGTACCCTGGGGTGAAAAGTACACCATCAGGAGTACTTGGTTAGGAATAGCTATTAGGAAGCATTTTTAGTATCTTATTACCTCCTGTAGATGTTAATGTGTTTTTCGAATTGGTGTTAAAATTCAAAATGTTGAGTTTTAGCAGTGATTTTACAGTTTTATCCAAGTTAGTAATAATATTCAAGAGCAATACAGGATTTGAGATAAATAAGATTTTGCGTCTAAAAGAGCTTTCATTTTGTTTTCTTAACAATGTTTGGTTTGGTTGATGTAAAATTGTCTCATCTTTAGATGCCTGTGGTGGAGGGAGGGAAATGTTTTGTAGGATTCATATCATTGAAATTACCACCCTATAGTTTTCTTTCCAAACAGAGAAAATGGTGATGAACATAAGAATAAAAAATAATAATTACATATGGATGCATAATAAGAAATAATTACATACGCATTGTCTGAGAGTTTCTTACTCTAATATAGCTAACCCTTTTCCATTTGTTCTACCACCATGTATTTTGTTCTAGACTTCTTGACTAAGAAAACATCCCAGCAGGGGTGCCTGGGTGGCTCAGTCGGTTAAGTATCTGCCTTGGGCTCAGGTCATGATCCCAGGGTCCTGGGATCGAGCCCTGCGTTGGGCTCCCTCCTCATCTGGGACTCTGCTTCTCCCTGCCTCTCTTTCTCTCTCTGTCAAATGAATAAATAGAATCTTTAAAAAAAAAAAGGGAGGGGGGGGAAAGAAAAGATCCCACCAGTTATTTTTTTTAGGATTTTATTTTTAAGTAATCTCTATGCTTAACATGGGGGCTTGAACTTAAATAACTTGAACTTAAAAACCCGAGATCAAGAGTCACATGCTCTAAGGACTGAGCCAGCCAGGCGCCCCCCCCATCAGAGTTATTTGGAGAGCACTTTAAAAATGTGGTTTTAAGTACAACTAGTAAAGTATTTTTATGGAATATTTTCATAAAGATGAAGAATTAAATGAAGTTAGCATTTATCAACAAATAATTTTGTGTACAAAATAATAGTCTTTATGTTTTCAATATGAATTTATGCTTGCATTTTATATCATAGTCCCTATTTCTTTTATCCCATTTGTGGAGTAGAAAGTAGTGCCAAATCATGTAGTTACTAGAATTTTTATAGGGACGTGGTAAGATCATGGTTCTTTTAAAGAAATAATTTTCAAATACCCTTCCTAGAATAAAATACAATATTATTCTATCTGTCTTTTTGCCTTTATCTATGGTCAATTTTTAGAGTAGAGTCATATTTTTGAACATGAAAATGACAGCAGCAAACAAGGTCAGTTCGCTTTTACATATATGCCTACTATAGGCTTTTTATTAAAAAATTATCTATGGGGGCGCCTGGGTGGCTCAGTCATTACGCATCTGCCTTCAGCTCGGGTCATGATCCTCAGGGTCCTGGGATTGAGCCCCACATCGGGCTTCCTGCTCCTCCGGAAGCCTGCTTCTCCCTCTCCCACTCCCCCTGCATGTGTTCCCTCTCTCGCTGTCTCCCTGTCAAATAAATAAATAAAATCTTTAAAAAAAAAATTATCTATGACTTAAGTGCACAGTAGGCAGACAGAAAATGCAAAGAACATTTTGGAAGTAGCATTTTAAAATGAATACCATAGTACTCTTAGGTGCTTGTAATAAAGGACTTCATTCCTATTTAGAAAATTGACATACAGTACATGATAAGTGACATAAAATTGAGGTAAGTTTTTGAAGTTATGCAATATTTTATATTTAAAACTTAAAAATGGGGCGCCTGGGTGGTTCAGTCAGTTAAGCATCTGCCTTCAGCTCAGATCATGATCCTGGGGTCCTGGGATGGAGCCCCGTGTTGGGCTCAGTGCTTAGCAGGGAGTCTGCTTCTCCCTCTACCCCTCCCCCCTGCTTGTGCTCTCTCGCTCTCTGTCTCTCAAATAAGTAAATGAAATATTTAGAAATAATAAAACTAAAAATCTTTTTCTTTTAACAGCGACTCAGTGTTATGATCATGTAAACTACTTTTTTTAATAGGTAATTTTTTCACTTAGATTTTTCCCCCCCGGTTTTAAAAAGTATGCTAGACAAAGCAAAAATATTATCCTATTTGGGGAAAATATTCTCTGTTAATTAATTTTTTTCCCCAGAAAATATAATATTGTGTAAACATGAAATTCTTTCACTTTGGCAAAAACATTTGTTTTCTTGATAAAGTTATTTTTTCATTTGAGAAAAAATTGCTAGGAAAATAAGTTTATGCTTAAAAAATGTTAAATATTTCTGCAAAAAATAAAAACCACAAGTAAAGCCAATAGAGAAGCCAACCAACCAGAGGAGAAATTTGCCACTCATTTTGGTGATGAAAGGGAAATGTTCTTAGTATATAAAGAACTCTTACAGATTGGGGCGCCTGGGTGGCTCAGTCATTAAGTGTCTGCCTTCGGCTCAGGTCATGATCCCAGGGTCCTGGGATCAAGTCCCACATCGTGCTCCCTGTTCCAGTGGAAGCCTGCTTCTCCCTCTCCCACTCCTCCTGCTTGTGTTCCTGCTCTCGCTGTGTCTCTCTCT
Organism: Halichoerus grypus; assembly: GCF_964656455.1. Classification (NCBI taxonomy): domain Eukaryota; kingdom Metazoa; phylum Chordata; class Mammalia; order Carnivora; family Phocidae; genus Halichoerus; species Halichoerus grypus. Next base: position 10,923,151 of record NC_135715.1, on the reverse strand, counting down.
GTCAAATAAATAAATAAAATCTTAAAAAAAAAAGAAAAACCTCTTACAGATCAATATAAAAAAGACCACCCTTCTAGCTGAAAAATGCTCAGATGGCTTATAGCAAAGAAAATATAAATGGCTCCTACACATATGAGAAAATGTGCTAATGTACACAGAGAAATTCAGGTTAAAATTATGACATAACCATTTTCCTCCCGCATTTTGGCAAAGGTGAAAAGTTTGATAATTCTCTAATTGTATGAGGTTACAGAGAAATAGCCCCATGTATGTTTATTGGTGGGTGTACAAATTGATACAGCCTCCAGGGAGAGCAATTTGACAAAATGAATTTATACTACAGGATATGTTCCCATGTAGGAGATGTACTAGTGTGTTCTTGGTGGTATTGTTTGTAATAGCAGAGGACTGGAGACAACTGGAATGCCCATCAAAATGGGATAATTGAATAAAGCCCTATCACTGAACTACTGAATAGCCATTTATTTTTTAATTTTTTTCAGATTGCTATTTTTATTCTTTTTAAATTTATTATGTTAGTCACCATACAACACATCATTAGTTTTTGATGTGGTGATCCATGATCCATTGTTTTCGTATAACACCCAGTGCTCCATGCAGTACGTGCCCTCCTTAATACCCATCACCCGGCTAACCCATCCCCCCTCCCCCCTCCCCTCTAAAACCCTGTTTGTTTCTCAGAGTCCATAGTCCCTCATGGTTCATCTCTCCCTCCAATTCCCCCCCCCCCTCATTTTTCCCTTCCTTCTCCTAATGTCCTCCATGCTATTCCTTATGTTCCACAAATAAATGAAACCATATGATAATTGACTTTCTCTGCTTGACTTATTTCACTTAGCATAATCTCCTCCAGTCCCATCCATGTTGATGTAAAAGTTGGGTATTCATCTTTTCTGATGGCTGAGTAATATTCCATCGTATATATGGACCACATCTTCTTTATCCATTCATCTGTTGAAGGGCGTCTCGGCTCTTTCCACAGTTTGGCTATTGCGGACATTGCTGCTATGAACATTGGGGTGCATATGGCCCTTCTTTTCACTACATCTGTGTCTTTGGGGTAAATACCCAGTAGTGCAATTGCTGGGTCATAGGGTAGCTGTATTTTTAAATTTTTGAGGCACCTCCACACTGTTTTCCAAAGTGGCTGTACCAAGTTGCATTCCCACCAACAGTGTAAGAGGGTTCCCCTTTCTCCACAACCTCTCCAACGTTTGTTGTTTCTTTCCCTGTCCATTTTGGCCATTCTGACTGGTGTAAGGTGGTATCTCAATGTGGTTTTCATTTGAATTTCCCTGATGGCTAATGATGATGAACATTTTTTCATGTGTCTGTTAGCCATTTGTATGTCTTCTTCAGAGAAGTGTCTGTTCATCTCTTCTGCCCACTTTTTGACTTGATTATTTGTTTTTTTGGGTGCTGAGTTTGAGAAGTTCTTTATAGATCTTGGATACCAGCCCTTTATCTGTAGTGTCATTTGCAAAGATCTTCTCCCATTCTGTGGGTTGCCTTTTTGTTTTGTTGACTGTTTCCTTTGCTGTGCAGAAGCTTTTTATCTTGATGAAGTCCCAAAAGTTCATTTTTGCTTTTGTTTCACTAGCTTTTGGAGATGTATCTTGAAAGAAGTTGCTGTGGGCGTTGTCAAAGAGGTTACTGCCTATGTTCTCCTCTAGGATTTTGATGGATTCCTGTCTCACATTGAGGTCTTTCATCCACTTTGAGTTTATCTTTGTGAATGGTGTTAGAGAATGGTCGAGTTTCATTCTTCTGCATGTGGCTGTCCAATTTTCCCAGCACCATTTATTGAAGAGACTGTCTTTTTTCCATTGCATGTTTTTTCCTGCTTTGTCAAAGATTATTTGACCATAGAGTTGAGGGTCCATATCTGGGTTCTCTATTCTGTTCCATTGATCTATGTGTCTGTTTTTGTGCCAGTACCATGCTGTCTTGGTGATCACAGCTTTGTAATATAGCTTGAAATCGGGCAACGTGATGCCCCCAGCTTTGTTTTTCTTTTTCAACAGTTCCTTGGCGATTTGGGGTCTTTTCTGATTCCATACAAATTTTAGGATTGTTTGTTCCAGCACTTTGAAAAATGTCATTGGAATTTTGATCGGGATGGCATTGAAGGTATAGATTGCTCTGGGTAGCATAGACATTTTAACAATGTTTATTCTTCCGATCCATGAGCATGGAATATTTTTCCATCTTTTTGTGTCTTCTTCAATTTCTTTCATGAGTGTTTTGTAGTTCCTAGAGTATAGATCCTTTACCTCTTTGGTTAGGTTTATTCCGAGGTATCTTACGGTTTTTAGTGCTATCGTAAATGGAATCGTTTCTCTAATTTCTCTTTCTACAGTTGTGTTGTTAGTGTATAAGAAAGCAACTGATTTCTGTGCATTGATTTTGTATCCTGCCACATTACTGAATTGCTGGATGAGTTCTAGTAATTTGGGGGTGGAGTCTTCTGGGTTTTCCACATAAAGTATCGTGTCATCTGCGAAAAGAGTTTGACTTCTTCTTTGCCAATTTGAATACGTTTTATTTCTTTTTGTTATCTGATTGCTGGTGCTAGGACTTCTAGTACTATGTTGAACAATAGTGGCGAGAGTGGGCATCCTTGACGTGTTCCTGATCTTAAGGGGAAAGGCTCTCAGCTTTTCCCCATTGAGGATGATATTCGCTGTGGGTTTTTCATAGATGGATTTTATGAACTTGAGGAATGTTCCCTCTATCCCTATACTCTGAAGAGTTTTAATCAGGAAAGGATGTTGTATTTTGTCAAATGCTTTTTCTGCATCAATTGAGAGGACCATATGGTTCTTCTCCCTCCTCTTATTAATGTGTTCTATCACATTGATTGATTTGCGAATGTTGAACCACCCTTGCATCCTGGGGATAAATCCCACTTGGTCATGGTGGATGATCCTTTTAATGTACTGTTGGATCCTATTAGCTAGGATTTTGTTGAGGATTTTGGAATCCACATTCATCAGGGATATCGGTCTGAAATTCTCCTTTTTGATGGGGTCTTTGCCTGATTTGGGGATTAAGGTAATGCTGGCCTCATAGAATGAGTTTGGAAGTTTTCCTTCTGTTTCTATTTTTTGAAGCAACTTCAGTAGAATAGGTATTATTTCTTCTTTGAATGTTTGGTAGAATTCCCCAGGGAATCCATCAGGCCCTGGACTCTTGTTTTTTGGGAGGTTTTTGATGACTGCTTCAATCTCGTTACTGGTTATTGGCCTATTCAGGTTGTCAATTTCTTCCTGTTTCAGTCTTGGCAGCTTATAGGTTTCCAGGAAGGCCTCCATTTCATCCAGATTGCTCAGTTTATTGGCATATAGTTGTTGATAATAATTTCTAATAATTGTTTCTATTTCCTTGGTGTTAGTCGTGATCTCTCCCCTTTCATTCATAATTTTATTAATTAGGGTCCTTTCTCTTTTCTTTTGGATAAGTCTGGCCAGTGGTTTATCAATCTTATTAATTCTTTCAAAGAACCAACTTCTAGTTTCGTTGATCTGATCTGCTGTGTTTCTGGTTTCTAATTCATTGATCTCTGCTTTAATTTTAATTATTTCTCTTCTAATGCGTGGCTTAGGCACCGTTTGTTGCTTTTTCTCTAGTTCTTTAAGGTGTAGAGTTAGTTGGTGAATTTGGGATTTTTCTGTTTTTTTGAGTGAGGCTTGGATGGCTATGTATTTCCCCCTTAGGACCGCCTTTGCAGTATCCCATAGGTTTTGGACCGATGTGTTTTCATTCTCATTGATTTCCATGAATTGTTTAAGTTCTTCTTTGATTTCCTGGTTGACCCAAACATTCTTGAGCAGAGTGGTCTTTAGCTTCCAACTGTTTGAATTTCTGCCAAATTTTTTCTTGTGATTGAGTTCCAGTTTTAAAGCATTGTGGTCTGAGAATATGCAGGGAATAATCTCAATCTTTTGGTATTGGTTGAGACCTGATTTGTGACCCAGTATGTGGTCTATTCTGGAGAAAGTTCCATGTGCGCTCGAGAAGAATGAGTATTCTGTTGTTTTAGGGTGGAATGTTCTGTAAATATCTATGAGGTCCATCTGGTCCAATGTATCATTCAAAGCTCTTGTTTCTTTGTTGATTTTCGGCTTAGATGATCCGTCCATTGCTGAGAGTGGAGTATTGAGGTCTCCTACAATTAACATATTGTTATCAATATGACTCTTTATTTTGGTTAACAGTTGGCTTATGTAAATGGCTGCTCCCATGTTGGGGGCATAGATATTTACAATTGTTAGATCTTCGTGTTGGATAGACCCTTTAAAAATGATATAGTGTCCTTCTGTGTCTCTAATTACAGACTTTAGTTTAAAATCTAATTTGTCTGATATAAGAATAGCTACCCCAGCTTTCTTTTGAGGTCTGCTGGCATGGAAGATGGATCTCCATCCCTTCACTTTCAGTCTGGATGTATCTTAGGTTCAGAATGAGTCTCTTGTAGGCAGCATATGGGTGGGTCCTGTCTTTTTATCCAGTCTGCAACCCTGTGCCGTTTTATGGGAGCGTTTAGGCCATTCACGTTGAGAGTGATTATTGAAAGATATGAATTAATTGTCATCATGTTGCCTGTGAAGACGTTGTTTTTATAGATTGTCCCTATAAATTTCTGTTCTATATCACTCTTGGGGTCTTTCTCCTTTTATAGGACCCCCCTTAATATTTCTTGCAGGGCCAGCTTAGTGGTCACATATTCTTTCAGTTTCTGCCGGTCGTGGAAGCTCTGCATCTCTCCATCCATTCTAAATGAAAGCCTTGCCGGATAAAGTATTCTGGGCTGCATATTCTTCTCATTTAGTACCCTGAATATGTCTTGCCAGGCCTTTCTGGCTTGCCAGGTCTCTGTGGATAGGTCTGATGTTATTCTGATGTTCCTCCCTCTGTACATAAGGAATCTCTTCCCCCTAACTGCCCTTAAGATGGTTTCCTTGGTTCTAAGATTTGCAAGTTTTACTATTACATGCCGGGGTGTTGGCCTGTTTTCCTTGATATTGGGAGGGGTCCTCTCTGCCTCTAGGATGCGAATATTTGTTTCATTCCCCAGATTAGGGAAGTTCTCAGCTACGATTTGCTCAAATACATCTTCTAGCCCTCTCTCTCTCTCCACTCCCTCCGGGATTCCAGTTATTCTGACATTGGAACGCTTCATGGTGTCACTTACTTCTCTGATTCTATTTTCATGGATTCTGAGTTGTTTTTCCCTGGCCTCCTCTTTTCCCTTTTTATCTATTATATTGTCTTCCAGGTCGCTTATTCGTTCTTCTGCCTCAGTTACCCTAGCTGTTAGATTATCTAGATTGGATTGGATCTCATTGATAGCATTTTTAAGTTCTGCCAATTCAGCTTTCATTTCTGCCCTTAGAGACTCTATGTTGCCATTAATTGATTTCTCCATTCTAGCCATTGTCTTCACAATTGCTAGCTTGAATTCCATCTCCCACATCTTGGTTATATCTGCATCCATGTGTAAATCTGCAGCATAAGTCATAATCTCTGAGTCTTTTCTATTTTGGGGGCTCCTCCTCCTAGTCATTCTGTTGATGGGTGTTTGAGGGAATGTATAGAGTCCAAATTATTGACCAGAACCCAAGCAAGATGCACCTGTTTTCTTGGGACCTTAGGGTTGCTGGCCTCTTGTTTTCCCAGCCTGTCTTCTGCGGGAGGGGCCTGCCGCACTGTTACTCAGGCAACCCTGTTTGGGCGGAGTTGCCCTGCGCCCCTGTGGCGGGGGATGAGCTCAGTGGGAATCAGTCTTTGGGGCTTTTGTTCTCTGGCGCCTTTCCCTGGCGGCTTTCCGCGTCTCTTCCGCAAGTCAGAGCAGAAGAGACCGTTTCCCACCCTCCGCCTCAGAGCAGAGAGACCGCAGTCTGTGAGCTCTCCAGGCCACACCGTCTCCGTTTCTGTCCGTGCTGCTATAAACTGCAGCGGCCTGGGTTGTGCGCGCCTCCGCAGCGCTCCCAGTCCTGCCTCCAGGTCGGGGCACGTCTCTGCCCTTTGTGCTTCTAAAACCATCAGCCGCCCCCAGTTCGCGTGTGCGACCCCGCTGCTCCAGGATTCTGGCCCGGGGACTGCAGTTCGCAGGCGCGACCCCACCGCTCCGGGTTTCCGCCCGGGGGGCTGCCCTAAAGTCCTTTCCCCGCCGCTACCGGTCTGCGAGTCTGTGCCCGTCCGCAGCGCGCGAGGCTGTCACTCACCGGCGGTGTAGGATCCCCACCGCCAGGCACCCTCCTGCTGCCGTTTATCCTCCGATATCTGCCCGCAGGATCACGGCTCTCCGCTTCGTACCTCAAAACCAACCGCCTGTGATATTCTGTTTGTAGAGATCCAGATCCTCTTACATCTCAGGCTGGTTTCGTGGGTGCTCAGAGTGGTCTGGTAGATATCCAGCTCAATTCCGGGGACCAGTTGAAATAGGGTCCCCTACGCCTCTGCCATCTTTTTTCCAAAAACCCTGAATAGCCATTTAAAAGGTTCTGAACGTTCTCTGCATGCTGATAATTTAAGTGAGAAAAGCATTGTATTTTCATTGTGTAAAAATGTGTGTGTTTGTTGTGTGTATACAATATCTTTGGAAGGAGCCACAAGAAATTGATTAACCATGGTTTCCTTTGAATTGCGGAGCTGGATGACTGACCCCATGACAGAAGAGAGAATATGTACCTTATTCTAGATGTCCCTTTAGTGACTACTTTTTGAATTTTGAACCTATTTTGTGTCCCTACCCTTGCTTCCCCCCAAAAAGATGTTTCAAAATGGTGCACTGGAAGGGTCAGGAAGATATGAGACTATTGAAATAATGGGATTTTAATAACCTGTCAAGAAACTATTGTAATGTCTGTGGCGTCCATGGCAGTGGTCCCATTCAATGAGCAGCTGGCTCATTGAATAAAGAGCTCTGGAATTACACACCTAAGTGTACAAAGTACAGTTACTGAAACTCCTTCAGCTAGCACTCACAACTGGAAGGTAGTTGCTGGAGATCACTTAGTAGGCCATGTTAACAGGCTGATCTAACATGAATTAAGAGACTGGAAAAAGCAAAGGAAGGATGGTAACATGAGTGAGAGAAAGGAAATCGAGTCAGATAGATTTGGACAGCCCCTCCAACAGCTTCCTCTTTTTTCCTTCTTCAGGTGTGTCACCTGTGCAGAGGGGTTACTATATAGAAGAGCCAGAGAGATGAATGTCTTGCGAATAGCAAAAGGTAGTGAGAACCCACTGCAGAAGTTTTGCTCAGGGTCCCAGAATTCATAGTGATTTCATTGGTCCTAAAATATCAGTGGTGGAATGGAATTATTCTCTGCTACTCTTGGTTTAAGGAAGAAGGCCCCAAAGTAACTTGCTTTTCAATGTGACTTCTTTGCCTCAAGCTAAAGAATATCCTTTCAGAGCCATCTCCAAAAAATAAATAAATAAAAACAAATAAAGCCAACTCCTCCAAATCAGCTTGACATCTGATAGAAGGGGGTCAGGGAAATGAGGTTGTAGAGAAATCAAGTCTGAAGAGTAACTTGCACAGCTTGACCTGTTTACTTTTCAAATGCCCCCTTGTTCAGTGGGTATGGTTCCGTACCTCTGAACCACAGGACTGAATTTTCATAAAAAGGTGAGGCTCCTGCCCATGTAATCTGGAAAATTGCTTGTCTAATTGGGTGCACGGTTGCACCTGTACCCTCTTGAATGACTGTCGTGTTGTGCTCAAGAGTCAGGGAACTTGTTATGTGACTAAATGAAGAAAAAAGTCATTATAAAATCCCAGTTGCTTTGGAAATGGAAAACGCCGTATGGTATTGGTTGTTACCATATTAGAGTTGGCAAATAGTATAATTAAGACTTTTGGTGATTTTTAGTATTATACTCTGGTTTCAGCCACTTTCTGAAGCATTTTATTTAGAATAAAACTTTGGTTTTATTTCAGACACCAGGCATTCAGGTTGAGTCAGTTCAGCGTTGTAAGCCCTTATAAGTAATTCACTGTAGTCTAATAGCCTGTTAAGGGCACTGCTAACATTTTTACCACAACAACTTACTAAAAGTTATTTTATTCATTTTATTATATTATTGGCCCCTCACACTTATTTATAAATGAACAGTGAAGCCAACCATTAAACATGCCTTTGCTGAGTGATTCAACCATTAGATGAATTTTGATCTACTTATAGTGATTATACATTTGTCATTTCAGCTGTAATATAGTTTAATGGCTGTTTATTGAATACCTCCTACAACATAGGTCCTAGAGAACCAACAGGAATCAAGAGAGATGATGTTTCCCTCCTCATAGAATTTGTCTGTCTGTTGAGGGTGGCAAGGACAAAGGTGCATCAGTCGAGTAGAACAGGTGAGGTAGGACAGTAATTTGGATTTTGGACATGGTGTTGACAGTGTTTGAGATAGACAAGCAGAGGTGTTTACTAAGCCTTTGTATTAAGATTCTGTGTTGTAAGAAAGTATTTTATGGAGGTGGGAAGGTCAGTGATGCCAATGAATATTAAGAAGTCACACAAAAAAGAAGAAAACTGAGATGTGCCTGTTGGATTTAGCAGAAATAATTGATCATGGAGAGAGCAGTGCCTGAGGCAGGGCTTGGGGAGGGGAGGGCTGGCAAGTTAATGATGAGCAAAGCGGACATGCACGATTCCCAGAGGGCCTTTTAAACCATGAGTTTTGACTTTACTCTGAGGTTGTTCATTATCTCACCATCTCTTGTTGGAGCATTTTATAAAGTATGCTCTAGAAAAGACTCTTGAGCAAGATTGTTTGAAAGTCTAAATTGTGTTCAGATTGATGTTTTATGAATTAATAGACTGTGTACCTTGATCACCATTAGGAATGAATAAATTTGTCATACTTGTAGTCAACTCATTTTATATCATTTTCTTTTACTCACTAATTCTGGTATGAGAAGACTTTTTTTGGTTATTGTTTTGTTTTGTCTTCATTCTTGTTTTTACTTGGGGAAGCAGGAACCAGTTTTAGGCTCCTTAATTGAACCACATAGTTACCTGCTGTCATGTCACAGTGTTTATTTTCTTCGTTGCACTGATCATAAACTTTAATTCTCTTCATTTCTTTACCCACTTGTGTGATTTCAGTCTCTTTACACTAAAGTATAAGCTTTATAAGGATGAGGGCTGTGCCTTGTTTACCACTTGTACTTCTCAGGAAATATTGAGTGGGGGCGGGGTGAGGGAGGAGGGAAGGAAGGAAGGAAAAGGGGGTAGAGAGTTGAAAAATCACTTCCTGATGGTAGGATGAGGCTTCAGCTGATAAATTAGAATATTACATCCATTACATGCAGGGTGATCTGCATTGGTAGTTGCCTTTTGTATGTTCTCAACAAGTTAGTTACATGACAGGATATCAAAATCAGTCATTGTGTTTGCCGGTTTACTTCGTTATGATTAAAGAAAACAATGATTTTATTTATTACAAATTCACCACCTAGGAAATGTAATTCCAGACATCAGATTTAAGCTTTCTTCCTTCATTTCAAAATTGAAAGTCATTCGGACTGGATATATGTAGGTAGTGTGATTAAAACTACGCGGTCACTGTAAGTATCATTAAAGGGGAGACAGTTCTTTTTATTCATTAATGGAATGTTCTGAGGTTTAAAACTTAAGAGATTTTTATTTGCCATCAGATGTATTGCTCTAGTTGCTAGATCAAATGCATTGTTTTCTGGCCTTTCTTGTGATAACATGGCAAGCATATAGTCCTATAATGGTCTGCAAAAAAGCACCTCAGAGATGGGATGGGCCTACAATAAGTGATTGCCTTTATAAGGAAGTGTAAGGAGAGGTTAGAGTATCAGGTCTTAATAGGGTAAAACAAACAACCCACCCACCCCGGGGCAACTGGGTGGCACAGTTGAGCAGCAAGCTCCTGGTTTCTGCTCAGGTCATGATCTCAGGGTTGTGAGATTGAGCCCCGCTTAGGGCTCGCTGCTCAGTGTGGAATCTGCTTAAGACTCTCTCTGCCCCCCCCCCCCCCCCCCCCGCTCCCAGGCGTGTGTGTGTGTGCGCGCGCGTGCGCGCGCTCTCACTTTCTCTCTCAAATCTTAAAAAAAAAAAAAAAAAAGGTAGTTTAAGAAGCCCCACAAAATCCCTATGGCTGTCACAGTTTGGCAGTGACGTCTTTTGGTGAGGTTCAGGCTTGATTCCCTCTTAGGTTGGCCTGGGCGCCTGCAGGCCAAGGGCAGGTTTTTCGTAAAATGGGGCAGGAGAACGGGAGGATGAATCATACCATGCAGACACATTTATAGTCTGATCTCAGCCTTGCAGTAAATGTATCTGCCCAGAGCAAAAGACATGGCCAAGCCCGGCATCAGCATGGAGCAGTGTAAGCCTGCCACAGTGGGACAGGCGGGAGAATGAGCTGAGTGATGACCCAGCCTACCTTTGAGAGCTGGCTTGTAAAGAATGTGGTATCCCTGCACTCTGTAACTTGAACACAGTGAAGAAATTTGGCTTTGAACTTTTCTTTTTTAATCGATTTTCTTTTTCTTGTAATTATTCTGCTCACCTATACGATTAATAGGCTGAAAAATCTTTTCTTTAAATGTTATTAGCAGGGCGCCTGGGTGGCTCAGTCTGTTAAGTGTCTGCCTTCGGCTTAGGGCATGATCCCAGGGTTCTGGGATTGAGCCCCACGTCAGGCTCCCTGCTAAACCAGGAGCCGGCTTCTCCCTCTCCCTCTGCTGCTCCCCCTGCTTGTGCTTGATCTCTCTCTCTCTCTCAGATAAAATCTTTAAACAAATGTTATTAACAATAAAAGTGAATTTTTGTTTTGTATACTAAGTTTTAGCTGCCAAGATTCAATCTGTCTTTTGGGCTAGGAATGATGGGATGTTTTCTGAAAGATCATTTCCTAAAGGATCATTTTAATGTTACTGACGTTAGTTACAGATTCAAATGAATCTTAACATACCGTTAGGTGGTTTTTGTTTTTGTTCACATAGGACTTGGCTGGAAAGCAAAAAAGAAAAATACACACTACTGATGTAACATCACTCAGAATATACCTTTATGTATCCTTTAGGATCCTGCAGTAACAACCACCCTGAAATTGCAGGGAGTTAGATTTGTTTCTTACACACATTAGATGTCCATTTTGTGTCTGCTGGGGTGCATCCTCATTATGAGGCTCAAGATGCCATGTTGTTGGTTGCCCCAACAAAGGAAAAGAAAGAGGACGGGAATCATGCACTAGTTCTTAGAGTTTCAGCTTGCATCCTTTGCTCATTCCACTGGCAAAAGCAGATCATGTGACTATTGCCTCAGCTTTAGGTGATGAGAGATGTAGCCCTATTGTGTGCCCCCATGAAGGAGAACAGGCTTAGCCACCACCTTACAAGATACCAGTTGGGAGGAAAAGCATTTATTTTTGTTAAAAAGAAAGTTGCTTTTGAAGAAATAAAACATTTTTATGAGTAGGTTAGATGCAGGATAAATATCCATTGCATATTTTGGTTAGAAGTTTTGAAAATCTTTGCATTGAGAAGTATGTATGTTTTTGAATTTTACAGTTCATTAAATTTTCAGTGAATAATATGTTATTAGCAAAGATCATTGCAACTTAAGAGGTTAACTGTGTGATAAGTGTTATTGTCTGACTTTACCAACGTGAAGTACCTTTTTACAGAATGTTACCTAATCATTTTTAGGACAAATCAAAAATATATTTAGATTTATAAAATTGCTAAAAAAATTTTTGAGATACAAAAACTTTGATTAATATATTCTAATAATACTTCAGATTTCCTCAGGGCCTCAGGAAAAGCAAAGTAATACGAATTTTTTTTTTTTTTTTTTAAGCAACAAAAGCAATTTAAAAGGCATTTACCCTTTACCAAGAAGAACATGATTTCAGTCTCTTAAAAAGCAAATTTAGGGAACATTCAAGCTGATTAGTTCCATCTGTGTGACTAGAAAAAGATAACCACTAAAGCAAACTTAATATTATATTTGGACATAGATAAAAATTGACACCTTGAGTGATACCAAGAGATGAATCGACAGTGGAAACTGCGGAGCCCCGGATATGGCTTCACGTGAGAAAGATGAAACCGTGTGGAATGGCCTGTCACTGCAACAGAAGGGCAGCTGGCCCGCTCAGATGCACATTCTGTAGCCCGTTGAGTGACATTCCCAACTTCCAACAGCTTTTATAACTGCACTTGTTTACACATTTTACATATCTCAATTTAGTTATAAATGATTAGTAACATTGAATACATTTAAAGCTGTGCAGTGCACATATTAGTACATTGCATCGTGCTTTACTGTTTGGAATTTAGGAAGGCATTTTAAATTTGATTTTCATTCAGCTACTCTAATTTTTATACTTAATGTTTCCAGCACATTTATAATTGGTACCCATATGAATTAAATGTATACTTTCCTCTGTAACTGACATTTTTTTTCAAGTTCTTACTTACATTCCAGTTAACATACAGTGAAATATTAGTTTCAGGTGTAGAATTTAGTGATTCAGCACTTCCATACAACTCGCGGTGCTCCTCACTTGACAGGTGCGTTCCTGGATCCCCGTCACCTGTTTCACCCATCACCCCACCCATCTCCCCTCTGGTGACCCTCAGTGTGTTCTCTCTAGTTAAGAGTTTGTGTAACTGACATCTTGTAATGCTAGGATCAGCTCCATTTGTGGGTAATACCTATTACTGAATGCAAATTCTTGAGTATACAATACGAGGCAATATTTTAAATTAGATAATAATGTCAGTATTTAGAAAAAAACTATTTTTTTCTTTAATAGTTTTGCTCTTTCAGCACTATGGCAGTGTGTATTTGTTTCCAGAAATCTATTCTCTGCTATGTAATATCCTTTTAATTGAAATCTTTCCGTTGGACTTAATTTGCTAAACTTTGATGGTATGCCCCAAATTTTCTTGGGGCAAAAAAGCGCAGAAGTGGGGCATTAGCATGTTTCTATTATGTGAACAGCTGTTAAGCAGGATTCTAAACAGTCTGTTTAGTGTTTTCATGAGTTCATGTTTGAAGAAAAAAATCATGGAATTTTAGAAGTTACAAGAATTTCTTGGTGTTTCTGAAATGTTATCATCATGCTAGAGTCTTAAAGATCCTATCTCCAACTGAGATTTCAGAGATAAAAAATAATCTAAAGCAACTACATAATATTTCATAAAATTTCTTACTGTTTTTTTAAGAAACCATCTTACGTGGTATTTATTGTGATTACTCTTAAAATTCAGAGACTTGCAATAAACTAGCATGCTTATTCTTAGTGTATATGGACTGAGATGCAGTAAGTGAAGGCATGGCGCGAGCTCATTTCCCTCAGGCTGGCACAGAGGGCCACACTGCCCTGCAGGCTAGCTCCGCTCTGCTGGGTTCACTGTGTGCAGTGACTGCCTTTCCCCATATTCCTGTGGACAAAACTATTCTTTTCCCTCTGCTTACCTTCACTGCCTAACTTTAAAATTCTGGATGAGAGTATGTAATTTTTTTGTTTTAATTACTCTTTTTAATTGAGATATAATTGACATTAGTTTCTGGTATATAACATAATGATTCAATTTTTGTATATACTAATGTATGTACAGTAAGTCCAGTTAACATCCATCAGCATACATAGTTACGATTTTTTTTCTTGTGAAACTTGAAACCTATGATACAGTATTAACTGTAGTCACTATGCTGTACATTATATCCGCATGGCCTATTTATTTTATAACTGGAATTTTTTACCTTTTGATCCCCTTCTCCCATTTCACCTACCTCTGGCAAGCACCAGTCCATTCTTTGCAACTATGAGTTTGTGTAAGTGGTTTTTTGTCTTGTTTTGCTTTGTTTTGTAAGATTCCACATCTAATTGAGATCCTATGGTATTTGCTTTTTTCTGATTTATTTCACTTAGCATAATGCATCAAGGTCCATCCATGTCATCTGCAAATGGCAAGATTACTTCCTTTTTTATGGCTGAATAATATTCCTCTGTGTGTGTGTGTGTGTGTGTGTGTGTGTGTGTGTGTGTGTGTGCGTGCACGCGCACATGCACGTATACACACATGCACATAAGCATGTGTGATGCTCCACATTTTCATTATCCATTCACCAGTTGATGGACACTTAGGTTATTTCCATATCTTGGTTATTGTGAATAATGCCATAATGAACATGGAAGTACAGATACCTTTTGGAGTTAGTGTTTTCATTTTCTTCAGATAAATACCTAGAAGTGGAGTTGTTGGATCATATGGTAGTTCTATTTTTAATTTTTTGAGGAACCTCCATACTGTTTTCCAGAAATTATAAGTATTTGACTCCCCTAGACCAGCTCCTTGTGTAACAGTAGAGTACCTATTAAGCCTGGAAGACCAAGTGCCTCACCCAAGGTTATTAGGTGAGCAAAGCCAGAAGCCCCAGGTCCCCTAATGGCTAGTCCTTCTCTTTTTATTGGGTTCTCTATAGTGAGAAGAAACTCAAGGTTAGCATCTGTGAGGATGGTGTTAGTTTCGAAGAAAACTAACAAAAATTTGAAGTGTTGAATTTCTTCTATTTAGAGAGCTTGTTGCCTACCCTCACATTTAATAGTGTTCCTTAAGAAAAAGATGTGATTGCTTAATATGATTATATGAGCCCACCATAACCAAGTACAGAAAGTTAAAAAGGCTTGGTAGGATAGACACTAAGACTACTTTATTCTGTTGGGATAATATTCCTAATCTGAATGTAACTTTCTTTTACCACTGTATAGTCCAAGTAATGGCTGTTAAATGGAATATTTTTGTCAAATCAAGTTTTTAAACTTTTGAGCTCCTTCTGCTGGCTTTTATTAAACTACTCAAGAGTCTTAACATCAGAATCCTGTGTCTTTTTTTTTCCCCCCCAGAAAGTTAACTGTGCAGCCATGGCTAATTTTTTTTTTTTTATTAACTTTTTAACTACTTTCAGCCAATAAATATTTGAAACACTTGAAATATTGATGTATCTCCTCTGTTTTTGAGGGCTTGTGAAAGATGTACAAAAATAGAGTTGGAGGCCAGAAAGAAATTTCAGATAGAAGGAAAAATGTTCTGCCTTAACTCTGATTTTTCAGTAATGAAATCACATAAACTCGTAACATTACTTTTATGGAGCTTTGTAGTCCATAAAAATAACATTGTCGTAGAGTCTCGATGTGCGTCATTTGTGACTGAGGGTTTTGATGTCTTTGCAGAAGGCAGACTAGTGCCTGCCTTTGAAATGTGTGAGGCAGTTTTAGACGCGCTTCTCAGATGGATTTAATTAGCCCTTCCTGGGACTGGGTGTCCGCTGGTTGCAACTGAATTCTCATTTCATTCACCCATAACCAGAAACACCTCGCTTCAAACGGGCTTCTTCAAAGAAAGAGGGCTTTAGGGTTCTGTGTTTTACTGCTGTTTGATGTTGGTTTCCCTTTAACTGAGAAGACCTTCTGTTTATACAACTGTTATTATTAAGAAAACATAGCTTTCTTCACCGAGGCTTCTTTGGTATCAGTGCTGGTTATTGGTGGAAGTCCGAGATCTGTGGAATAGATCTTGCTCTGTCAGACTATTTGAGCAGCTGTGTGTTTGCATATTTTGCTTACGGGAGGCGTGAACCAAAATGATGGCATAAACCTGTAGAATATTTCTTTAAGCCCGAAATTGGAATGCCAGCGTAAGGTGAGAACCAGTAACTGAATATGTTAATAGGGCAGTTGTTTGAGCAGCTTACAACATGAACCACAAAAACAGAGCAAATCAACTGATAAGGGTTGCCATAATTCAAATAGTAATTGTGTTTTGATTTACTCTCCCTACAGTGCATGGCTCATGATATGCTTTCAGTAAATATGCTGAGAGGATCAAAACATATTCTCCGTAGTAAAATTATATATTTAAAAAAACTGTATCCTATTAGTAACGTTTGGGACTTTAAAAAATTATCCTTAAAATCTTCACATTTCATTAGAATAGCTACTTGGATTTACCCTGAAAATAATGCTCTTTCTTCTCTTTTTTCAGCTAGTGTGTCTAGGGTCTGGCATGCTTCATCATCAACGCAGCTTTTATCTTCTGTGCCCACAATTCTAATTACGTTTCAGGGGTTTGTGATCCCTCCCAGAATCCTGGTCATTCATTGTATTTAGGATGAAATGCTTCAGGGGGTTTTGGGCTGTTCACTCATGGGATAGGTTTGCATCTCTAAAAGTTTTTCTTGCTATAGCATCCTGATTTGTTAAAAAAAAAAAAAAAAAATCCTAAAAAATACTCTAACTTATTACTTTTTTCTTTTTATGGAAAGGCAAAATTAATTTAGACTATTTACGCTTAAGATTGTCCCAGAGTCACAGATCACACTGAAAAAATACATAGCAATATATGCCACAAATTCTTTTGGTGTCTTGTTTCAGTATTCCATCCCAGAATCTGTAGATCTCAGGCTTGTATTTCTGCCTAGTTTCTCTTCCATAACTGTTCTTTCCTGTGTTATTCACCAGACTTAGTTCTACATAACTGCCAGGTTCTAACACTAATGGTCAGAGATGTATCATTGTCGAAGATATGAAAAAAAGAATTAAAAAAGCTTTCATAAACAGTTTTTTAAAGCATTTTGAGCTACGCTGGCATAAGTCAGAAAGGGGCTTCATTGAAAGGGCCGGCATATTGTTGGGAATTGATCTCTGTGTCCTTTATTACACATTTGGTGATTTGTCACTATTTTGGGGGAAATCCTAGTGTTAGAATTATGGACATCAGGCATAATTCATTAAATTTAGTAAATTTAATGTATCGATATGATTTATTTAAGGTCTTCTTTTAAGGGTTCTCCCTTTAGTACAGTGTTACGTGGTTTCACAGTCTGTATTTCTTGCAAATGTTCTAAAAATCTTGGTAAAAATATAAAATGTCAAATACCCAAGACAGAACATTGTGAATTTTCTTTTATATCAATTTGCAAGACCACTTGTTAGGGAATCCTACTTGTAACATTTGAAGTTAATAAGTAACACGTTACAGTTATCACCTTTACTCTTCTGCAGACTGGGCCATCTTATAAAAAAGAAACACCAGAAAAAAAAAAAAAAAGAAAAGAAAAACCAGTCACATTGGATATAGGGGAACATAGGCAATCATTTTCTTCTTCCACGATCTTCAGTTATAAAAATTAACTGGCAGCATTTACTAACAGGTTTAGTTTGGGGCTACGTAAGTGGGTGGTGGAGGATTACTAATGTAACACTGTATTTAAAACAATAGTTTTCGAAGACAGATAAACCTCCTTACCAGTCACTTAGCAGTTACATAAGCTTGGAAGATTCACCGCGTCTCTCTCAGCCGCTGCTATAGGCCCTGGGACTCAGGAAAACCTAAAGGCCCGAAGTCGGATGGACTTCAGCTTATGTCCCAGTCCTGGAGCTGCTGGCTGTGAAATCAGTCCAAGTGACTTCTCTTTTCCGAGCCTTTCTTTTCTAACGTATAACATAGCGTTAATGTGCTCCAGGATTTTGTAAAAGTGAAATGAGATAACTGTATGTAAAGTTTCGAGTACAGTAGCTGGCATGTAGTAGGCCCTCGAGAAACCTCCTCCCTCCCCCCACATACAGACAATGTGCTGTTTAGAAGAATCGAAAGTAACTTCTGTGTTGCAAGCAGTTCTTTTCCGTTGTAGGAGAAATTCGTGAAAAGCTGTAAAAATAAGACTGAAAATAGATGTACACACACACACATTGGCAAGACTTGTTGATATGGATTAATATTCGAAGATTCTCATATTCTTGGGTGGGATTGTATTGTTCATTTATCTTATGAAGCTCTTTTTGAGGCTAGAACAGAACACCTGGAGAGTAGTTACAGAGGTAATCCCTCACTTCTTGGTGTTTCATCTTGGGGACCTTTTGTCAGGTGAGGCTGGCGAGCCAGTGGCTGTGGTCCCCACGCTCCCTCAGGACCCTGTGGTGGTTTGAAAGCCCATGAGGCCTGCGGCCCCTCTTCCCCCCACTACAGGCCATGCCTCCTGCCTCCACTGCGAAGCGGCAGGGCTGAGGGGGTCGGGCTCTTTGGGGGATCTCTACCTTCTCCACGTAGAGCCTTTTTCTTCTCCGTGGGCTCTCTGGATATCTGTAAAAACTCCAGGCATCATGGAAATACCAGACCTGTTGTTATAGTGACCATTTTTTGCCTAAAATTATCGACCCTTGCTGTTGGATTGTCCCTTCAAATGGATTTATCTACAAATACCTAAGTTGGCTCAGTTGAGGTGTAATCAGATCATCCTGGGTTTGGACATGCTACTTTGCTGGTTTTGAAGGCGTGAGCAGTTATTTTAACTTCTCTGAGCCTAAGATTTGTTGTCATCTATAAAATGTGATTAATAACCTCTCCATTGTAGGATTGCTCTGAGAATTCAGTGAGTTTAGTGTTTATTAAAATATCTGATTGATGTTAGGCACTGAGTGCATGTTCCCTTTTATTTAGTCTAATTTTTGTGAACAAGTGACAAAAGTTAGACAGCTACAAAGAAAACCAGGGGGCATTCATAATCTGGGTATTCCTACCATTGGAGCTTCTATTCTGATTCAATGTTTTCTTTTGTTTAAGGTATTTTACTTCTAAGAAGGAAATTATAAAACAAACCATGCCTTTTGTTTCTAACTCAGTGTTTGAATCCCCCCCCCCAAAAGTAGATACTGCTTGAAATTTTAAAATTTAGTGCAAATGACTGAGCATGGCTCTGCGTGGATATATTTGCTCTTAGCCGTATTTATCGTGCTAGCATGATGATGGTTATATATTGCTGTTGCCCCATTTTGTTTGGCTTTTTAAATTTTTTTTTTTTTTTTTAAGAATTTATTTATTTGACAGAGAAAGACACAGCGAGAGAGGGAACATAAGCAGAGGGAGTGGGAGAGGGAGAAGCAGGCTCCCCGCTGAGCAAGGAGCCCGATGCGGGGCTTGATCCCAGGACCCTGGGATCGTGACCTGAGCCGAAGGCAGATGCTTAACGACTGAGCTACCCAGGCGCCCCTTGTTTGGCTTTTTATAAAAACCGCTGACTGTGTTTGGATATGTGATGCGTGGTTGTCATATGGAACAAGAGTAAGGAAACCAGCTGGAGATTAAACATAGCACAATGCTCTGTTGTAAATAACCATAGCCAAATTTGTGTGTAGCTACGAAATTTACCCAGTTGGACAAAGAGTGCTTAGGTTTAGCTTTTAAACTCTAGTGACGGTTACTTGAGAACTAGCTTAAATGTATCTCTTTAATTATACAGGTACAGCATTAGTAGAAGACCTGTTGCTTACTGTTTTTATGATCAGATTTGAAATAGAGTTTAGAAGAATTTGTGATTTGGTTTATGGCCAGCTCTTAAAACACCAAGGAAGAGTTAGAGCTGGTAGTGACTGGCAAGATGGCTGGCAGTGGATGTGGATTCCATTAGTTTATCAAAGATTGAGGAAAGGTCTGTTCTGTTGAAGTCCACACTCCTGCTTGGATGTTCCCATCCACTAATGGGTGCATTAATGGATGCTTTAACTAGAAGTTTAATCTAAATCAGGTCTTCTAGGTTTAATCTCTTCCATTGGGGTTTAAATGATCATGTAACCATACCACACCACACTGCACCACACCTTGAGGATTTTACCTCGATGGGGAGGTGTTTCCTTTTTGTTGAGGATAGCACACCGGCTTGGAATTAAGCCACAGTACAAGACATACACTGACTTACAGGGGGAGGATATTCTTTCTAGCATTCTGTGTGTATCATTTGTTTATTCAACCATGTAAAACTTCAACAAGAGGAGGTAATTGCTTAGATTTCTTGATTTGAATTGTTCTACTCTTTGGCACTGGGTGGAAAAAAGAAAAAAAATCATATTGAAGGCATTGTTCTGTTAATGAAGTTGCTTGTCCCTTTTTGTGCCAAATTTGGCAGGTAAAATTACCATTTATTCTACTTGCTAGAGCTGGAGAATAGGTTGTTGAGGAAAAGTAGCAATTTAAGTAATGACACTAGATAGAATGTGCTACACTGCATACATCTCCCATACTTTTAGATATTGACATGCAATTTTTATTTCTCTTTAGTAATGCACTTTGTCTTTAACCATTATATTACTTCCAGTAGCTTTCATCAGCTACATGCAGTTTGCTTCAATTGTGAAATTTGAAAAAATACTGTTATTAATTATAACAAACCAAAGTGAAGCATTTTGATCTGAGGATAAAATAACGATTATATTTTGTTCTGGATATTTCAGAAGTATTGCATGTGTTTTAGTTATGAACAACTATTTAAAAATTAAAAAGGATAGATGAAATACACACTTTAATATGATATATAATTAATATCAGATTCCAGATGTTCATGATTTCTTCCATGTTAATTACACTTTGCTCTTTTATACATGCTTTAATATTTGGCAAATTCTAAAAAACAAATTTGAATAAAAAATCTTGTTCTAAATTGAGAAGCGTCTCATTCAAGATATGAATAGGTGTTTTTTTTTTAAATAACCGTGTGTTTAAATGAAATGCATAAATTTAGCATTTGTGAAACTTTGAAGTAAATATGTAATCCACTAAATTTATTATAGATTAGATTCTCCCTAGTTATGAAACTTCAGGTTTTTTAAAAAATTGTTACTGTTATAGTTTAAAATATAATGGCTAAACCTGCTCTCCTTCCAAAAAGATAAATCCTCTGTAGAAACTGATCTGCAAAATACATTAATAAAAAAAACAACAACAGCCAGTTGGTGAATTTATAGACTTGCCAGTGTGAATGAAGAAACAGAGAGTTTAGTGTTGCTGAAACTTGTAACCATCGGTCACTTCTTTCTGCCCACTAAGCTAACTGGTAGGCAGGTGCGGATGCTACAAATCTAACATTGCAATTGACACTAATTGGCATAGTTGTTGGCAGTCTTATCAGAAAGCAAAGGGCTGAATGGTTGAATGGGTTTAGAGAACTTGAATGATAATAAGCATTTTTATATGCATCTTGAATTACTTTTGTGACCCAGACTAACGGGAACACTTCATTCTGACCTCATCCTTCAATGAATAGAAATTATAGAAAGCACAATATGCAGTGTGTGTGATTACTGATTATTTTTCAGGTAACCTTTTACAGCTGCCTGCTCCACTGCTCGCTCTCACCTCCCCCTCCCCTCTCAGGCTCAAAGAAACCAAAGTGTATGTGTGGAAGAAAAAGGAGATAGCTAACTATTGTTACTGAATATTAAATTAATTTTTTGATTGATTTGTTGCCAAAAGCTTGGTGCCTGTCATAGTACTTTAGGCTCAACTTAAGACAAAATATTCATTGAATTTATGGATGAAAGAACAAGAAGTCTGGGATTTGCTTCTAAATAGTTATGGAGCAGTTGGGGAAATCAGTGGGGATAGAGGTGAGACAAGACTGGCTTTAAGAGGAAAAGTTTTGAACAGGGGTGCTGGAACTATGGGGGTTAGTAAGACATTCTTGCTGTTTATGTAATTGTTTGAAATTTTCCATAACAGAAGGGTTGTTGTTTTGTTTCTTTAAAGCGCTCACCACCTCACCCCCTACTTTTGTAAGGTCTTCTGTACTCACCAGTTCCTTCCCAGTACCTGCTTTTTTAAAAATTTAGTTCCTAGTTCCTTTTATCAAAAATGACTCTAAAGTGAGAGTTGCATTACCTGGTGAACTAATCTGTGTGCTTGTGTACGAATGAGTTAATTTCTGGGCAGTGTGGATTTTAATAGGAGCTTTCTAAAGACAGTTTGTTAAATGAAAGGAATGACTGTCCAGGTGGAATTTTTCGTCACTGGGCTGGATCTTTATGCCTGTTCTGACAGTGGCCCCTCACAGAAGGGTTAACAATTGTAGGTTTTCTGTAGTGATTGATCTTAGCTTTTTTGCACTAGGGGTAATGATGTATTTTTCTTCTATGGAAATATTTTCCATAAAGTATTTTTCTTTAGTTAAGAGAGGGCATGACTGTATTGTTTAGCTTATGTTTGGTCATGTAGGTATTTCTGTGTGTTTTGGGTCCACTCCATACCCCCAGATAATTTAGAATTACCTGTGTTAAAAATAAAGTCGAGTCTTCTTTGGTTCAAAGGGCCCTTTTGCAAAGGGATGTCTAGGGTGGGCTGCTTGCTCGAGGCTTTTGTGGGAAAGTTCAGTGCTGCAAACAGTTACTGTCACCCTTCCTTCTGTCTACTGGTTATTACATAGATGAGTAGTTTATGTAAATTTTGTACTCTGCTGTTGATCCAAGTCCCCTTGAGATTTATTATGATCAAGTAATAGTAAACCTTTTGGAAGGTGTTTGAAATGTCGATCCTTGGCTAGTAAGAGATGGAGAAACCAGTATTTTTCAGACTTTGCCGCTTTTCTACCCTTCTGATCCATCCCGAGAACTGATTGGAGTTGATTCTTATTTCAAAGTATCATTGCTTAAAATATTTCAGATTTTTTATAGCTTTCTAAGAAATTAAAATATAAAGATTTCACTATTTCTGTTTCAGTTTGTATCTCTGGAGGTCTTCAAGAATGAATGCAATTTGCTCATTAATTTCTTGTGCTATTCCTTGTCAGTGTCCACTCTTCCCTTTGCTTGTTAGCTTTCTCTTTGGCCATGATAGGTGTGTTATTTCTTGTAACTGCTACCCAAACTGATATATTACATTAGCCATGCCCCTTTTCAAGGCTCCTGGAAAAGTGCCAGTTTTCTCCTCCTTTCAGTTGGGGAGCACAGTTCTAGAAATAATAGAATGGTCTTACTTTGTTCCCAGTCATCAGAATGAAAAGGATTTATCTTAACAATTTGAATAGATAATTTTATTTGTGTGGACATGAAAGTGAAACCTAGAAATGGGATAGAATTTTAAGTGGCATTTTTAATTTGTTTTGAAATTCTTTCTTTCTCTCTTTTTGTAAATGAGCTATGTTAAATGTGTGTGTGTAGGGGGGATGGGGTGTTTATCTCTGATCTACTAGATCCTGTGTAGATTTTGTATCCTCAAAGGGCTTAATGGAGTTTTATATTTTATATATATATATGTACATATATATATATATTTGGAATAACTTTAATCTGCTACTCTAAGCACATGTGGATTTTTAAATACAAGTATTATCAACACTTCACAGGACAGTATGATTAAAATACTTTATTTAAAAAATTTTTTATTTTAAATTCAATTTAGTTAACATAGTGTATTATTAGTTTCAGGGGTAGAATTTAGTGATTCATCAGTTGCGTATAACACCCAGTGCTCATTACATCAAGTGCCCTCCCTAATGCCCATCACCCAGTTACCCCATCCCCCCCCACCTCCCCTCCAACACCCCTCAGTTTGTTCCCTATGGTTAAGAGTCTCTTGTGGTTTGCCTCCCTCTCTGTTTTTATCTTATTTTATCTTTCCTTCCCTTCCCCTATATTCATCTTGTTTTGTTTCTTAAATTCCACATATGAGTGAAATCATATGGTATTTGTCTTTCTCTGACTTATTTCACTTTGCATAATACCCTCTAGTTGTATCCACATCGTTGCAAATAAAAATACTTTTACTTAAAAGTTACTTTATTAGTCTTACCAAAAGCTGTCCTGGAGAGTTTTGAATTAGAACTATATTGTCAGTGGTCAGCAACCTAAGATAAAATCTACTTATCTGAATAACATGGCATTAAGACTATATGAAAGCAAGTCATTTTGTTTTTGTCTGCTTTATGTCATGATATTTAACTTAAAAACTTAGTTTTGGTAGCTTTCCAGCTACCAAATAAATAAACGTATAAATAAAAGTTAGGTTTTCTATCTCAATGAATTCGATAATTTTTATTTTTAATACAGTGGATATTTATCAAAGATCTGTCAATCCTCAACATCAAAGCACTGTGCTAAGCTCTTCATAACGTACATGAAAGAATAAGACACTAATCTGCCCTCATGAGCTTCCGGTTTTGTTGGGAGGTTTTGAGATCAATACAGTACTGATGTGTAATATAAGGCATATTTTGATAAGTGCATAGAGATTCAGAATGTTACAGGAATTCAAAGAAAGAAAGACTCCATCCAATAGAGCAGAGGACTAGAGGTGATATAGGTGGGTTTGGGGGGTATGAGGCAGAAAGTCAGGAGCAAACTTGACAAAGTAAGTACCGTATGGAGTAGGTAATGAAGAATGGATGGGAGAAGGCTATTAGGCTGAGTTGACTATTTCAAGTTTAAATAGTAGGAACAAAACTCATGGAAAAGAGCCTGTGCACATTTGTTGAATATAAGAGAAAGAGGGAAGAAAACCCAGAATGGTTGCTAGATTGACGCCATTGATACAGAGGACCTTGAGGGCCACGTTGAGAAGTTAAAATTTTATTTATTAAGTAACCAGAGGCCTAGGATTTTGAGCTGAGAAAACTTGTAAGATAAAGCCACATCTTTAACTGCTCAGTGGAAGTAAATAGAATTGTATTCTTAACTGCTGATAGGGCTTTGGGAAGGTTTTCTGTTTGGATGGGTTGTTAATAGGAAAAGAAAGAGAAAGGAGAAGAGTTTGCCTTTGGCTTAGTAGTTGATAAGAGAATTTGGGCAGATAGACTAGAGAGAAGTCAGCAATAGTGGGAAGAGAAAGGGTCAAAAAAGCAAAACTTAGTAAGTGGAGTATCTTTTAGAATGAGTCTGCTTCTGTCAACGCCACTTGTGATGTGACTCCCATCTGTAAACCATCTCTGCCTGTGGCCACCTTGGCTTGATAATTAATCGACAGTACCAAGTACGACTGTCCAAATAGTTGGCCTGACCGGATAATCTATGTTTTAAAACTTTTTTACTGTGGAACACCTAAAGTATACACCAAATTGAAAGAAAAGTACAATGAGTACCATGTGCTGTTCTTGTTTTATCTATGTTCACCTTTTAAAAATTTCTGGAGTATTTTAAGGCACATACCACACATTCTATCAATTGATGATTTTATTGTTGTTATTTTTTTTTAGTTTTTGGAGTACCAGATCTTTCTGCGTCCCAAATTCCCAGACCCTTGTGCACTGATCATCTAATACACTGTTCCTTTTTTTCTCCAAAGAGAAGCCTATTTCTTTTGAATTCACATTAGTGACAATCAGTTGACCTTTTTTATAGTTAAAGCACTATCACATTCTTTTTCTAATACATATTCTCTGAATTATTGTGAAATATATTTAAGGAAGATTTTATATATGTATGTATATATATAATATATATATGAATGTTGGACACACACAAAAACGTGGCAGACTTATTAGTTAGGTGGTTAGTGGAAGGCAGGTTTCTTACTGTCAGAGAAGGGAGTGACAAATACAGGATGGAGAAAGGCTAGAATGTACCTAGCGGTGTTGGATGGTAATGAGACGGATCAGTGTGAACTTATGGTTTTTACAGGTAGATTCAGAAACAGATTTAGATGCACTTAGTACTTAATGTTCCAGTGGGCAACACCTCTATGGTTATGGGAGACATTGACCATGTACCTCATGGTATGATGCTGAAGAAAGCACAGTATCACTGCTGTGTTGTTCCTGGAAAAAATGTGTAATCATGAGGAAACATTCTTCTGAATTCACGGATATTCTATGAAGTAACTGGTTTATACTCTTCTAAAATGTCAAGGTCATGAAAGATAAGGCAGAATTAAGAAACTGGTCCAGATGGACAGAGACCAGCGAGACATGACAACTAAATGCAGGAACATACATTAGATCTGGGACGTGCCTTAAAGGGCATTACTGGGGCAATTTCTGGCTATCTGAATAGGGTTTGTGGATTTGATGGTAATAATGGATCAGTATTAATGCACTGACTTCGCTGCTTGTACTGTGCAGAGGGCGTCCGTGTTCTCAGGATTGCAGCTGGACTGTTAAGGGGGCAATGGGACATCGTAACTGGCAAAAAGTATTAACAACTAGGGAATCTGAGCTTGATGCACTGTTGCTGCAATTTTTATGTACAATTTTTTAGAAGATTTATTTTAGAGAGCACGCAAGTAGCAGGAGGAATAGAGGGAAAGGGAGAGAGAGAATCTTCAGCAGACTCCTTGCTAAGCATGGAGCCCGACTTGGGGCTTGATCTCACAACCCTAAGATCATGGCCAGAGCTAAAATCAAGAGTTGGCACTTAACCGACTGAGCCACCCAGGCGCTCCAGTTTTTTAATGTGCATTGAAAATGACTTCACACAAGAAGGAACAAAGTAAAAGAAAATACTTTCCCAGACAATTCATTGGAATGATAGAAACAGATTATACTGTTTTCCTGTTAGAAGCAATGAAAAAATACTGGTGACTCCGTAAACCTTACCTCGTACTAGTACAGTTATGCTAGTGGTTCATACAGCTGATAAGCCATCCTACTGACTCTTTCCAAGTGTGTTTTTTAAAAAACTATGATCAACTTAATGGATAGATTTTTACTGGCGTTTTTCTTGAGATATAATTGGGACTTACAGAGTAAAAGGCTGTTGTTACTTTATTCACTGGGGGGATTTGGTGAGTAGTTCTTGGGCGGCAATTCCAGTATCTCACTTCTTACCATGACAAAAAAGTTTTACTGTTCATGCTTAGAAAACATCCTATTATTAGATCTGTAGTTCATGAGAAGTTTTAAGAACATAAAATACAATTTTTTGGCAATAAATTTGCTACTACAGTTTTAAAATACAAACATAAAACTATCAAAAATATATTATTACTGTTGTAGTACAAGAAAGAGATAATAAATATCTCCGTATATGTATTAGGAATGGTATCACCAATGGCCACAGAAGCTAAGAAGAGAGTGCAGAACCGGGGGTAATCCTTGGGAGGTAGGAACATAGAATATCAAATATATTTGTTGTTGGCCTGGAGAAATGAGCTGTTAGGTCAACTCGTGTGCCTAAGGGTAGAACTAGAGTGCACAGTCACAGGTAGGTCAGATAAAGGAGGTAGGATGAGGAAATGGCATGTCGCAGTTGCGATGTACAGGAATGTAGGAGGAAGAAGGACTTAGACGTTATTGTGAAAGTAGTGTAGCCCACTTAGGTCTTGTGTGAGTGAACCAGCAGCTAAGATCCTGGGATTTCATTGTGGGGGGCATCTGTGGTAGCGAAAAGCAAAAGAGATACTAGTAGAAATCAGATAAAATTAAAAGGATAAAAATGGAGGAGGTATTAATGGAAGAACAAGCAAAAGTAGACTTGTTGAAAAATAGATCCAGAATAACCGTTGTTGTGCGGGGAGGGCATAGTATTACTATATTGAACTTCCACCAACAGCCAGCATTTGCTGAGGGCTTGTTACATGCCTGGTACTGTTCTCAGTGCTTGACTCTGTTCCTCATAACCACTCTGTGAGCACAGATCTAACATGTGAGGACACGGAGACATGAACAGTTAGGCAACTTGTAAACCTGAGGTTCAAATACGGGCATACTGACTGTTGACAAAACTACAGAGAAAATGCAAGATTCTGCCATGATTTAGTAGGAGAAATAAAGGCAGTTTCGCTTGCTCCTTATGTTAAACTCATCTACCTACAGTTACTCATTAAGCTGTGATATAATTTACAGTATGATCTGCAGAAAATGACCTTATCACACCAATCCAAAAGAAACTACTGCTATAATTAAAGTGTGGGTAAAATAATGTAGGATTTTTAAAAAAAAACAAAAACATACACCTGAAATTACAGTTGTTACTGATCAATTAATGAGGCGATAATTAAAGAGAAACTAGTCAACCTGGCTGATTGTAGACCAGTACCTAAAATTTGTTTTTGTAATTCACATCCTTTGAGATATATTTAATTACATTTATAACATGCATATTTAATATAATCTTTTGTGACAGATTAACAGATCTTCCTCTTTGTGTCTAATCCCTTTTGATGTTTTTGTCATTATTACATATCTATTTGGGAGAGAAATAAAAGACTGTTTCCAAGGCGATAGTGGTAAAGAAGAAACTTACGAAAAATGGTTGTCTCCTTTTGTTTTCAGAAAACAAGCGTCTCATTTCTCTCTGGAAGGCAGTAGAGGTATCATGACTATATTTTGGAATAAGAAAATATTCTAGTAAATAGTGGAGCAGGATAAAGAAAACCTACCCTTTCTGTGTCATCTTAAGATCTATACTAAGGTTTCCCTGTAGTTTATATTAGAATGTTAGGAGTCATTATAATTGCATAAAAATGTTTGAGTTATTTTTGTCGTGTTTTACCTGAGAAATTAACGTTGAAGCAAGCAACTTAGCAAAGTTATTGGATCTAAAGTTTAGGAATGTTACGTGTTTCTTATTGTCAACATCTTCAGAATTTATTTTAAAGAGCTTATTTGTGTTTCACATATCCAGCAGCAGTGTATGCAGAAGTCCGTGAACTATAATGATGGTAGGTGGTGGTAATATCCCCATGTATTTAACTGCATGGTCTACAGATTCTTTTGTTATTAGGGAGTGTTGGATATACCTCATCGATTAGATACACAATTGAATAATCATACTTTTGTTAGGCGTAATTAAGAGAGAAGAACCAAAAAGAATCAATAAGCATCTTTATCTCTAGAATAGTCTTCTTTCAAGGTACAAATAAGCAATGAGTGTCTGCTACAGACAAGCATTGTACCTTAGTATTTAGATTACATGTGTTACTTTTGCTTTTGACATGTGGATTTCAGTGAAATACTCCGAGAATTGCAAGACAATTGCTTCTGGTGCTTCCATAATTTATATGGTTCTTTAATTTCCTTATATGTGTAGTGGGAGGAGGAGAGGTTTGGGTTGGAGTATGTTTTTCTAGGATCCTTTCCAGCCTAATAGTCGAATCAGAAAACCACAGATCTTTTTCCATGTTTTGTGCAGACTGATAATTTTTAAGATATGCTATGAAAGTCTAATGGGCAGACACTAGTTATTCCTTTCTGGAAATTAGTTACAGCTTGATCAACAAATCTTTTTTATCCTTCATGTTGTTTTCAGAAATAGAAGCAAAATATATGATCAAAGTCTTTTTTAAGTAGTGGAATGAACACGTTGATTTTTATCTTAGATCTAATTCTGCACAGTGCTAATCTTAACATTTGATGACAAAAAAGAATTTGTGTATAACAAAAAAGAAGAATTGTATGGTGAATCAGAAACACTTTTTACGGGCTGTATCTTTGCAAATTTTTATTATTTTTGGAAAAGCTTTTTGGCAAATACTTTGTTTTGTAAGTTTTACATTCCTACTGTTGAAAAAACTCAGTTAGCAGGTGCTTACTGCAATAGAAGTTATAATATTTTAACTGTGTCATGAGGTACCTCTGAGGAAGTGCTTTTTTTGTTTTTTAGTGGTAAAGGATGTAAGTAATCTCTCTCAAATGTCAAATTAATTTTGGGTGTGTACTTTCTTTTTCCCTTATGATTACGTAGGGAGGAAAATTGAATGTTCCAAACAACTCATGGAAAATATTCCACATCAACATTATTTGTACCACAAATGCAGTTAAATGCTTTTAATGGAGTACAGAGTTACCAGTAGACTGTTAAATATGAGAAAGTGCTTTCTTGAAATAGGAAAGAAATCATGTTTTTGAAGTGGTATTTTAAACATCATAAACATTCTTATGAATAACCTAACTGAAGTCATCCTCTTTAGGTGGGGGAAACTTTGCAGAAAATAGTGTGTGTTAAGACGGATTGCGTGAATTCAATCCACCGTAGCCTTGCTCTGTTTAATTTGAACTTAAAATATCAATACTTTAATAGAATGTAATCTTTAAATGATTATAGAATGCTGAGACATACGATGTTCTCATCCTGAAGATTGCAGTGTTACACATCTTTTTTGGAGTTTACACTTTCCAAAAAAGCAGGCAGGACCTTTATTTGGTCATTCTCACACTGTCATTTTTCCCCCTTTACCTCTGATTTTGTAAATGATCAGGTTCATGTTTACCAGAGACTATTCTGCCTATAGTGAGGAGAGCCAAGTGGAGGTACAGAAAAATACACGTGGAAGACTAGTCTATTGCGGTGGTCCAGGTGAGAGGGAGGAGCAGGGGCAGGTGGGGTGCTTGTGGTAAGGGCCGAGGGAAGCGGGGCTGTTGGAAAGCCTCCACAGTCATCCACGCTCTTCCACACCATCTCTGCACTTCCTCTCCACCCTTTCCACTGTGGCCTCTGTGTCTCTTGCTTTGTCATCAACAAACTGCCCTGTATTCTCAGACATTTTCTCTGAACGTTCTGCCACTTACTTGCCTTCACAGAAACCTGATGGTGGTTTTTCTCCCATAGCACATGCACCTTATGATGGGAAGTAAGACTCTTGTTTCCCCTAGTACCATTCTAGACATGTTCCCCTCCCTCTTGGAAAACCCTTGTTCTTTGAAGTTCACGTAGCCTGGCTACATCACTACATCCCCTCCCTCTTGGCAGCCTCCGCGTTCCCTCCCCTGCATTTGAAGCCTAGCAACCTCTGCCTCAATACAACCATTAGGCCTTATATTTTCTCTCCATCCATGGATCCCACTCCTGTTTTTCCATTCTTTATCCAGCTTAGCTACCCTGGCCTATAATTACAGTAATTCGCTTACAAATACCCTAACTTCCTCAACCCCGTTATTCTTCCATCATTCCCAAACTTAGATGAACTCCGCCTTCCAGTTTCTTTATGCCTGGATCAGGCAAAGTACCTGAGCATTGCTGGGCAAAACCACGTACCAAAGGCACATTCTTGCCATTACATGTGCGTGATGTCCCACTGTGGCTGAGCATCCAGCACTGGGTGGCAGTTTTGCTGGTTTTCTGATAAGCTCAGCCCTCTGCCTTTTCTTCGTGATTATTTCATGACCTCTGTATTCACACTTTTCCCTTTCCTTCCCCAGTTTATACTACTCCTGAGTAGCCCGCTTCTCCCCACTACCGGTAGTCAAGACCCAGTCACCATAATTTTCATTTTTGTTTCATCTGATTCATTCTCCAGACTGTAGCCAGACTCAGCTTAAAAAAGGGGATGATAGCATTCTCCAATTGGAATCCTTTGGTGCTTCTCATTGCTTCCCCTCTCCCAGGTGCCATGCTAAGCTCTTTCTTGCCTCTGGGTTTTTTTTTTTTTTTTTTTTTACATGAGAGTCCCTCTGGGATATTCCCTCTGGATATTCCCACCTACCCCCTGCTACCAACTAATTTCTACTCACTCTTCAGATCTTAGCTTAAATATCACCTCCTCCCGAGAGGTCTTCCTTCCTGCTGAGAAGTAAAGAGTAATGAGAATTAAGAAGACAGTATACAATTGCTGAAGAAAATTTGTGACCTTTGAGAATATAGTTTTAGCAGCCAGATTGTAGAAGGTTATGGAAGAAGTTACATGGTAGGAAAATAGGCACAGAACACTTGTTCTAGAGCCTGTCAGAGAAAAGAAGGAAAGAAGCAGTTTTGTGGTTGGAGGGCATAGTGGGTCAGGTGCCCATCTGTGAAAATATGGGTGTTCTGTACGTGCGCGAGGCAGAGGGGAAACGGCCGGTGTGTGAGATATCAGTAAAGGAAAGAAGGTTCAATGATGCCAAAACATAAGAGGACTTAGGTCTCGTGGTTTCAGTTTTGGTAAAGAAAAGAGGAGGTTGTCTGCCAAGAGTGTGGGTCAGAATTAATATGATAATTAATGTAAATTCGGTGCACTTGAGTCCTAGGTCTATTTAAACTAAAGGCATGGGGGCGCCTATTTAAACTAAAGGCATGGTGGCTCAGTTGGTTAAATGACTGCCTTCGGCTCAGGTCATGATCCCAGGGTCCTGGGATCGAGCCCCGCATCGGGCTCTCTGCTTGCGGGAAGCCTGCTTCTCCCTCTCCCACTCCCCCTGCTTGTGTTCCCTCTCTCGCTGTCTGTCTCTATGTCAAATAAATAAAATCTTTAAAAAATAAAGGCATAGAATCTTTATGTCTAGGTTAGTGTTTCTAAACAGAGATGTTGTGTCTTTGGGTTGTTTTTTAAATAGTCTTTTAAAATAATTTAAAATATTCTAGTGTTTTCATAGTACTTAGAACATTTCCACAATATTGTTTGCCTTGAAAGGTATGAAATTTTATTTATGTCGTTTGTCATTTTACTCTTGGTCTATTTTTTTTTTAATCTCCACACTGAATTTGACTTTGTTAGCTTTTATTGCCTGTCAAAGGGAAGATCTTAAAAATTTCCTACCCTAAACAGAAGTGCTTGAGCAAAACAAAATCCCTTTCTAGTATTGGAATTTGCCATGTCAGAAATTAACTAAGTGTATGTTAAATAAAAGGGCTTTGCAGCCATAAAACCATAGAATTTTAGCCTTGAAGAAATCTTCAGCATTGCTCATTCAGGTCCCCCATTTTTAGATGAGGAAGAGTTGATACAGAGGGATTGTCCAAAATACATTGTAAAATTGGGTGCTGGAGATGAAATCAATAAATCTATGACCAGAGAAATTGAAATGAGTATTGGTGTGTTAACCAAAACGAAGTTTTAGAAGGACAACTATTATGTATTGTGTACCCGTTAGTGAAAGCTATAAAGTAAATATTGACCTCATGCTACCGTGAGAGAGGAAAATAGGCCCTTACACATCTCCTCACTTTTATAGTTTTGAATATATAACATACATATACAGAATAAAACTTAAAAAGTATGAATAGATTTGCGGTAAAAGGCAAGCCTTCCTTCTATCCCTGTCCCTTAGCCCCTCTGTTCCTCTTATATATTTGCCTAGACATATTCTATACATTTAAAAAACCACACAGGTTTTGTTTTTTTTTTCCCTTAACAAATGATAGCATACTGTATATGCTATTCTGTAATTTCTTGGGCATGGTTTCTTATCAGTATATATAGAAAGATGCCTCCTTTGTAAATAAGGGGTGCTGAGTTCTCTTATATGCTACAAGATATGTTTATATGATATACTTTAAGGACATCTTGGCTGGGTATAAAATTGGGGGGCAACATTTTCCTTTTTAGTGCTTAGACCACATTGCTCTGTGGTCTTATGTATCAGTTTCGCCCTTGAGAAATTAGGCTGACCTGAGGTTTTTCCTTGCTTGTGCCTGATTTCTTATTTTTGCCTAAATATCCACATAAAATTGTCTTTATTCTTAAAGTTCCATAAACATCATTCTGCAAATTCAAGGTTTTATTTATTTTCAAAAGTTTTACCTTATCATATCTTTGAACTTGCATTTATTCTTTTTTCTTTATAAGCCTTTTTGAAAAAGTCGTTTGTATATTCTTTGGATCCATTTCTCCCTCCTCCATATCTGTTGTCTTCTCTATAAATTTTTATATTGCTAGTCTTTTCTGTTTTGTTTTATATGATTTCTCCATGTTCTTGTCTTTCTTTGTAGTCTCACTGATTCTATTTTTGGTTGCTTCTTAAGGTGGCTTTTATCTTTATAATGTTATTTTTCTCCTCATTTTTTTTCTGAGTTCTACCAGCTTGATTTTCATTTCCTTCTGTTGTTGTATGATCTCTTCTTTGAACCTTTGTTTTTCTTCTTTGAGCTCATTTTTTAAAAGAGGAGTCATGTTTCCTATGGTTGTCTTTGAGACTTTGCAGAATTATTTATCTGACCTCTTCCTGTGTTTCTCCGAATAGTTCTTCTTGTGTTATAATACTCTTAATTTACCTTTTTCTCTTGATAAAAAATATGTTTTGCAAATTGTATGTGAAGATCCAGTATCGGTTATTTTCTGATCATTATGTGCAGTAGGGTAGTTGGTTATGTATAAGCATGGGCAGCCCATAGCTTTTCCTTGTTAGGCCTGTTACTCTAATACCCTCTCATCAAATCTGTTAGTTCCATTGTCCTAGATGCCACTTTCCATTAGTTTTTGGCATGGAAAAGATAGGGTGGTTCTTTATGTCAGGTTCTCAGTATTGTAATAGTGAAATGCCACTTCCACTCTACATCTGCTGCTTCAGCCCTCCTTGGCTGAAGAACTAGGTGTAAACAATATATATGGCATAGTAACAAGAATTCTTCAGTTCAGTCTGCTCCGATCTTTCTATGGTATTAAAATGTTCAAATTCCCTGCCCCTCCTCCTGGCCTCTAGATTTCACTCATCTCATGAAAGCATTAGTAGAATCATTGCATCTGCTGTTCTGAATTATGTTTCTTGGTGAAATCTGTTTACGGTTTGAAGCCTGAGAAGGCATGTGATGGTTTTCAGCATGTTCTTTTCCCTCATTTAAAATTTGCAGATATGCTTCATAGATTATGATTTGGAGCTCTGATAACATCCTTGCTTCAGTTAAAAGTGACGTTGCAAAATTATACTCATTAATTCCCAGGTGTACAAAGAAATGTAGTTTCTGTGTGTCTGTCACATAATCTTCCTCACAAGCCCTCTACCTTTAGTAAGGAGTGAGGGGGAGGAAACACTTTAGTTTTTTGGTTTTTGTTTTTTAAGTTTTTTTTTTTTTTTTTAAAGATTTTATTTATTTGACAGAGCGAGAGAGCACAAGCAAGGGGAATGGTAGAGGGAGAGGGAGAAGTAGACTCCCCACCGAGCAGGGAGCCCATGATCCCAGGAACTTGGGATCATGACCTGAGCCGAAGGCAGATGCTTAACCATCTGAGCCACCCAGGTGCCCCAACACTTTGGTTTAAGCCGTGTCTTTCAGATACCATGGTGTTTCAGGTTTCTTTCCCTCACTCCAGCTACTACCGTGGTGTGGAGTTTGGATGCAGGTAAAAGGGGCCTTCAGGTACATGGTTGGACTCAACTACAGAGGTGGGGAGGAGAACTCAGACCAACACTGTCTTTACAAGGCTTTGCTGTAAGGACCTGGACCCAAGACTGTCAGGTGATGATTGATCCTCTTTGTCATGGAAGAGGCCTCTGCCACCCATAGGCCTGGTTACTATTTGCCTATAGTCATGGAGTCCCCTGTACTATGTTGTCTTTATCCTGACCCAGACTCTGTCGTCTCACTAAGCTAGGTAAAAACTTCTGGATTCCTAACATGATGTGCTTGGGTCATCTATCCAGCTTCTTCCTCCATTGGTGCTTTTGATGATACACCACGCTAGGAATGCCATGACACCAAGCCTATAGCCTCTCCTAGACTACGTTCCAGAAGTAGACTTCCAGCTTAGATGTTAGGGTGCCTGATACCTGTCAGAATGTTTTCATGCATCTCTCTCCATTTCTGCCCCCCCCGACCCATTCCCAGGGGTCCACGCAAAAGGAAATGGGGAGGTCTCTGATCTCTGATTTCTGATATCTTCATCTTCCCTCTGTGTCTTTCCTTCATGTAATCGACAGGACTTGAAAATGACTTTTTCCCCCCATGTTTCTGTCTAGAAGAAACTTTCCTTCTGTCTTTCTTCCCAAATTAACATGCACATCCACTCATTTAATAGCAGAGGATGCAGGGAGAGAAATGAATTTATCGGTAAGGGAAGATAAAGGTAGTTCAAAAATACTATTTTCAGTTTTTGAAGAGGTAGACTTTTCCTCCCTCTGTTTTTGTTTTTAAAGTCATTCTGTTTTATTAAAGATTTATTTATTTATTTGAGAGAGAGCAAACGGGGGGGAGGGGCAGAGAGAGAGGGAGAGAGAGAATCTCAAGCAGATTCCCCACTCAGTGCAGAACCCGACATGGGGCTTGATCTCCAAGACCCTGAGATCATGATCTGAGCCAAAATCAGGTCGGATGCTTAACTGACTGAACCACCTGTTTTTGTTATTAAAAGTCAGATTTAGGGGCGCCTGAGTGGCTCAGTTGTTAAGCATCTGCCTTCGGCTCAGGTCATGATTCCACGGTCCTGGGATCGAGCCCCACATCGGGCTCCCCGCTCCATGGGAAGCCTGCTTCTCCCACTCCCACTCCCTCTGCTTGTGTTCCCTCTTTTGCTGTGTCTCTCTCTGTCAAATAAATAAATAAAATCTTAAAAAAAAAAAAGATTTATTGAGGTATAATTAATAAAGAATTTACTCCTTTAATTGTATGGTTTAAGTTTTGACAAATCTGTATGGTCATATAATCACCACCAAAATCAAGATTTAGAACATTTCCATCACCCCATAGTGTTCCCTCATGCCCTTTCCTAGTCAAGCATATCCTCATACCCATAGCCCCTAGGAACTGCTGACTTGATTTCTGCCTTTTCCAGAATGTTCTATAGATGGAATCATACTCATGTTCTATATATCCTTTTGTGTCAGCCTTCTTTCACTTAGCATAATGCTTTTGAGATGCTTATTGCTCATTTTCTGTTGTGTGGATATACCATAATTGTCCATTATAATTGGTTCATTGGACTTTTGGTGTTTTTCCAGTTTGAGGTGAATGTAAACTTTATATATATATTCTGCTATCATAAACAAGCTTCTGTGAACATTTGTGAGCACTCTGTGAGAGAACGTATCTCTTCACTTCTCTGGGGTTTTCTAAAGCAGGTGTACTATTCTGCATTCCTACCTGCTGTGTATAAAGGTTTCAATTGCTCCACATGTTTGTCACCTCTTAGTATTATCACTCCTTTTCATTTTAGCCATTCTAGTGGGTGTGTAATGCTATTTTGTTATAATTTTGTTTTTCTTTTTTTTTTTTTTTTTTTTTTTTTTAAAGATTTTATTTATTTATTTGACAGAGAGAGACACAGCGAGAGAGAGAACACAAGCAGGGGGAGTGGGAGAGGGAGAAGCAGGCTTCCCGCCGAGCAGGGAGCCCGATGCGGGGCTCGATCCCAGGACCCTGGGATCGACCTGAGCCGAAGGCAGACGCTTAACGACTGAGCCACCCAGGCGCCCCTAATTTTGTTTTTCTTAATGTGATGTGCTTGTCATCTATCTCTCTTCCTTGACGAAGTGTCTGGTCAAATCTTTTGCCCATTTTTAAAGAAATTCAGTTGGTTTTCTTATTGACTTATAAAAGAGAATTGTTTATAGATTTTGGATTCAAGTCCTTTATCAGATATATGTTTCGCAAATATTTTCTCCCAACCTGTGGCTCAGCTTTCCTTTTCTTAACAGTGTCTTTCTAGCAGAAATTTATAATTTTGATGAAGTCTAATTCATCTATTTTTTCTTGTAAGATTTGTATTATGTCCTAAGAAATCTCTGCCTGGACCAAGGTCATAAAGGTTTTCTTTTATGTTTTCTTCCAGAAGTTTTTTTAGTTTTAAGCATTTAGTTTTCAGTTGATTTTTTTTTTTTTTAATGTTGTGGGATAGAGGTCAGGATTTATTTGTTAGAATATGGATGTTTAATTGTTTTAGTGCTATTCACAAACTATGCTTTCCCCATTTAATGTCTTGGCACTTTTTTTGGAAAATCCATTAATCCTTTATATATGGGTCTCTGAACTCTCATTTTGTTCTGTTAATGACTATGTCTATTCTTACACCAGTATGTTGATTAGTGTAGCTTAATGGGAACTCTTACAGGCAAATGACATGAGTTCTCCAAATTTGTTAACTTTTCAAAATTATCTTTACTGTTCTGTATCCTTTGTTTTTCTATGTATTTTAGAATCTGCTACCCCCCCCAAAATAAAAGCCTGCTGGGATATTGATTGGAATTACATTGAATATATAGATCAGTTTGGGAGAGAACTTACATCTTAATTATACTAAAACTCTTCTAATTCATGAACATGGTATATATATATATATATATATATATATATATATATATATATTCGTTTTTAGGTCTTTAATTTCTCATAAAATATTGCTTCTGATTTTTTACAGAAGTGAAACCCTCCTGTTTTCATTTGTTACTTATTTTTTAACAGCTTTATTGAGATATAATTCACGTACCCATACTATTTTTTCATTTAAATTGTACAATTCAGTGGCTTGTAGTATATTCCCAGAGCTGTGCAACTATCACCACAGTCACTTTTAGAACATTGTCATCATGCCAGTAAGAAAGCCCATACCCCATAGCTGTCACCCTTCAATCCTTCCATCCGTCTCCACACCCCCAGCCCAAGGCAACCTCTAATCTGTTTTCTCTCTGTATGGATTTTTCTCTTCTGAACATTTCATTATAAACGGAACTATGTAGTGTGTGGTTCTCTGTGACTGGCTTTTTAGTTAGCATGTTTTCAAGCTTCATCCATGTAAGTAGCATGTATCGGCATTTCATTCCTTTTTATTACCAACTGATAATCTGTTATATGGGTATGTCACATTTTGTTTCAACATTCATAAAAATAGTTTTCTTTAGGCTATGGTAAATTGGTTTCTCCTCTACAGGATTTGAATAAATTCATTTTTTTTCTCAATTCCCCCTCATAAGCTCTAAAGATGACAATTACAGTTTCATTCTGTTGCCCCTGTCGATTTAAAATTAATATCAAATACAAATTTTAAGTGCTTATCATTAAAAATCTTTCCTTACGGCCTTTAACTTTCTTTTTAAAAAGATAAAACTTTTATAATTGAACATTGACCTTTTTTAACCTTTTAAATTTAGAAGCCACGTCAAAGCAGATCTTTTTCTCAGTTTTAAAGGGTATTTTTAGCATTTAATATTTGTAAAATTCTTATCTTTTGGGAGCTTCTTTTGGAAATCTTTCATTACATAAAGAGATAATTTGGGGAGAAATCTTTCATTACATAAGGAGATACTTAATTTGCTAAATAGATAATTTTAAAATGTATTATTGATGCTTCACAGATCTTTATCATCTAGTGTTTTAATAGTAAATAATTTATGAGATGGTATGATTATCTGACCTTATTTTTAAAACTCATTTAAAGATGGTGGAACCATTAGGAACAGGAGAAGGGAGAAAATATTTAGGACCTACCGTGACAGGAATATTGGTAGAAACTTTTATATGTTAACTTCTTTAATCTTACAGCACCCTTTCAGGTAGATATTTTCATATTTTAGTTTGGCCACTAAGGTTCAGAGAGGTTAAATGCTCCAGTTTAGTAAGCAGCTCTAACTGAGTAAGACAGCAATGTCAGGTGAGACCCAAGCCATTGTTCCTTCTTCCTGCTTCCTGAACTGTGCGCTATGGACGTAGAGACTACTGAACCCGGAAACACAAGCGAGTGCATCATGTCCGTCCCACTGGTATTTCATTACGTAGCCAGTAGCATATCTTAGCTTCTAGACTGTATGACCACACCATTATGGAAATATATATACATAAAGTCGTATAGATATAGATGGACACACTTATTCTTCTAAATGGTAACATCTATGTTTCTTTTATTTTAGTAAGTATTGTTTAGGAGAATTAAGAGAGAGTAAAGGAATCGTTAGGGATCATGTGTCTTGATTCTGCTACTGGTTTATTTTGAACCTTGAACAAACTCAGATATCCCTTTGTTAGGTTGTTTACTGTAGAGTTAAAATAATACTGTTATTTTTTTCTTAGTTCTTGTATATAAGAGTTGGGGAATCAGTAAGTGAAAAGGAAGCAATAACTAACAATACTTTTTATTTTAATTTAGCTTTGCTTTTTTCCTTTCAGTTTTATATTATTTATTTGGAAATTAGAATTCTTCTCTTAAAAGTATCTGTTTTAGAAGGTTATAGGTTTTTTTTTTTTTTTTGCATCTTCATAAATGATGACTTGATGAAATTAGTCATTTATGATCGACAAAAATATGACAGAACTTTTGCAAAGTTCAAATGGACTTTTAATATTCAGCACCAAAGAATTTTGCCTAATTAAAGCTTCTGTTTAATTAAGATAACAGTGCATAGTCCTTCGTTAAAATTAACACAGAAAAAGTTCTTTCTTGGTCCTTGGAGAGGATATTATATGCAAGCCCTGATGTGTGGGTTGCAAAATGTCACTGGAATTTATATGCATTACTTGTCTAATTGCAGTAAATGTAGCATGTCCAGATAGGTTTAGAGTTAGAAGGCTGTTTGTTACTTACTGGAAATCACTTGAAACCTCAGTACCCAGAGGCAGCTGTGCCCAGGTCCTTCACCTCTCCCCAGAGATGGCTAAGAAGACTCTTGTTGGACCCTGTCTTTCATGGTGGGAGCAGTAAACATGACAGGTTGTTTGGGAGCCATCTGTTTAAAATGGCTGCTGCTTTGTATGCAGCAATGAACTTGAGATCAGTTTTCTGTCTTTCTTCATGGTAATAGTCTTATTTGGTGTCACAACAGGTGGAAGTTGATGGGTCGAAACTAAATGTGACCAGCACGTGGAACCTGGCTTCACCCTTACTGGCTGTCAACGTTGATGGCACTCAGAGGACGATACAGGTAAATGTTCTGATGTACTCTGAGGGGCCCTGCAAGTCCCGAATCCTTACCAGCGCCTGCGTGGTTAATACTGGCAGGTGGAGTAGGAAGAAGCTGCGGTCTATTCATCTGCTACATTTATGGTTGAAAACATTTTTCCTTACTTTGGAGGATCTTGAGGCAAGTCTTAATCTGAGGAATCAATATTTTCTTTTCTTCCAGGCAATCCAGGAAGGATAGGAAAAGGATTACTATCCTTTTCGTAAATGAAGCATCCTGTGCACTTTTCTAAAAATATTAGAAGATAGCAGTTTTTGTTGCCATTGTGGGTTTTTAGTTATAAAATATGACTTTGTTACCTTCCTTTTCTGTGTAATTGAGATTGTGTAGTAGCATTGATCAGCAGAAATGTGAGCTGTATTCAGCTTGACTTGCCAGAACACATTGATGCCTTTTAAAAATTGAGCGATCTTAATTTATTAACCTTTATTTTCCCTCCAAAGTAAGATTTCTTGCATTGAGGAAATGACTTGAAATCCAGAGTTGATTGGATGTTCTTTGTCATCAGTGACTTCCATTTTAAAGTAGACAGCTATGAAAAGAGATTCTTCCAAAGTTCCTTTAGCTCACCTCATAGTTGAAGTTTAGGGTTCCAGGGAAAACAAAACAAAACAAAGAACACCGTGTAACATGTGGTGATCACATGCAAATAAAAATTATAACCACCCCCCATAGTATTAAATGCTCATTCTTTCTGTTGTTGTTTTGGTTTGGTTTTTTTTACGAAATATTTTTGTGTTGCCTTAACTTGATTTTGCACAGGAAACTGAATTTTGCACAGGAAACTGATTTTTAAAACATAGAGAAATCAAGAGAATCACAGATAAAAACTTCTGTGTATACCAGATTCACATATACTTCTATTAGAGACAGAGGTATTCCAGAAACCTCCCGTAAATATTTGATGACTAAACTAATTTCTAAGCCAGGCTCAATTGATATATTATCTTTATGGTTCTAAGAAATATCGAATTCTCAGGAATGAGCTGTATATTTTGAATTTGGTTTTGTAACTTGCCCCAGTGTATTTTTTTTCCTCTCATATTTTCTTTCATATTCTAATTATGAGGTAAAATACTTTGAGACCCTTGGAAAAAATATCACTGCATAATTTCACATTATTTAGATCCATTTATTGTGTCTTCAAAAAACATGGGTTTGTTACACTAGCTTATGTTCAGTCGAATGTGCTCTGCACTGAACATGCTGTGGCCAGGCATGCATGTTCTGGTCAGGGGACACAGTATGGTCTCCTAGTAGTGAGTAGAGAGATAGAAAGGCCTACTCTCCAAATTGGTGTATCATGATATTTTCAGCTTCCTTCTCAGTGACTGCAGATGGATAACTTGATGGCACTTTTATATGGAGAGTTTCTAGCTACGTTAATACTGGATATGTATTTAGAATAATTCCCAGAAATATTTTCCCTATCATAGGGATACTGTTCAGTAAGTCCATTTTCATTCTTTATAAGTTCTTTGCTTTAAAAAATAGGCATTAATCTCGGGCGCCTGGGTGGCTCAGTTGGTTGGGCGACTGCCTTCGGCTCAGGTCA
Organism: Halichoerus grypus; assembly: GCF_964656455.1. Taxonomy (NCBI): domain Eukaryota; kingdom Metazoa; phylum Chordata; class Mammalia; order Carnivora; family Phocidae; genus Halichoerus; species Halichoerus grypus. The sequence continues at coordinate 10,881,304 of NC_135715.1, read as the reverse complement.
TGATCCTGGAGTCCCTGGATCGAGTCCCGCATCGGGCTCCCTGCTCGGCAGGGAGTCTGCTTCTCCCTCTGACCCTCCCCACTCTCATGCTCTCTGTCTCTCATTCTCTCTCTCTCAAATAAATAAATAAAATCTTAAAAAAAATAAAAAAAAAAATAAAAATAAAAAATAAAAAATAGGCATTAATCTGAAATCAGGGACCCCCTCAAGGCAGACACCCCCCCTCCCCGACTCTTTGGAGGAGGTCATTGCTTCCAGGTAAGTACTGTTTCATTGGAAGGAAATAAACTCAGAGAGGTATAAATGGTATACTGGATAAAAACCAAACAAACTCATTTACCTTAAAAAAAAAAAAAAAAGGGAGGAAACTTTTCTAAAGAAAGTTTTTCCTTACCAGAATAGATGAATTTTAGTCACTTGCTATGGACATTAGCATTTATTCACTTGTTATGAACATTAGTTGACTTTTTTAATCTCCAAAATAAAATGTGGTCCCCATGAAATTAATAACAGTGAGAATAAATAATACACAGTACTTACCATGTATCAGGTACAGTTCTGAGCACAGTGCATATATATGTTCATTTCATCTTCACAGCAACTGTATGAAGTAGGTACTATTATTTGCACTTTGGTAAATGAGGCCCCTGAGGCTCAGAGAAAGTAAGTGACTCGCTCAAGGTCACATGGCTGATAGCAGGTAGAGCCGGGATTTAACTCCAAGCAGCTTGCTGTGGGACCTCTGCTGTTAAGTGTCTCGCTCTGCTGAGGCAATCTGAGCAACTGTTCTGTGATTACAAAGCTAGGAGGAAGCTGAGCAGACATTTCAACCCTGGCACGGTGACCCCAGAGTGTGTGCTTCTAATCACTGGGCTATACAGTACTTGTTTGTTTTCTCCATCAGAGTTCTTCAAATAATAATATACCTTTCATTCATGCTTTAAACCAATGATGCTCAAACTTTGGTGTACTTCAGAATTACCCAGAAGGCTTGTTAAAACTCAGATGGCTGGATCCACCTCCAGAGTTTACTCCAGTTTAGTTGGTCTGGGCTAGGTGTGCATTTCCATAAGTTCCCAGGTATTGCTGATGTTGCTAGTCCAGGGGAAGCAGTCTGAGAACAACTGCTTTAAACCTTTGCAATCAGAGAATAAGCTGGGTGTGAAGAGCAAAAGTGAAGTAAGTAGGAACCAAGTCATTTGAAGCCTTGCTAATTACATAGTGTGGCCTCTGCTTTATCCTTGGCCAGTGGGATCCATGGACTAGTGTTCACAAAGGAAGTGATGGTGTGGAGAGGGTTGGAATTTAGGAAGAGCTTGGTTCGAGTTGCATTGTGGAGAGAGGATGGAAGGAAAATGAGATTGGATGCAGAGAGAGAAGTTAGGTCATGTTTCAGAAACAGAGGAGGGAAATCATCTTCTCTCAGAATGTTTTCCGTCAGGACAAGAGCATTGTGTGGTGAAGGGATTTGGAAAGACAGGAGAATGAATGGTGGCTTCACAGTGTTCTTTGTGGATTTCTCATCCACCTGCTGTAAGCCTGGGCAGATCTTCAGGGTTTGTGCCCAGCACCCTTCTCTCTGTACTGACGTCCTGGGCTGAGTTTCCCAAGACTTTGAGCTCAATACCTTCAAACAAATAGCTGTGAAAATTCTGCTGTGTGTTTCAAAGAACTATGGAGTGGATATGACCACAAGTGTTTTTCAAGTGATTTTACAGTAATAATGGCTGGGTTTTCCCCCCCCTGGATTTTTGTGCCTACTTTTAAACTTTTTATTATTAAATATTTTATATATACAAATCTGTATTAATCTATATAAAAGCTAAAGAACACAACAAAAACCCGATTACTTACCATCTAGATTAAAAAAGGAGACATTACCAATACTACTGCCTTTCCTCTGTGCTCGCTTTAATTAAATCCTTCCTCCTGCCCCCTAGAGATAACTACCATCCCAATTTTGAAATTGCATTTTTAAATGCATTTTATTTTATATTATTTTGTTTTATTTTATTTTATTTTAAGATTTTATTTATTTATTTGACAGAGAGAGACACAGCGAGAGAGGGAACACAAGCAGGGGGAGTGGGAGAGGGAGAAGCCGGCTTCCCTACGAACAGGGAACCCGATGCGGGGCTCGATCCCAGGACCCTGGAACCATGACCTGAGCCAAAGGCAGACGCTTAACAACTGAGCCACCCAGGCGCCCCTAAATGCATTTTAAATGCATCCCTCCCTTCCTCTTCTTTAGGAATGTTATATATCCAGTATGTTGTTTAGCTTTTGATGTCTTTGAGCTTACGTCATTGGCCCCATACTCTCTGTGCTTCTGTGAGTTGTTTTTTCCTCCAGTATTATGTTTGTGATATTGGTCATCTGGATGCATGTAGCTTTATTTATTTCCATGCTATATATTATTAAGTCATATTAATATACCACAATTCATTCTTTCTCCCCTAGGTAGATATTTGTATTTTCAGAACAAACACTGCTTCTATGAATGTTTCTCTGTATGTTTCTTATTGAAATCAGAGTTTCTTCAAGGAACATACCAATAGAACAGCTGGTTGCAGGGACTATGTATTCTTAATCCTACACAGTAATGCTGAATGGTTTTTCTTTTTCTTTTTTTTTTTAAAAGATTTTATTTACTTATTTATTTGACAGAGAGAGACACAGCAAGAGAGGAAACACAGCGAAAGAGGAAACACAAATATTAGTGGGAGAGGGAGAAGCAGGCTTCCCGCTGAGCAGGGAGCCCGATGTAGGGCTCGATCCCAGAACCCTGGGATTATGACCTGAGCTGAAGGCAGACGCTTAACGACTGAGCCACCCAGGCGCCTCTGAATGGTTTCCTGTGTGGCTGTACCAATGTAGATGTCTACCAACAGTGCTGTGCTATCAAGAATATGAATAGGGCGCCTGGGTGGCTCAGTCATTAAGTGTCTGCCTTCGGCTCAGGTCATGATCCCAGGGTCCTGGGATCGAGTCCCACATCGGGCTCCCTGCTCGGCGGGAAGCCTGCTTCTCCCTCTCCCACTCCCCCTGCTTGTGTTCCTGCTCTCACTATCTCTCTCTCTGTCAAATAAATAAATGTTAAAAAAAAAAAAAGAATATGAATAATAAGAAAACCTTATTGTGCCCTTACTGTGTCAGGCACTGACTCTTCTATACGCTTCATCTGTATCAAAGTATTTAATCCTCACACCAATCCAATGTACTAGTGTTATCCTCCATTTTGCAGTTGGGGAAACTGAGGCCTTAAAAATACTAAATTGCTTGCCCAAGGCATTCTGCTAATAAATGGAAGGGCCAGGATTTGGACCCAGGAATCTGTGCCTTTAACAATTAGGGTTCACATCGTAGGTAACTCTTGGTATCCAGACTACCTAAGACTACTTAAGTCCTGACTGGTGGGTTTAAATGGTATCTTTTTGTGGTTTAATATACATTGGTTAGTGATGACGATGAACATTTAAAAAATATATATTTATTGACACTCCTGTTTTCTCTTCTGCAAACTGCCTGTTCACGGCTTTTGCCCTTTCTTTTTTTTTTAAGGAGTGTTTATCTTTTTCTTACTGATTCATAAAAGTTCATATTTTGTGTATCCTGATCCTCTGGTAGTGGCTCATGTAGTAATTCCATGTTTAATTTTTTAGGAACCACTATACTGTTTTCCACAGTAGCTGCACCATTTTATGTTCCTACAAGCAATGCACAAGGATTCTGATTTCTGCACATATTCACCAATGGTTATTATTTTCTGGTGGTTTTGTTGCTTTTATAACAGTTATCCTAATGGATGTGAAGTGGTACCTCATTGTAGAACAAGATACATGTAGATAGTTACTGAGAAAACATTCTGAGTACTTCCTAATAATTGACCTTCCTTTATCTTTTTTTACCATGTAACAACTTTACTGCACAAATGGAACTTTTTCAGTGCAAGTAGAAGGAACTTTTTTTTTTTTTTTAAAGAATTATTTATTTATTTGAGAGAGAGAGCATGTGAATGGGGGAAGGGGGAGAGGGAGAGAGAATCTCAGGCAGACTCCCAACTGAGCACAGAGGCTGCCGTGGGGCTCTATCCCAGGATAGGGCTTGATCTCGAGACCCAGAGATTATGGCCTGACCCGAAATCAAGAGTCGGATGCTCAACTGACTGAACCACCCAGGCAACCCTAGAAGGAACTTTTTTATAACTCTTATTTCAAACCCATTTTCTCAGCTTATTCTTCCCTCCCCTGCATAAAATCACAAACAATTCTGTCATATAGTTGCTACCAGGGAATATGCAATCAGTATTCTACTTGGGAGAGGGTGTGTTTATTTTTTTATTATTTAATTTATTTGAGAGAGAGTGCACAGAGGCAGAGGCAGAGTGAGAAACAGACTCCCTGCTGAGCAGAGAGCCCGATGTGGGGGCTCAATCCCAGGATCCTGAGATCATGACCTGACCTGAAGGCAGATGCTTAACCAACTGAGCCACCCAGGCGCCGTGGGAGAAGGTGTGTTTAAAAAATCTAGTTCATTGTAATGTCAAAACTGGTAAAACCTCTCTTCCTAGACTCAGTTCCACCTCAGACAGAAATTTTTATGGGAAAATGAGAGTGTTGTTGCTTTCTTCTCTCTTGCTTTATATCCTCTCCCACTTCTTACTTGCCATCTGGGTTCTCTCCAAAGTTGCAGGTTGGGGGGAAAAAGGGAGGAATATGGTAGGAGGAACTAGGATGACCCAGGCTAATGTAACCTGTCATTCATTATTTTGGGGGCATGGCAAACGTTCAAAGTTGGCTGGTGTCTTCAAGGACACTTTTGTGGATTTGGGAGAATTTCTCACCTGTAGAACCGTTAATGCCTGCTCTGTCTTTTCCAGTTGCCCTTACCCTCCTGATTCACATCCCTCCAGATTTTCCTGTTGAGCAGGGTCTCTCATAATGACCCAGACTGGGCCTCTTCTGCACGATCCATATCTAGGCCACAAGAAATAATTACAAGTGCATGGCTCATCAAACTCTTCTCTTTCTGCTTTGTCAACAAAACAATTACTGATCTAATGTAGATGTCCCTCAAAACCCAGGAGATACATGGAAAACCAAGTGATTCTCATAAAAGTCCCTTTCACTTAGCTTAAAGGGTTCAACCTTGAGTTCTTAGCTTAAGAATTCAACCTCCACTGATTTTTAACTTCTTTCATATTCTCTTGAGGTGGGAGATGGGCAATTTTTGGTTTTGCGGTTCTTAGCATGTTCTAGGTAGCTAGTCTAGCTTCTTATGGATATGTGAGTATTACCACCTATTTAGTTTTATTACTGAATCCCTGTGACTACATGAAAAGTAGCAATTAGCATCTTTATCTAGATTAGATGATAAAATAGTTGTGGAGGAAGCATATCTTTGCTTTAGGAATTAGCTCCTTTTTCATCCAATCAAATTCAGTCATATCACATTATCTATTTACTTTCCTGGTTTTCATTGGTAAACCTCATGAGCTTAATATTATCTGTTAATTTCTTTAAGAATAAATTGTAATTTGGCATGTACCATCATTTGGATAATGAATTTCATAGGTTACTAACTTCCTTTAATTGATCAAAATTTTCGGTTTTGATTTGACCTTCAGTTACCACGGCCATGCTGAATTCCTGGCACATGTAAAGGCTCAGTAACCGGACAAATGGATGAATGGATGAATACATGGATAGTCATCTTGCATTTTGTAATTTCAGAAATAAACCTGTCTTGGCACACCTGGGTAGCTCAGTCGGTTGAGTGTCCGACTCTTGGTTTCAGCTCAGGTCATGACTCAGGGTTGTGGGATCGAGCCCCGTGTTAGGCTCCACTGAGTGTGGAGTCTGCTTCTGCTCCTCCACCTCACACCCCCCACTCACGTGCTCGCTCTCGCTCTCTCTCTCTCTCAAATAAATGAATAAATAAAATCTTCAAAAACAAAACAAATCTGTCTTATCTGTACTTTTAAGATTTAGATTTTATTTCTCTAAGACTTCATCAAATTAGACTGTGTTCATATGACAGCCTTCTTAGCTGTTTTATCAATTGTCTTTAATTCCCAACCTTCTGATACTTGCAGAATCTATACTCTATTAGATAACATGGCAGCTTGATCTCTGGGGTTACAGAATCACCATAGTTTTTGTTAGAGCAAAGATCAGCTCCCAAAAGTATAGTGCTTACCAAGCACATTTCTTTCCAGTTAACTAAATATCTTTCTTATTTCCCTAAGCTGTTTAAGGCCAATAGTACCACCTACTGATAGGTATAGAAAAAGGTTCACTTCAGATTATTCCTGATTTCCTTTCTCTCAGAGGTTTGTGCACCCATTGCTTGAGCTCTGTCTTACCCAGCATCACTAATTACTCATTTTTCAGCTAAGGCTACTGCACAACGTCTTACTTCAACTTACCCAGATGGCTGCTTTAAGTCTTTTTCTCTTCTGAGGTCTAGAAAGTCATATTCATGGACAAAAATTCTAATCACTGTTAATAACTTTAAGTATAGAGCTAGTGATGCGTGTATCTGAAAGGAAGAGGTCCCTATATTTTTGAAATGAAGTAATTTATACTAAAGAATGAGGACATAAACATCAAAAAGTCTTGAAGATACTTGTACGTCCTCTAGAATTTTTGTAAGTTTTTAATCTGTTTCTTAACCTAATAATTAAACGAAGGTTTCCTCAAATATCATCATTCAAGGAAAATAAAATGAGAGTATTTCATATTTCTTTTTTTTCCTGTTGAGTATATACCAGTGTTTTCCTACTATTTCCATTGCAAAAGGAGAGTCCATCAGTAATGATGTTTATAAAATAGGTCTTAGTGGTATAATCTGAGAACCTACAATCATTTCTCATTTCTATTGTGGGAAAGTATAGTCTCATTTTCAGATTACCAATTTAAAAAGTTATATATAGAAATCTAATGAACCATATATATGCAATTTTAAGTTTCTTAGTAGCCACGTTAAGAGAGTAAAAACAAGTGAGATTAATTTCACTAATCCATTTTGTTTAACTCAGTATGTTCAAAATGTTAGCATTTCAAGATGAAATAACATAAAAAATTAATAATGTGTATCAGAAACAACACATACGCCTGACATGTGTATGAGAATATATCAATAACAGCTTAAGCAACAGAACGACGAATGTGAAATGCAGTCATACAAGGGTTACACACAGTGAAACTGTGTGTAAAGTATATTCCACAGCTTCTATATCTAAATTACTTAAATAAAATGGAAAATTTAGTTTCTCAGTCGCACTAGTCACATTCCAAGTCCTCCGTAGACACATGGGGCTAGTGGTTAGCTCACAAACGGAACCTTTCGTAAATAAGAGAGTGCTCATAGAAGAAAAACATACTGGCTTTTTCGTGTTCTCCTGTGTGTCAACCACAGTTTTGGTGTTTATCATTTAAAATTATGAGTAGATGAACTAAATTCACTTTTAAACAGAAGGTGAATTTATCATCTAGTTGACAAACTTTTCACATTTTATTTTAGAAGTTTAACAAAACTGGGCGCCTGGGTGGCTCAGTCATTAAGCATCTGCCTTTGGCTCAGGTCATGGTCCCAGGGTCCTGGGATCGAGCCCCGCATCGGGCTCCCTACTCCTCGGGAAGCCTGCCTCTCCCCCTCCCACTCCCCCTGCTTGTGTTTCCTCTCTCACTGTGTCTCTCTCTGTCAAATAAATAAAATCTTTTAAAAAAAGAAAAGTTTAACAAAACAGGACTACTTCTAATATGCGGAATGATTTCCTGCCTATAGCATATAATTAAGTGTTGGAACAAAAGATTTGCTGTGTTCTGTACGTGTAGAGCTCACTGTATTGTCTTCATACACCCTTGTACCCTTGTAGCTTGGAACATGCTGGTCAAATAGAGCTTTTTTTTTTTTTTTTAATTTCTGTGACTATATTCCTGTGAAACATTCTTTTTAACCTTGAAAGAGGCTCTTCAGTTTTACTTTGAACAACTCAAATAGTCTTCCATTTCTTACAGTGTAATTTGTCTGCTGGGATTTAATGTGTTGTTTCTCGCCAGCATTTTACATACTAGATTTTCATTTTGCATAGTCACGTTGTTGGAACATTTGCAAGCAGAGCTGCCGACTGCTATTGGTCTGTTTCTTTCTGTGGCATGATTTCTTCTATCCACCTGCTCACAGCAGGTTGTCTACAGGCCTGAAGAGTAGCTAAATACTTTGGAAAATATCTTGATCCTGCTAAGGTCTAACAATCTCTGCATTTGTGTGATGTGAAGCTATTCATGATGTACCTTTGAAGGCTTTTTTACTTTTTATTTCTCATATTCTTAAATATTTTCAAGAGAAGATAAATTTATGATAAATAACAGTACAAAGCTGTCCGCAGCACTAGTGCGTTCTGCATTGAATAGGTTATTGATACTCAGCTAAGTGGAACTAATTTTCTATGTTAAAGCAGACACATTTGGAGTAGTGTCACATGAATGTCATGTTATTTACTACAGAATGCCAGATTAAATGGATTATTTGTGAACTGATTGCAGTGTTAAATAGATTACATAACATGATAACTTAAAATGCTCAGTGGGCCTGTGTAATACAGAATATTATATATAAGTACGTGAATACGATAGAAGAGCTGTAATTGTGTTTGCAGATTGAATAACTGTGATATGTTCGCAAATGCTTGTCTACACAGAGTTTGAATAGATTTTTAAATTTTAAGCTTTCATTTTTTTGAAGAAAATGAATTGATTCTCATACCTCTTGAGTAAGGGAAGTTAAAAGGAAGCTACTTTCTCTTTTAGTTTTTTATATGAAAGTTACTCTCACAACCTCTGGGAACAAACTTTTGTTATAATCCTAATAAACATATATAGATGCTAAAGTAAATATTTTAATAATATTTTAATTAGAAAATTAAATGAAGTGGCTTATGTGTTTGCTTATACTTTGCCAGTACCAAAAAAAAAAAAAAAATAGTGGATTTGGAAGTGATCCTGTTTTTAGTCCCAAAATAAATGTTTTCCATGTTTTTCAGCTGTGTCTCCCCTTCCCCTTAGAAGTAATTAGCTGTTATTTGGTACTATGTGCATGTGATTACTCTAGAGTTATCAAATGTAATATGAAACCATCTATTTAGGACGTATAGGATATATAAATATATAACTTCGTAAGTGGAGGTTGGTATTTTTTTTCCAAAGAAGTAGGAAATGAGAGAGTAATTATTAACCATCTCCTTTTCACATTCCTGAAAACATCAATTACAGTTACACATCTAAGAAACAAGCCCACCAGGAGAACAGAAATAACTCCTTTCACTATGCTTTGAAAAATTTAATCACAATTTAACAGCTGGGATGTATTTACAACTGTAATTTAAAATATTAATTTTGACACCTCTACCTGCTTTTGTAATGGAGTCCCAGAAGCTTAGCAGTTTTCTCGTCTCTAGTGGCATTGGTTTTATGATTTGGAGTTGCTTTTAAAAATTTACTATAATGGGAAAATATCGTTCTGTGTCTCCCCCTGCTTCTCCCCCCATGTATTTTTTTCTCCTCTACTATCTGTTTACTAGAAAATGATATTGTAGTAGCTGCCAGAAGGAGAGAATTTTGAATAGTATAAACACCGATTATGATAAATGTGGCAAAGAATGCAAGCAGCTGCAGCAGAGAGTGATAAGACAGATCCTGTAGTAATGGCCTTTACCACATGTTATTGTGCTGCAAATCAGTGAGGGGAAAAAGAAAACGATTACTATTTCTTCCTCTTACTGTTCAGTGAGATTACTTTTAAAGGTGAAATTGCCTCTGACTTCATTATCCCAGAAAGATATTTTTTGAGCATTTATTATTTTGTGGATGTTTTGCTTTTGTTGAGTGAACAGCCTTTGCTAATTCTGTATGAATTTGATTCTCACAAATCTCGAAGTCGTTTCAATAATCAAAGTCTTACTTCTTGAATATTCTTTTCTTTAAAGGAAAAAAATGCTGTATATTTTGTAAATGTTGGAGCAGAGTATCAAAATAAGAACAGAAAGAAGTTTTTAACTAGCTCTGAAGTGCCACTTAAAATAGGACAAGGGGCGGGGCGCCTGGGTGGCTCAGTCATTAAACATTTGCCTTCGGCTCAGGTCATGATCCCAGGGTCCTGGGATCGAGCCCCACATTGGGCTCCTTGCTCAGCAGGAAGCCTGCTTCTCCCTCTCCCACTCCCTCTGCTTGCGTTCCCTCTCTTGCTGTGTCTCTCTCTGTCAAATAAATAAAATCTTTAAAAAAAAAAAAATTGGAAAAGGGGTAAAAAACACTTGGAGAAAATATTTGAATAAGGATGGGATATGGTTCATGAAAATAAAAGTCTTAATTTTTATCTTATTTTACTTTCTGTTATTAGTTTATCACATGGTCAGTTCATATTTGTTTTGGCGTGTCTCAGACTCTTTGTAAGCTCTGATACTTTGTTCTTTGTGAATTCTAAAACCTAATTGTCTTAATCATAAACTGTGCGAAAATAGTATATTCCTGGTTTTTGTATCGAGGTAAATTCCAGTTTGAATGAAATTTTATTTCCCTCTTTTTTCTTATATCAGTCCTTATTGCTGAGCTATGTCAGGTTTGGGCAATTCTCTCTCTCTCTCTCCCTCTCTCTCTCTCTCTCCCCCCCCATCCACCCCCCCAACATGTGCAACCTTTACAAGGGGGATGTAGATACCAAACATGTAAACACATAAATAAGGTAATTTGAGTACTAAGAAGGTCGATAAAGGCTGTAAGACAGGATCATTCATAGAAAGTACCTAAGGGAGGTAGCTTTAGCTGGGGTGGCTAGAAAGTTGTTTCTGAATAGCTTACATTGAGTTGAGACCTATGAGGAGAAGAGGGCAGCCACGTAAAAATTTAGGGGGTGAAAGTCCCAAGTTGCAGGAATGGCAAGTGCAAAGGCTCAGAGACAGGAACAAGCTTGGTTTGTGCAGAGGCCCAAGGGAAGACCAGCATCTTGAGTAGAGCTTAGGAGAGTGGAAGAAGATAGGCAGGGACTAGATTGTATAGGGTCTTTGTAGGCCAAAAAGTTTGGGTTTTATTCAATTCCCACTGTGAAGCTTTTGAAGGGTTTTGAATAGAAGAATGATAGGATGTGATTTAAAATCACTGCTGTGAGGAGGATGGACCGCAGGGGACCAGTGGTGGAATTAAGGGAACCATTTATATGATCATTGTAGTCATCCAGGTGACAGTTGCTGATGGCTGAGACCAGGAGTCTGCCAAATCCAGCCCATGGCCTGTTTCTGTATGGCTCACAAGTTGAGCGGTTATTACATTTGTAAATGGTCGGAAAAAATTAAAAGAAGAAGAGTGCTTCATGACACATGGAAAGTATGTGAGATTTAGGTTTCAGCGTCCATAAATATAGTTTTACCGGAATATAGCCACATTTATTTGTTTTTTATTTGCTATGACTGCTTTTGGAATTTTTGTTAAGTAGAACCTTAATTCCCCGATTTCCCTATCACACAGCAATTCAGTGGCTTAGCAGTGGTAAAATTTATTGTGATGTTTTTGAGCTCAGAACCAAGATTTAAATTTTTCCGAACAAGAAGAACCACCCTCAGCCATTGTTATCAAACATCAGAGGGCTTTGAAAATTAGCTTATGCTGCAGACTTGATGTTTGTTAATGAATTCAACCTAAAATTGCAAGACAAAACAGTAGTTACATGCAAAAATTGTACTGTGGTAATATCATTTTGACAATTAATGTTTGAATCACAACTAATGTCAAGCTGCTTTTTACACTTCCCAGGCTGTCAAAAGATTAAAACAAGAAGTGAACTACAGTTTCAGCAGCATTTTTCAAACCTCAATGCAAGAGCCAAGGAGATACCCATATTTTAAAATCCATTTCACTGTCCAGTTGAGGATCTTCCACGTAGCCTAAAATTGGAAGTGATCAGACTGTAATGTAAGGTTAGGCGAAAGGCAAATATCAGGAGAGGAATTTAACAAAATTCTGTAAATGCCTTCCAAGCAATGAATATGCTTAAGTAAAGTCCTGTGCTTGTGGATTGTCATCAGTATTTAGGAGTACCTGTTTGTGGGAAGAGGTATTGTCGAAGGTGAAATAGCGGGGCGCCTGGGTGGCTCAGTAGGTTAAGCATCTGCCTTTAGCTCAGGTTATGATCCCAGTGTCCTGGGATCGAGCCCCACATCCGGCTCCCAGCTCGGCAAGGGAGCCTGCTTCTCCCTCTCCCTCTGCCACTCCCCCTTGCTTGTGCTCGCTCGCTCTCTCTCTCTCTCTCTCAAATAAATAAAGTCTTTAAAAAAAATAAGGTGAAATAGGTAAAATCTCATTGCAGATCAGCATTAACAGATGCATATTTGCCATTGATTTTGATGATAGAGAACACTAACTTTGAGCCCCAATTAAATAGAATTTTATTTCTAAATAAGAGAATTCCGTTTTCCTTATTAGTGTTACCAAAAAATTGTGCTTAGGTATTATTGTATTTTGAATGTTGTGCCCCCAAAATCGTGAAAATCTGTTTTCTGTCTTGTTCTGTAACTAGATACATCATATCCTCAATTTTGCCTCACAAAGCCTAAAACACTTACTACATGGCCCTTTACAGAAAGAGTTTGTCAAGCCTTGACTTAGACTAAGGTGGTAGCAGGCGAGATGGTAAGAAGCAAACTAATTTGACATATATTTGGGGGGAAAGGCAGAAAAGATTGACAGGGCTGCCTGGGTGGCTCAGTCAGTTGAGAGTCTGCCTTTGGCTCAGGTCATGATCCCGGGGTCCTGGGATCGAGCCCCACATTGGGCTCCTTGATCAGCAGGGAGCCTGCTTTTCCCTCTCCTGCTCCCTCTGTGTTCTCTCTCTCTCAAATAAATAAATAAAATCTTAAAAAAAAGAAAAAAGATGCACAGAACAGATACCAGGTGTGAAGGAAGCTAGAGAATGAAGGGGAAGCAACTGAGTGAAGGATGGCGGTGTCTACTGAGATAGGAAGTTGGGGAGGAGCAGGTTTGGGGAGGCAAATCAGGAATTCTGTTTGGACTTGGTAGGTTTAACATGTACATTAGATATCCAAGTGTTGAGGTCCAAATTGACTCTGTGAGTCTTGAACTCTTAGGACAAATGGGAATTAAAAACATAAATCCCATAGTCATAAGCCTGTAGATTTTCTCTCAAAGCATGGATCTGCCACTTACAAAAGGATCTTACACCATACATTAAAATTAACTCAAATGGATTAAAGACCTAAATGTTACACCTAAAACCATGAAACTCCTAGAAGAAGATGGAGACCAAAAGCTTCATAACACTGGACTTAAGAATGATTTCTTGGATATAACACCGAAGTCATAGGCAACAAAAGCAAACACAGACAAATAGGACTACCTCAAACTTAAAAACGTCTGTGCATCAAAGGACACAAACAACAGAGTGAATGGGAGACAATATTTGCAAATCCTATATTTGATAAGGGGTTAAAATCCAGAATTTATATATAAAGAACTACAACTTAAGAAGATTAACTTTATTTATTTATTTACTTGCTTGCTTACTTATTTATAAAGATTTAGTTATTTAGGGATACCTGGGTGGCTTAGATGGTTAAGCATCTGCCTTTGGCTCAGGTCATGATCCTGGGGTCCTGGGATTGAGCCCCGCATCGGGCTTAGCGAGGAGTCTGCCTCTCTCTCTCCCTCTGCCCCTCCCCCACCACTTGTGCTCTGTCTCTCAAATGAATAAATTAAATCTTTTTTAAAAATAAGATTTATTTATTTTAGAGAGGGAGTGTGTGAGCGGGGAAGGGGAGGTGCAGAGGCAGAGGGAGAGGGAAAGAGAGAGAATCCCCAGCAGAGTCCCCACTGAGCAAGGAGCCCCAACGCGGGGCTCGATCTCGGGACCCTGAGACCATGACCCCAGCTGAAATAAGAGTCTGAAATCAAGAGTCGTAAGCTTAACCGACTGAGCGACCCAGGTGCCCCCAAAACTAATCTGATTTGAAAGTAGACAAAGGACTTAAATAGACATTTCTTCAATGATGATATACGAACAGGCAATAAACATATGGAAATTTGCTCAACATCACTTACCATCATAGAAGTGTAAATCAAAATGACAATGAGATATTATCTCATACCCTTTAGGATGGCTACTACCCCCCCCAAAAAAAAACCCAGAAAATAATAAGCGTTGGTGAGAACACTGAGAAAATGGAATCCTTGTGCACTGTTGGCAGAATTGTAAAATGGCACAACTTGTATGGAAAACAGTATGAGGGTTCCTCAGAAAATTAAAAATACTACACTAAGTGGTCCAGCAATCTCACCTCTAGATATATATATATCAGAGAGAATTGAAAGCAGGATCTTCAAGAATTATTTGAACACCCCAGTTCATTGCAGCATTATTTAGAATAGCCAGGAGGTTGAAGCAACTAAAATGTTCATCACAGATGAATGGATAAACAAAATGTGGTATATACATACACTGGGATAATATTCAGCCGTAAAAGGGAAAGAAATCCTGTCACATGGTTAAAACATGAAGACATTATGCTAAGTGAAGAGAGCCAGACAACAAAAGACAAATACTGTATGCATCCACTTATATGAGGCACGTAAAACAGTCAAATTCCTTGAAACAGAATGTAGAATGGTGGTTACCAGGGTCTATTGGGAGGGAGGAAGGGGGAGTTGTTTCGTGGGTATAGAATTTCAGATTTGCAAGATGGGAAGGTTCTGAAGATCTGTTTCACAACAACATAAATATACTTAACACACTGAACTGTGTACTTATGAATGGTTAAAATGGTAAATTGTGTTATGTTTTTTACCACCAAAAAAAAAAAAAAAAATCTGTTAGTTGAAAAAGCATAGGAGCCAACCAATTTTTAAAAAGAAACACAAAGTTGGAAGAATTATACAACCTGATTTCAAGACTATTTATGAAACAGCAGCATCAGGACAGTGTGGTATTGGTAGATAGATATGTAGGACAGAATAAAGTATAGAAGTAGATCCAGATATAGGTGGTCGGTTGATTATTGGCAAAGATGCTCAGGAATTTTAATGCAAAATTTTCTTAAATGGTGAGGAAACAATGTCCATTTGATGAATAAAATGAACTCGTTTATTAGACAGCAGATCAGTGGTTGCCTGGGGGCAGGGACCAAGATTGGCCTGTGAAAGGGCAGGAAGAACATATTGGAGGTGGTGGAAATGTTCTGTGTGTTGATTGTGGTGGTGGTTTTTTAAAATTGTCGAAAGTCATTGAATTCTATACTTTAAGTGGAATGCAGTCTTTTGTACGTAAGTTATGCTTCAATGAAGTTGATTTATTTTAAGATGGGCATTGCACTGGGGGGAAGCATGGATGTGGATGAGATGACATAGGGGAAGAAAGTAGATGGAAAAGAGAAGAGAGCTGTGGACTGCCCTCCCCCAGGTAGAAATTGAATGAAGAGATGAAGAGGCTAAGAAAGAACTGCCAGGGAGGTAGGACTAAAACCAGGGGCATGGATATCCTTGAAGTCAGTGCAAGAATTGTGTTTGGGAAAGAGAATCATCGACAGTTCATAGCATTGCTGGATAAGATGAGGACAAAGCCAACTGATAGGTAAGGCAACATGGAAATCGTAGGTGATCTTGATGAGAAGACTACAGACAAACAGTGGGGGGAAAACACATGGGAACAGGTTCAAAGGAGAATGGAAAGGGACAATGTAGAGACCATGAAGAGAGATAATTTTTTAAGGAGTCTGGCTGTAAAGGACAGAGGGGACAGTAGCTGGAGGGAAATGGCTGTAGAATTTTTTTTTTTTATCCTTCCATTTTATTTGTTGAAGGAACAGGATCGTTTGTCTTGTACAGTTTTCTACTGCCAGAACTGAGCTGATTGCATCCCAGTGGTGTGGCTTAACATGTCCCCCCTCCTTTGTTTTCTATAAATTGATATTTCTATCTAGAGATGTAATCAGATTTGGGTGCCATTATCTTTGGCAAGACTGAGTCTGTAAGAGACGCACATACTGTCTGGTCACCACGCCGTTGATATTCAAGCTTCGGTCAGTAAGTTCATCAAGGTTTACAAAATGATGATGTTCCAATATTGTCATTTTTATTCATTTATTACCAGGACTAATTCTTTTTTTTTTTTTTTTTAAGATTTTATTTATTTATTTGACAGAGAGAGAGACAGCAAGAGAGGGAACACAAGCAAGGGGAGTGGGAGAGGGAGAAGCAGGTTTCCCGCCGAGCAGGGAGCCCGATGAGGGGCTCGATCCCAGGACCCTGAGATCACGACCCGAGCCAAAGACAGACGCTTAACAACTGAGCCACCCAGGCACCCCAGGACTAATTCTTTACAGAGAAACTCTACCTCAACTGCTTCTTGGGTTATCCAGGACAACAGTGTTCATAGAAAAGATAAATGCTGGATCCTTTCCCTTGACTTTCCAGTTCCTAGAGAGTTGGTTCCCTATGATTCTCCAAAAGTGACTAAATTAGGGTGTTTTGTTTTTGTTTCTGGTATCCACTTTGAACTCATGGGTTCAAACATACCTGGTCTGCTTTAATCCATTGCAGTTATAATCCTTATTGTCGGTCAGACTTCCCCAGCTCTGGCCAGGGAATTTTTTCAGTCCTGAGTCTTTCTAACATGGCCCCAATCTTTGATAGCTCCTTACTTTCTGGTGTGACAAGATATAGAGCCTCATTCCTGCCCCAAACCCGGGATCAGCCATTCTGCCGAGAAACCTTGATTTCTTGGAGTGGGAAGTGGTATTTGTAGACAACATTTGGGGTGCTAGGGATGTTTGTTGCCTCTGGGCCTCTTGTGTTTCTGCGGAAGATTCAGAAACCATGTCACCACTGCCATCTTCCCAGAAGCCAACAGCCACACTTTTCAGTCAGAAAATTTCTCATTCTGAATAGCTCTTAGGATTAAGTGTGTTGCTGCATGACAGAGGTGATTAATTGTGCTGAATCTGTTCTGGTAAATATGGATTGGATCCTGGATCTCTGCCTCAGGCTTCTGAGGAAGGAAGATTTAACAGCTGCTGGGTTGAGTCCTGGGTTTGGAGTAATGGCAATGCTTTCACTGAGTATTTTCCTCACTACTCTTAAAATCTCAGCAGTGTGGAAGTCAGCATATCGTTGGACTCCCTATCCTCAATCTACATCATTCTACAGCACTTCTTTCCCTAATTTCTTGACAGCCACACCTCTAACTCTGCCCAGCTAAAACTTTGGTTAAACAGTCGAAGACTGAGAGATATGTAGATCACTCTTGTCTTTCATAGTATGGAAAAACTTCAGAATTCTTGGTGAAGATTGATTTTTCGTTTCCATTTCTGTGGCACTCACTTGCATGCTGTTGGGATTAAGGAAGAAGTGTAAGAAATGGTCCTTGTTCTTAAAGAACTCACCATCTAAGTGATGATCTGGTCTGAGATTGTAGAGATATTCCATCCTGCACAGTAGAGGTATCCCAACCCTGCACAACTGCTTGGGTTGGGATTCTTTTTTTTTTTTTTTAAAGATTTTATTTATTTGACAGAGAGAGACACAGCGACAGGGAACACAAGCAGGGGGAGTGGGAGAGGGAGAGGGAGAAGCAGGCTTCCCGCGGAGCAGGGAGCCCGACGCGGGGCTTGATCCCTGGGATCATGACCTGAGCCAAAGGCAGACGCTCAATGACTGAGCCACCCAAGCGTCCCTAGGTTAGGATTCTTATTCTCCAGTTGCAATGCAGGCAAATTATTTTTATATCCCTGTATCTTTATTTTCCTCATAAGTAAAATGAAATGTAGATTTTGAGATCCATTTGCTCTCCAAATTCTAAGTTTCTGTGAATGAAACAGCCTTAGTTCTACTTTTGGGTTCACCCCTCTCTAGCCTTTGAGCCTCCCTACCTGAGTGAGTGCTACCTGCTGCATTTTCCTTGGTCTCCCAGCCCACCTCCTCCCCCATTCCTGTGTATCCTGAACCTTACATCAGACCATCAATCTTTCTAAAACAACCATGTTACTCCCCAGTTTTTAAATATAAGAATTTGGTTAAGTGTAAAATCTGTGCAAGATGGGACTTGGCTCTGTTAATTCCTTCTCGGTTTTCCTTTCTTACCCCTTCACTCCATTAACCAAACCTATCTCTGGCCATATGGGACAATTCACCAAGCCTTAAACTCTCGTGCATTTTCTTTATCTGAAATTTGCATACACTGTCCCATCTGACCAAAAGTGTTTCATTTATTTCCCTTTTGGAGAATGTCTGCTTATTTTTTAGTACCCAGCTCTACTGTGTATCTTCAAGTGTTCCTTAACCTTTCTGGGCATTTAGCTAGTCTGGCCTCTTATCTGTTAATACTTTGTACATTCTGTACTATGGATTTATCATACCAAATTATAATTTATTTTATTTCTTTTTTTTTAATGTAATCTCTACCCCCAGTGTGGGGCTCGAACTCACAACCCTGAGATAAGAGTCGCATGCTCTACTGACTAAGCCAGCCAGATGGCCCTATAATTTTTGTAGAATTTTCTTCTTTCCTTCAGTCTCCCAGAGGGTGAAGTTTAATTCAGCTAGCAGTGTTCAATTCAATATAGTTGATGGATGGGTGGATGGATAGATGGATGGATGGAGGACCAAAGTAGAAGTGCCAGTGTCAAAACCCAGGATTCAGGACTCAGTTCTTAATCCCTTAGGACATCGAGGGAAGTAATCGATTTTGTTCCATTCTGTACTGTTTCTCTTTTTGCCTTTATTAAGTTCTATATGTCCATTTGGAAGAATAGGAATAATAGGTAAGCCAAAAAGAAAGGCCAACTAATATCTTCCACCCAGAAATAATAGTTAACTGTTCTATGTGCATTATTTGTGCTAGAATTTTATCTTTAACATATACAAGTTTTTATCATGATGTATTCCAAACATATTGTTTTTTTTTTTTTTTTCGCACTTAGAAATATGCTATGAACATTTTTCATGTCTCAGATTTTTTAATGGCTGCATGGATTATACCATAAGTTATTTCACCAGGTTTTTTTTATTCATCATTTAGGTTGCTTGGAAGGTTTTAGATTCTATAAACTGCACTGTGATGTCATTTTTGTAGCTGTGGGCTTCTTTTGTTTTTGGTTGTTGTTGTTATTGTTTTGCCTACTCATGACTTCTTCCCTTAGGATAAATTCTTAGAAGTGAAATTAATGGATAAAAATACTGATTTTGAGTTTTCTGCACTGTACCACACCACGTTGAGTGTGCTGGTCAGACTACTCTTGTGTTGAGTCACTGGGGCAGTACTTGGGGGTGGGGTAACCGTCTTGTTGCCCTGGTGCATTAACCCGCTTTCCTTCTGACTGATCTAACTTCCCTTAATCAAGGAACCACGGACTCAGCTTGAATTCTGGAGATTTGCTCTGGGTTCTAGGATTTGAATGATCTTAAAGATTGGGGTTGGTAAACCTATACTTCTTAAAAAGAATAAAATGAGGATGTATCTGTGATAGGACATGACAGGCAGCCCTGCGAGTCCCAGGGCTACGCCGGGAACTTTAAAAAAACATACAGCTGCTTAGTTAGAAAAGCTTTCTTTTTTGTGGAGTCTTTGAGGCCGTTAGGCCCTTTCTGAGTAGCACAGGGAAGAAAGAATTTTGAAGAATAAGCTAGGAATAAATAGAGCAATTTTACAGGTGAGAATTATCTGGAAAAAAAAATATATAATTTACTTCCAGTGAACTATTTAGTTATCCATTTCTAGCAAACTAAAATTCAAACAAGATATGCATAAATCCTATTGTATTCACTTTGAGCTTTTTTATTTACAAATATTTGCATAACGTAGAGGTTATATCTATTTTCACTACTCTCTGGATGTAGAAGCATTGTGTTGTCCTCTTGTTATTTTAAACAAATGCTAACTTTTTATGAAACTTTTTATTGAGATAGAATTCACATACCACACAGTTCACCCAAAGTGCACAAGTCGGTGTTTTTAGTCTCTTCACAGAGTTGTGCAACCATCACCACAAACAGTTGTAGAACATTTTCACCATCGCAGAAAGCAAGCCTTACTAATTAGCAGTCATTTCTCATTTCCTCCCTGCCCTCTCCCTCAGGCAGCCACCTTTCCTTCCTCCCTTCTTCCTTCTCTTTTCTCTTTCCCCCCTTCCTTTCTTTCTAAAAGGAATTTGATCTGTGCTTTATACCTGGTTTTTTTCAAAGTTTGGTAAAAGCACGACCACTCCCAGAATTAGCATGGCATATAACACTTCGACCAATCAATAAGTCGGTTGTCATTCAACTGAAAACACGAGTTCTTTATGAAGCCACTTAACATATATTTACTTTTGTATATAGACTATTATCCAAGAAGAATAAAATGGTAAGTTAGGAGTTCAAACTTATTAGATAGGACTTGACTTCTGGGCTTCAGAAAGATGTGGAAACTCTTTCTGAAGAAATTTTTCTTACTGTTTCCCCCTAGACTTAGTGGCTTTAATGTGGGCTTCCTTCTCCAGTCTCAGTCTGACAAAATGCCCCATGTGAGGCATGGCAAAGAATCATTTCTTATTGTATCTGTTCCTTAGGTACCAAGGCATAGCCACTTCTTGAACTTGTGCCAGATGATTCTTCCAAAGATGCCTCTTATCCAAGCATGAGGTCTAGCTTTTTCTTGAGCAGTCTGAAGAAGCCTTAGGGCATCGTCTCTTTCCTGGACAGCTTCATCTAATGCATCCGTAGAATTTGCTACCCTTTCTTACTGTTCCAGACTTAGCATTTTTGGCAATCTTTGCCTCTTGACACCCTGCTGTAGATTTAGGAGCATGTTTCTTTTTTCAGTAGGACAGCCAGAGTTTCTGTGTATCTTCATTACTTTCGTTCCTAATTGTTGACAGGTCCATGAAGCTCCAAGTTTCACTCCCCCGCCCCCCAATTTCTTAGGGAATCAAAAAATTCTTTCAGTCCTTTCCTTGACAGGTGGTATAATCTATGCTAATGAAAAGATGTGACATTTGGTGTGTTCTTAGGCAACCTGTACTAGCCCAGGAAGTGTGAGGACCAGGAAGTCCCTAGAGCAGTTGCGGGTCTTCTGTGGAGAACCGCCAAACTGTGCTAATCTACTTCCTATCTCTGGATTTGCACGTTCTGGACATTTCATGTTCAGTGGAGTCATATAATACGTGGTCCTTTGTGACGGCCTTCTGTTGTTGCATGTGTCAGTACTGCATTCTTTTTATGGCCGAATAGTCCATTGTATGAATATATCATATTTTGTTTATCCATGTACCAGTTGGTGGACATTTAGGTTATTTGGCTATTAGGAATAATGCTGCTACGAACACTTAGGTACACATTTTTGTGTGGATGTGAATTCATTCTATACTTTTTTTTTTTTCCAGTGTCTTTCTCGAGAAGCAGGTGGAAACATGAGCATTCAGTTTCTTGGTACAGTGGTAAGTGTGAAATGATTATTATTTTGTATATTCACTTAATAGAGAAGAAAGTGTTCAACTAGCTTTAGCCTATGTATTTGAACTTGTCTACATCATGGTTTTGTTTTGCTATTAAAGAGATATCTTTGTATAAGAAATGCCTTCTTTAATGTGTCCGAGAAGTTTCCATGATAGAATAATTTTAGCTATTCCCTATTAGAGAGAAAATAATTTTTTAAATTATTTGCACTTGGGGCGCCTGGGTGGCTCAGTCGTTAAGCCTCTGCCTTCAGCTTAGGTCATGATCCCAAGGTCCTGGGATCGAGCCCCGCATTGGGCTCCTTGTTCAGCAGGGAGCCTGCTTCTCACTCTCCCTCTGCCTGATGCTACCCCTGCTTGTGCTCTCTCTTTCTCTCAAATAAATAAATAAATAAATCTTAAAAAAAATAAAAAAATTATTTGCACTTTGTTGAATATTTTAAGTGCCTTTTTTTCTGCCTGTTTTTTAATAAAAATAAGAAACATTATTTAAGATGCTTTTGAACATAGTGACCTTGATTTTTTTTTTTTTTCCTGTCAGTTTTCCTTATAACTTTCTCTATTAGGTCCTTTCGAGTACACATTTCTAAGGAAACTGAGTCATAGTTTTGTATCTTGATTTTTTTTTTCACGTAAGATCCTATTAATCATTTTCCATATTGCTAGAAAATATTTATCAGCATCATTTTAATGGAGCTGTGTTTAACATTCTAATGAGTAGATGTGACATATTTTCTTATCCATGAATCCCAGTTGTTAGGTATTTAAGTTATCCCTCATTTTTGCCATTATGAATGGTGTTCTAGTGAACAACTTCATGGGTTTTGCTTTTTTGATGTTTTGAATTATTTTCAAACATGGATATTTTTAAAAATGTGTAAGATATATTTTATTCTAAGTGGAATGAAAACCATGAATAATTTTATGGCTTAGTATATGTTACCAGTTACTTCATATCTCTTTCAAATGCCCTTCATCACGTTTTAGAACACTACTTTGCACTCTCACTAGTAGTAGTTACAATTTTTAAAATTATTTAACTTTATCTGGTGAAAAGATCTTTACAGTTATTATTTTTCCGTTAATGTAAAAGTAATGGTCATAATGATCATGCCAGTGAGGTATGATCAAACAATAAGGTACCTTATTGTTTTAATTAGCATTTCTCTGTGTCATGAACATTTCTCCATGTATTCATTTACTAGGTATCATTTATAATCTGTGAAATGTCTGTTCATGTTTTTTGGGTACCTTGTTCAGATTGTGAGTTCACACTGGGTATTTCTGTTTGCTCTGTGAGTTTATTGAGAATATCAGAGGAGAGGCCTGTGGCTTGGATCAAAAGAGTAGTGATTTTGTAGCCATTGAGGTAGGAAGCACAATATGTGCACTTATAGTTTCATATGTATAAAGGCACAGTAAAGTTTACATATTGCAGTGTATATGGTAGTACATGCATAGGCACTTGACTAATGTCACATAAATTTTAAGTGTTGCACCTGAGATTTATAGTTATTTTTGTTTTTCTGATGAATAAGTTATTCCTTGCTTTTTTTTTTTAATTTAAAATTTTAAATATTACTTCAGTGCATGTCCTAAGAAATTGTATTAGGGTTCTCCAAAGAAAGAGAACCAGCAGGATTGAGTGTTGGGGTACGGGGGGGAGTCCAAAATCTGCACAGTAGACCAGGAAATAGTTGGAGTTCAAGTCCAAAGACCATGTACTTGCAGTATTCCTTCTTGCTTGGGAGGTCAGTCCTTTTTCTTCATTTGATTGAATTATGCCCACCCAGATTATGGGGGGTAATTTGCTTTACCCAAGCTCTACTGATTTGAATGTTAGTCTGAAAAATGCCTTTATAGAAACATCTAGAATAATATTTGGCCAAAAATCTGGATACTGTGGCCTAGCCAAATTGACACATAAAATTCACCATCACAGAAGTATACACATCCCATCCCCTAGAGGCATTTACGTTATTATTGATATGCGGGCACACCTTGGAGATATTGTGGGTTTGGTTCCAGACCAGGGCAAGAGAGCCTGTGTTGCAGTAAAGTGAGTCAAACGAATTTTTTGGTTTCCCAGTGCATATAAAAGTTAGGTTTACACTACAGTGTAGTCTTTTAAGTATGCAAAGCATTATGTCTAAAAAACAATGCATATACCTTAATTTAAAAATACTGGATAGCTAGGGGCGCCTGGCTGGCTCAATCAGAAGAGCATGTGACTCGATTTCAGGGTTGTGAGTTGGAGCTCCACCTTGGGTGTAGAGATTACTAAAAATAAATAAATAAACTATTAAAAAAATAAAAATACTGTATTGCTATAAAATGCTAATCATCATCTGAGCTTTCAGTGAGTTAGAATCACTGATCACAGGTCACAATGATACAGTAATAATAAAATACAGTCATAATGTAAAAGTTTGAAATACTGTAAGAATTACCAAAATGTGACACGGAGACAGGAAATGAGCAAATGCTGTTGGAAAAATGGCGCCGATAGATTCACTCGATGCAGGGTTGCCACAAACTCCAGTCTGTAAAAAAAAACAAAACAAAAAACCCTGTATCTGCAACACACACTGAAGCAAAGCCCAGAAGAACATGGCGTACCTGTGTTCTTCCAGAAATAGAATTACAGATCTTTTCATGCAACAGTGAGTCATGGGTACTTCTGTGTCTGCACTTAATCTCTCCTTGGATTCTAACCGAGTTCACTGGCTTCATGTATTGAAAACTGAGTTCTCGATAGGCAAAACCCTCAAACAAAACAAAGCGTTTCTCTCGCAGTTTTTTCCTATCTTGGAAAATGGCTGCGCCAGCTAAAACCTTGTGCTCTCCTTGCGTCCTCTCTCCTACCACTTCCACTGCCGCCAGCCTGACCAGAGCGTTCGTCTCTTGCCTGAATGACAGCAGCAGCCGGTCTTCCCACCTCTGCTCCTGCTCCTTAGCCTGCCGTTCGTTTAACGGTTAGCGTGATCCTTTAAAAGTGTCAGTCAAGTCATTGGCCTTGTTACTCTTCTTCAGACGTGTTGGGCACACACCTCAGGAGCTCCTCATCTGCCTCTCCTCTGCCAGGACTGTCTGCCCCAGACACCTGCACAGAAGTTTCCTGCACTTTCTTCAGGCCTTTACATGACAGCCTCCACCTCAGGGGCGGCTTCCTGGTCACCCCGTTTAAAAGTTTGACCACCTTTCCTCTGCTTTGTTCTTTCTCTTCAGCAGTTATCACTGTTTGACATACTTTCATGTTTGACATATTTTACTTTTTTAAAACTTGTTTATTGTCCGTCTTTCCCACTTGAATGAACTAAGGTCTGTGAGCACAGGGCTCTTGCCTGTTGTGTCCACTGTTCTCACCCAGCACCCAGAGCAGGGCCTTGGGTCCCGTGGGCACTCAGTGAATGCTTGTCGAGCGAATTAATGACATGGGCAAGCGTGGGACCCAAGGATTAGACTTAAAAAAGAAAAAGAAAAAGAAAGCAAATGCAGAAACAAACAGGGAAAAGGAAAAAGCATAGGGGCCTTAGCAATGAGTCCGTCTTCCTCAGAAAAGACAGCTTGTTTCGCCCAAGGGTTCACAGCTGGTTGGTGGGCAGAGCAAACAAGGGGGCTCCGATTTCTCTGCTTTTTCTTTTTGTCCACCTCAGGCCCCTAAAATATGGTAGGAAACACACACACACCACCCCTAAACAGCCACAAAAAGCAGACCTGTTTATGGAGCTGATACCGCCCCCCTCCCCAACATAGGTGACTTGCTGACAAATCCCAAAGATTTGTCCACACTGTTAGACAGTTTATACGGAGAAGGAGTGTCACTATCTAGAGTCATTTCCAAGTACTTTAGAAGTCTGCATCACAGCAGTTGGGATGGCCACTGTGGTTTGTTACAATGCATTTTTCTGTGTGTACTCCTAGCCATAATAGATCAGTATGGAAGAGAGAAAGAAAAGGTTTTGAGATGGTGGGACTGTTAGGACAGATGCAGAGTAATTTCTAGCTAGTGTGTGCTGCTTCAATCCTACTTTTCTAAAGCAGATTCAGTTTCCAAAGCTTGCAGTCAGGGAGAGCACTAGCAGGTCATGTGTAAAGGTAAGACTTCCCAAATACACTTTGTCTGTGAGAATACTTGTAGAATTTTCCATACAAGTTGGCTTTTGAATATTGTTAAACATGACATTCAATGTTCAAAGAAGAATTTAATTTTAGACTAAGAAGGACTTCTGTTGCATCGATAAAGTTCAAAAATGTTATTTCAATTCAGAGAAGGTACAGACTTCAAAATAAGTAATTTAATTCGTTTTTGACACACTTCGAACTTTAAAAAACTACCATTTTGTTATTTCCCAATAAAATAAATCTCATTATTAAAATTAGATATTGCTGGATATATAAGTATTAAATACTATAGAAAATGTTATAAATATGCCTTACATATTTGTAATATGTGTAAAATAACGTTTATAAAATATTTGTCAGTTATAAAGAGTAATGATAAAACAAAGACCTGTATACCCACCAGAGGTTTTCTAAAAAAACACAAAAGTCATCATTACCTCTGAGGTTTACTGTGTATTCTTTCTCAATCCTATCTATCAGACATCCTTTCTCCCTGCACAGAGAACTTCTTCCTAATTTTTATCATTCCTTTTCTTTATAATTTTTCCACGTAAATGCATCCTTAAATATTAAGCAGTTAAGCTTTGCATGCTTTTAAGCTTGACATGCATGGGATTATATTCTGTAATTGTGTATGACTTGGTTATTTGGCTCCGTGCTGTTTGTGAGGTCCACCTCTACTGTTGATGGCCCCCTGGGTGGTCTCTGGTGTCTTTTCTCTAGCTCCAGGCTGCTCTAAGCATTTATGCACATGAGCACACGTATCCTGATTGCACGTGTGCCGTAGTTGCGTTAGGGGTGATCTGCATTGAGTGTGCAGTGAATGCATTCACTTTGTTCCACATTCTCACCAGTACCTGATATTATCAGACTTGTTCATTTTTGCCAGTGTCAGTAGTGTCCTCATTGTGGTTTTAATTAACATCCTGATCATTAAGGAAGTAGAACATATTTTTCTGCATTTATTGGCCATTTATGTTTATTGACCATTAAGTCTGCTCCTCTGTAAAGTACCTCTTCAAGCCTTCTGCCCCTCTTTCTGTGGAGTGAGGCTGTCTACATGCATGAGTTTAGTCTCTTTATGTCATTTACATTTTTAATAAGGCATGGAGGATTGGGTTGGACAACATGACTAGTTCTGACGAGGAGCTGTGAATGGAAGTGACTATCAAGAACCATGGAGGGTCTGAGATTTTACCGTACTTGAAGCTGACAAATTAACCCGCTATAGTCATGGATGCTGGTAGAAGGGACAAGACTCCAGGGTCAGAGATGAAGGATGGTTTATTACAGCAATAGCAGTAGCCAGCATATCATTAGTTTTGCACCATTTCCCTGAGCTCCATTTCCCACAGGGTGGTGTGAAGAGGGCAGAAGGACACCTGCTCACACAGTGGGTCGTGTTACTGTAGAGGAGCCTGAGTTTAGTTCAGAGAACCCCGAGCCTCTGTATGGGCAGTGAGCATGCCTTCCCTTTGTTGCGAGGGAGACACTGTCTCTGTCTTTGTATAGCAAACAGCCTTGAAAAAATAGTCTAGAACAAAGGACAGTCAGTGCTTTGCTCACAAGAAGTAGAAGAGAAGCATGAGAGACCCATGGAGAATTGTCTCCTTACTGTGATGTCTTCACTTCTGGTCAGGGACAGCCAAGAGGAGGTGTGAGCTCTCTAGGTCCCTACCATGTCCACTTGGGGAACTACATGCCTGGTTGTTGAGTCCCTAGAGCATGGGTCCCTGGGGAAGGTTGGAGCTTGGGCATTGTCCCCCTAACCTTCCGTGGACTGAGATTTCAGTGTTACTTCTGAAGCCCAACCTAGCTTATCCTAACACCCATCAGGTCATGATCTCAGGGTCCTGGGATCGAGTCCCGTGTCAGGCTCCCTGCTCAGCAGGGAACCTGCTTCTCCCTCAGCCCCTCCTCACTGCTCATGCTCTCTCTCTCTCTCTCTCTCTCTCAAATAAATAAATGAAATCTTTTAAAAAATTGTTAAGTAGTATTTTTATATAATGAAAAGCAAACTCCTCTGAATTAGTAGAAGGCACTGAGATGAAATTTGTGCCTCTATGATTCAGAGGAGCATATTTGACTTGAATGTACATACAAATTTTAACCTTTAGTATCTATCAATTTCATTACCATCCCAATATGTAGGATATAGGACTGTATTTGTTTCCTAGGGTTGTCACAGCAAATTACCACAAACCGGGTAGCTTCAAACAACAGAATTGTGTTCTAAGAGTTTAGGAGGTGAGAAATCTGAAATCAGGGAGTGGGCAGGGTTGGCTCCTTCTGGAGGCTCTCCAGAGAATCGGTTTCATGCCTCTCTCCCAGCTTCTGTGGTTGGGGCAGTAGTTGCTGTTTCTTGGCTTGTAGCTGCATCATTCCAATCTCTGCTTCTGTCCTCACATGGTTTTCTTCCCCAGGTCTGTGTATATTCAGTCACAGAAACCTAAGCACACCAGTCGTTGGATTTAGGGCCCACCCTTATATAGTAAGACCTCTTCTTAGCTAATTACATTTGCAAAGACCCTCTTTACAAATGAGGTCACATTCTGAAATATCAGCTGGGCATGAATTTTTGGATGGCAGCGTTCAACCCAGTATACACTCTACATAGATAGGCATGAAAGTGTATTTGACATGTATGAAGGGTTGAAAACTAACTCAGGCAATTTACCTAAAAGTATATTTTATAAACAGAGCATCATTCCTTATTAATACCTGACTTGAGTACTGCCATTTATTTTCCCAAGGATTTTCTTACCTGTTACCGTCAAACATGCAGGAACGCCGATGAAGGGTATGCCTATCTTCAGAAGACAAAGTGAGCCCTAGGCAGTTTAAGTGACTATTCTGTACTAACAACTGGATGCAAAATCAGGTCTCTCTGACTTTCAAGTGAAGCTGTTCACCATCAGAGTGCCTTAAGAACAAATCACTTTACTGTGTGATCCAGTTATTGCCGTAACTGCCGTATAGTATTTTAGTTCAGGCCGCTATGACAAAATACTATAGAGTGGGTGGTTTAAACAGCAGACATTTATTTCTAACAGTTCTGGAGGCTGATAAGTTCAGGATTGAGGTGCCAGCGGATTCGGGTCCTGGTGAGGGCCCTCTCCCGGGCTTGCAAGTACCCACCCGATAGCTGTATCCTCACATGGCAGAGAGTGCTGGTCTTTCTTCTCTTTTTTAATTTTTTTTTAAAGTTTTCATTTTAATTCCAGTTAATTAACATGCAGTGTTAGATTAGTTTCGGGTGTACAATATAGTGGTTCATCTTTCTTCTCTTTTATAGGGCACTAATCCCATCGTGAGGGCCCCACTCTCTTGACCTCATCTAAACCTAACCACCTCCCAAAGGACCCGCATCCACATAACATTATATTGGGGATTGTTAGAGCTTAGGTGAGGGATACAAACATATAATCCATAATATACACCATATATACCGATATAGTTGGTAAGCTACATATCCCAGAATTTTTCCAAGGTATATGTGCCTATTTCAAGTTGTAAGTCTTCTGAGTTTTGTTTTGTGTGCGTGTTTTTGGAGAAGCTGTGAGTTTGTGCACATCAGAGAGTATAAGCTCACAAAGAAATGGAAGAGGTCCAGTGTTCTACTTAACCAGAAGTACTTACTTGAACTATGCTTTACAATAAGGATGAATATTTTCTTACTGCTTTTAATGCAGAAGTTACCATTTTATTCCAAAGTTTTGTTTTGTAATCATTGTTTAATTTTTAAAGTACCATTATTTTTTTTAATACTATAATATTAAGTCAAATGTATCCCACCAAGACTGATTTTTTTTTCTTGTGAAAACAGTGCATATTGCCCCAAAGCAAAAATAAGCTTAGAGTACAATAAACAGCTTCTTCATAGCTGCACTATTGGCATTTACCCAAGGACTCTTGAGGAACTATCAAATTATATGTTTTTGAAGCTTAGCCAGAGATCTTAATGAAACCAAATCATGCTGAAGTTCTTAAAGCTAATTTAAATCTCAAATTGTACATTTTAAATTAAGTTTTTATTGATAATAAATATACTTTATTATTAGCCTTGAAAGCTTGAGTGATAATATCAGTAGAATAAACATGTTTTACAAAGATTTACCATTAAGAATGCTATTAATATGACCCTTGATACGCTAGCACAATTAGATTTCAAAGTAAGCGTTTACGAAGTAACAGCGATTAATGACAACCATCGAAAACAATTTTGAACTCCATCAGTTTAACTCAGGAGGGTAAACTTAATATGATAATTCATCTAGTTGAATTGTATCAGCTTAGCAGGAAGGTATGTAAATATGTGACCCTTACCTAGTTTCTAAATGGATGCTGTGCTGATAGATTTATCAGTTCCATTAAAGAACTTTGGGGAACTTTGGAATTTCAGCAATTGTTCCCTTGGAGGCTGAAAACCCAACCTGATCTCATACTGGGACCATTCTGGTCTGCATATTTCCATAATTTGCCTTTGCTGCTAATATGACAGCAAGACACAAATAACTGTTTCTAATAATATCAGATGGAGTTGTGGAGGACAGCATTTTAATGTAGTAAAAGACCTCCCCGTGGGGTTGTTCTTGCTACTATAGAACAGCAGCTACACAGTTGCAACTGGAGTCTCTTAATTGATTCGTTTAATTAGCAAGAGCTGAAGCTTAGGCTGTATCTTGTCATCTGATATCATAGGATCCAAAATCTGCATTATTCATATTTATAGATGTAGAAACATCATCAAGAAGTTCTCATTCTTTTGAAAACTCACATATGGATATTGAATTTTGATAGAGTAAACTCCCATTTGTTTGAACTCCAAATAATCGGAAAATGAAAAGAACTGTGTTTGTTATTGTTTTTCTGAGTACTCTTGAGAAGTAAATGATGTCATCCAGTTTGGGGTTATTATTGTCTTCCAAAAATAAACTTACAGGGAATTTGTTCAGTCTTGTATACCTTACGAATTCTGAAGCAGCCCCTCTATTTACATCGTGTCTGGCTCCTGTGATCTCCATGTGCCCTTTCTCCCTTCTGTAGCCCATCCCTTTCTCTTAATATGTATTTGTGGAGTTTTGGGAGTGAGTGATGACTTATTGGGGTTTCTGGCGTGTTTGCCCGTGTCCCAGCCTGCCTTTGCAGCCACCTCAATTGCTACTGGCTTAGACTTTCCACTCGTGCCTGCCCCTTGACTGAATTGCCCCCAGGGGCTTTGCTCACCCCACCCAGCTGCACCGCTCCGGATTTCCTTGGATGGGGAAAACTGGGGGAAGATGGCCAGCGTCTGGCATCAACCCCAGAGCCTTCAGCAGAGGGCCACTTCCACCCCACCCACACAGGGCTCTATCCCCACTGGGTCACGTTCTCTTTATTCCTGATCCTTTTCCTGTCCAGCCATAGGAATCAGATGGAGGCCACAGAGCAGACGTTCTGTGGAGGGTTGATGAGTCAGTCTCTGTTCTTTTTTCTTTTTTTCTCTTTTTTTTTTTTTTTTTTAAGAGCGGGAGAGACAAAGGCGGGGGAGGGGCAGAAGGAGAGGAATAATCTTTAGCAGGCTCCATGCCCAGCACAGAGCTTGACTTGGGGCTGAGATCATGACCTGAGCTGAAATCAAGAGTCCCACCCTTAACCCACTGAGCCACCCATGTGCCCCCCAAGTCTCTCTGTTGTTTAGATACCTTTTACAATACTAAGAAAAAGTAATTCTGTAGCATTCTATCTTGCCTTTTCCCCACATATGCAAAAGTTTCAGCTAAAATGTCACTAAAATAAGATTTTAGAAAATGGGCTTTAAATGCAATCTTACTCTTGAACATTGTTTTTGTGGTAACATGTGTTCTGTGTACCATGTAACCAACCCAAGAACAAACCTTTGGGAGGTAACTAAGTTTTACTTTTCTAGCCTTTGGAAATTGGCATGCTGTATATAATATGAAAGTGCAGTTATTAATATCCCATTGCGTGATGCATTTTGCACAAAACTTTTAAAGAAATCACATCCTGCGTGTACTATGTGCTAGGAAGTGTACTGGGTGAATGGGATTTGGTCTCTGCCCTTAAGCAGTATGCTGGCTCCGGGTAAACACAGACAAACCGGTATCATGAGTACATGGTAAGTGCCTGTACATAACTGATGGAGTAGCGGAGGAAATCATAGATCTATAAGCTTTACAAAAACTGAGACCGTATGTCCAGAAGCTATGCTCTGTGATGATAGGAGAGCAAGCAAAGGAAATAGAATAGATGAAGGTACGGAGGCTTGCGGGTACCCAGATATTTAAGGAAGAGCAAGTTGCCTGGTGAGGGTGGCAGGCCCGCGGCCAAGGTCTGTACGGCAGGTGAAGCTAGAATGGCGGGAGCTAGATGAGGCAGAGATGGGACACTATTCTCTAGACTTTGAAGTCTTTGAAAGAAGAGAGGGTTAGGTTGGTTTTGTGCTGATTTTAAAGAGAACTTGTGGGAGCAAATGAAGAAGAGGGTGCATTTGAGAGCCTCCTTGAGGACCCAGCGTCCAGTTATATGTATTAGGCAGAGCTGAAGATGGTTCTGAGATTTCCAGATGTGATAACTGATACAATTACTCCAGGGAGAAAAACAGGAAGAGGAGAAGAATTATACCAGAGAAAAGGTGGGATAGGTAGAGTTGGATTTTTGACGGTTTTAAGTTTGAAATGCCAGGGAGACATCTCTGATGTCAGGGACATTTCGAGTCCTGAAATGAGGGAAAGGATGAAGGGCAAGCATGTAACTTGGCGCTTGGTCAACATGCAGAGGTGAGATCTGAGGCCGGCGGTGGCTGAGATTGCCCACGGTGATGGGACGGTGAAGGACAGGAAAGGCCCGGATCCAGAGGCCCCTGGGAAATATCCACATCTGAGGAGGAGGTTCTGAGTCTCTCTAATATCATTGTTAAAATGACATTACCTATTGTCCAAATCATTTATATTATATGTGGCTATTAGGAGCCAATTTAGTGTAACCTCCGTCATGATTTCACAGTATCCTAGGGTGTCACTAATTATTTCAAAGTATCTCAAAATCCTGCTGCCATCTGCCAGAGATCCTTAAAATAAAATTAATTTTAATGAATAACATCACGCCTTACATTTGTATGATGCTTTAGGGTTTTAGAATGTTTATTTGACTCCATTCACTTTCTAAGACAAACAAGCCATATAGCACCGTAGATTTCATTGTAATAATAAGGCACACAGCACTCTGAAATGTCAGTTAAAAATATTTGCAATTACTGAGTTACATGTGCACAAGAAATTTCCAGAAGCCACTACCAGGATGTTAGCGGATATTGGGGTGGGCTGGAGTAAGGGGTGGAATGCTAAGTAAAGCTTGATTCCCTGAGTCTGAATCTCCTGCTTACCAGCTTTGTGAATTTGAGCAAGTTACTTAACCTCTCTGGTCCTCAGTATTTTTTATCAGCAGAACATCTACTTTTATGGAAGTGGTGAGGGTTGAATAAGAAAGTGTTTCTGAAATGCCTGAAAACAATGGGTGCTTGACATATAGTAGCTCAACTATTATTATAGCCCCCTCCCTAAATATTTAATACACTTTCCATTTGCTTCATTTTGCCTCTAATTTTTTCCCTCCTTTTTCTTGTTTGCTTGGAGACATGCTATCATCTGAATTTGTACTCTCCATTGAGATCATACTTGGTGCTCAGTCTGCAGAAAGATTCAGAAGGAAAATATTTCTCTTTTATATGGAAAGTCTAATTATTGTTCTTAGGGTTGTGACCATTAACCTCTCACAGTTAATATGCTAATTGTCATTTAATGCTAAATATAAAGCATGTATTTAAACCTGCACCTGTGGCAGCCAGATGCTTAAGAACATCTACTTCCTTGAAGGGTAAGGATGTTTACCCCTAACAGTCTTGACTGGGGAGATCTGGAGTTTGGAAGACAAAATACTTCTGAGAACACCATTATTTTATGATGGTGCTCATGGGCTTGCTTTCTTAGACTGGCCCCACTTGGAAGGGATGCTGTTTGGGGTAGGCCCTCTGAGGCCACTCTGGCGTAGTGCTATATATTGCTGCTTCCGTATTTATAGCTGATTCCATATTTATAAATTCTTTGATCGTTGCTGTTTAACTTACAGTGAGAATAATTCGGGAATGGCAGCTCTTTTCTCATAGAATCAAAGTCTGTCAGTGGTTGTCAAACTTGAGCATGTGTAAGAATCACCGGGAAAGCTTGCTAAAAATGCAAATTCCCAGGCTCTCTTCTCGGCAAAGCTTATCCCCTAGGTCCCAGGTGAGACTTACAGATCTGCATTTGTAGAAATCAGTTTAAAATACACAAGGACTAGGATTTAGAATCTGTTTTGACACTTAATGGTAGAATTAGTTTCTAGTTTAGGAAATGGATACCCAAAACACATTAAATTACTGGTGTTATGAGTCAAGCATAAGAGTGATATTCTGGATGTTTCTTATTATAATGAGAGGGTAGGAAAAACATTTGATTATTTGAGTTGATTAGTGTATACATTCATAATACATATTTTTTTTAACCAGGGAGGGACACGATAGGACCTGAAGTATAATTAAATCCATAGTATCAACTGTATCTCTTAAATTTTATAACCATTGGACAGTGATCTTTTTTTTTTTTTTTTTAAATAAGTAGACTCTATGCCCTGCATGGAGCCCAGTGTGGAGCTCGAACTCACAACCGTGAGATCAAGACCTGAGCTGAGATCAAGACTCAGATGCTTAACTGACTGAGCCACCTGGGCGCCTCAGACAGTGATCATTTTTATTTTTGGCCTAGAGCGGGATTTTTCAACCTTGGCGGTAATGACATTTGGAACCAAATAATTGCTTGCTCTAGGAGACATTGCTGTGCTTTATGGGATGTTTAGCAGCGTTGCTGGCCTCTGTCCACTAGATGCCAGAGCGCCTCTCCAGATAGAACAACCCATATTGTCTCCAGACATTGCCAAGTGGCCCTGGGGGTGGAAAGGGGGCAAAATCTCCCCCACCCCAACACCCAGTTGAGAACCACTGGCTTAAACTACGTGTAACAGTTGGGGTTTCAGAGTTTTCTTTCCCATTTCACTAAGGATAATGTTACAGAGACAAAATCTCTAGAACAGGTTGTGATACTCTTCAGTGGCCTGAAGCTTACACAATCTTACATCCTGACCTACTCAAATGTCTCATGCAGAGAAAATGACAACCCACTTTAGCTAACCTCGTGTGTGATTTGCTTGAGTGACATTTTTAACCGGTAGCTGTGGGGGTGGGTACAAGGGTTACTCCTTCCTTAGTCTTCCTGGTATTGTATCCTAACCTAGATCTGCCACGGATGGCTGTTCATGGAAGTTCTCATTTGTGTAATTGCATTCTATTTATTTGGGTCCTTTTTTTTTTTTTTTTTTTTTTTTTTACCATTTACCGAGAACAGTTCCCCAAAGACCCTCACGTGCTGAGGCAGCAGGGAGAGCGTCCAGTGACGATCCTATCTCAGAAGCTGCTGCTCTTTGTTTGGTCCTCCATTTTGTTAAAGTCCTGTAATCTTCCCGGTGAGAGACGTCAGACCGAGTGTGACAGCAGCACCTCACAATGGCCCCTGCGAAGAGCAGTTCCTGTTCTTTCTGGCTGGCACTTAATGGCATAGCTCTGAAATACCTGCGGCACTTTCCCCCCACGTGTGGGAGGTACATGGCGGAGTGCCCGGCAAGACGTGTGACTGTCACAGTGTCCGGTAGGTCAGGTGTGTGTTTCTGAGGAGGGGCCTTTCCCGAGCTGGCGTACGTTTTGTGTGGTGTAAATTCTCCAGATTGTGGGGGGACAGCTCAGGTGATTACTAAGGTATCAGTGTTAATTACCCTGGGCAATTACCAAGCATCAGGGGACACGTGAAACTGTGAAGTGCTCTTGTTTGGAATAGAATCCCTGCCAAATTTCAGGGCAGGGAAATGATTAGTGCACAAGCTTTCACAGGTACCCTGAGTATACCCCGTGTCCCGGAGCTCACCCAACCCTCTGCTGTCTCAGCTGCTCAGTAAACCAGACCAAGGAGACAATGTGCCCGACACTTCACACGTGCCACCTCATTCAGTGCCCACAACGGTTTGAGATCATCAGCAGAAACCCCGCTTTACAGATGAGGTCATGCCTCCATAGTAAAATTATAGAAATTAAGTGCTTTGCTCAGCGTGGCTCTTATGCTAAGGGCAGTGGTAGGACTCAAACCCAGATCTGCTGACAAAGCCTTGGCTCACTTCACACTGGCATCCGGGTCGTTAGGATTTAGGTTGTCTTAGTGGCCCTTTGCACGTCCTTATTACTCCTGACTGGCTGGCAGAGAACAGCTAGCTTTGGTAGGAGCAGGGCCTGCAGTGGGGGACATACTAACCCTCCTCTTCTGTGTTCGAACTTAGGGACCGGCCACTTAATGGGGTAGAGTGGTAACGGTTCGGGTTCCTCTGCTTCCTCGCGTGAGTTATTTTGTGTTCAGGGAGGGAATGTTCTTTTTTACAAAAGGTAATGTTTATCCAAGAAATCATTCCAGATATTAAAAATAGATTAAAAATGCAATTTGATTTAAAGTCTTTCAATTAGAATATGAGAAAACCTTAGCTGATATTTAGGGTGATCAGGTTGTGGAATACATGCTAAAGTGTGTTGTGAGAGATTAATTGTTCTTATTCAAGTATTTAACCCCTCTGCACCCTCCACTGCCTTATTCAACCAAAGCGTGAGCCCCCTTGAAGGATTTTAGGAATAACGGGGGTAGTTTTTGAAACAGAAGTGCGCGACGGTGTCTTGCGGTATCGCACATCTAGACTAGTGGTTCTCAACCCTGGACAGTTTTCCTTCTCAGGGGACACTTGGCAGTGTCCGGGGACGTTTTGGTTGTTGTAAGTGGTGGGCTGCTCCTGGAATCCAGTGGGTAGATTCCCTAAAACTTCTAGCAAGCATCACCAGGGGTATTTCTGAATATCCTGCAGTAGACGAGGCAGCCCCTACAGGAGAATTATCCAACCTAAAATCTCGGTAGTGCCGAAGTTGAGAGTCTGAGTCTAGGCAATAATTATGGAAGGGCATGTAAGTGCCTGTGACCATCTCCCCAACCTTTCACAAAGCTGTCTGATGCTCTGCAAACTTAGGTGTCCCCTGGATAAGTAGTCCACAGCTGTCCCACCCTATTCATTCTGGATTACCTCACCTAGCCTTAATTTGTAAACTGAAGGAACGGCTGGTGTCTTGATCATACTCAGAAAGAACTGGGCCGCATGTCCATATATGTCCCGTGTATCGTTTTTGCGATCCTGCCCTAACTTGATGACTCTCTGTGTACGCATTTGCGTCTTCACAGACTTTCGACCAACATGTCATTCCTCTAAATGGAATTTTCTCTTAATCAGTGTCTGCAGTTAGGATCCAAAGGACTTTGATATTGTTTTCTTCTGCTCTTGATTGTATCTCCACTTCATTTAAAAAAAACCAACATTTTTACATTTCAGGCTTGTCCATCAGAGTTCTCCTGTTGAATCATCTCTGTTCATACCACAGCTCCGCGGAGTAAAAGATCAATTAGATGTTGTGGTATCAATTTATCAATTTGTTGAAAATAAACCTATATAAATACATGCTGTGTGCTCCATGTGTGCACGCAGCGTGTGGAAGCTTGCCATAAAGCCCGTGTCTTCCTCGCCGCAGCTCTTGTGGTTTGAGGCGGGGTTGTGAGCTGGTGAGAGCGGTCCCTGGGCAGGAGCTCCTTTGCCTTGCACCTCCAGGCCCGCATGCTGTGGGGCCTGCATTCTGGCCTTCAGGGGTTCTGCAGATCTGCTCTTGCCCTGGCAGGGCGTTCTGAAATGTACCTGCGGGTTTTTAATTTATGGAGGTAATTGAGTGCCGATGCAGAGGTTAATGCCATTGAAAGAATTACTTATATTTCCCAAGAGGAGGGGACACCCCACGCCATGTGCGGCCACTGGAAAAGCACCAGGGTTTGTCATGAGGCAAAAAGGAGCCACGGGGAAAGCATGGACAGGAGCCTTTATTGGGGTTTCCACAGGCCGGCAAGGTAGGGCAGGGTAAATGATTTAAGACTGCTAGTTTGAACGTCAGTGGGCTTTGGGCTTTAGGGGCTGGTCTCTAGCTGTCTGACACCTGGCCCTGGGATGATTTAGGGCAGGGGAAATAATAGTTTGGTGTGTGAGCTAGATAAAAGGAGTGGTTAGCTTTGCATAGGAAAGGCATGCTCCCAAGTTCTTCACTATCTTCAGGAGGAGTTAGCCAGCCCTGGGAGCGGCCGTCTCTCCCCAAATATATAAGGCCTCTAAGAGGTCAAAACAGTATAAGAAATAGGAGGGGAAAAAATACCACGATGAGCACACAGAGAACCTGGAAATAATCAGATCCAAGGGAACTGACCTACAGTAACTAAACTTACAAAGACTGACACCTAATCCAGAGTATGTGTTTATTAATTTGAGGTGAGGATTTTTTTTTTTTTTTTTTTTAAGGTGAGGAATATTTCTTCCCGTGACCAAATCTTTAAGTCTGTTCTCTGGAACATCAGCTGAATGGTGGTATCAGAATAATTAGGAAGACCTGTTAGGCAGAATTATTTCAGAACTGGTCTTGGTCATCAGGGCAAAGAGAGACCTAGTATACCAATGCTGTGCCAAAATCTGGTGAATCGCTTCTGACTTTCAGCAAGAACACCCTTCGGTGTCCACATCTGTGACTCCTCTGTGCCTCAGGGCTGCTGATCATCTTCCCACCGGGCTTGTGCAGTTGACCAGGCTGCAGCGACTGAAACTATGGTCATGGACCCAAACTATAGAACCATAGTCTTGCTTCCCTTACGCTGACACACAGATCCCTTTGCTGGGAATTGTGAGGTGTCCCCAAACTCTTTGGTGATGCACTTTCACAGGTGGTTAGTTTTAGCACTTCTGTGTGGAGCTTTACACACTCAGCTCTCAGAAGTTCCTAAGAATTTTCCATGTCCTAGGTAAGCAGCCCCCTCCCCACCCAGGGAGTACATGTACTCAGAAGAAACATTTCATGGAAAGAGCCCTGAGAGATCTCATTCTAGCCCCAGGAATGTTGTAAACTGATTGTGTGACCTTCCTAAACCTCTGTTTTTTTGTTGTACAATGGAAGGTTGGGGTTCGTGACCCCTGAGGTCTTCCCAGCCCGGCCTGCTCTGAGAATGATGACATTTGTCACAATCCGGGGTGTGCTTCGCTGGTAGCGACCCGTCACACGTGCACCTTATTATCATTGTCTTGTGATTTTCTTGAGTTCTTCAGCCTCATTTGGGGAACAGCACTAGCTTATCGCACAGTGATACTCTGTCCTGTCACTTAATTTCGGGGGACAGCACATTGTGCTGGCGCAGGCCCAGTGCTAATGATCAAGATTATATGTTCTGCTTACTGTGACTTTTTTGTGGTTTCTGGGGAAGAAATGCAGATGCTTTTCAATTATTCTAAGGGAATTTTGATTAACCCCCTGGGTAGACTTCTCTGTACCACCTGCCACGGAGAAGCGAGTTTTATTGAACAGAAGGTATAGAATTGAATTGCTCATATTTGTTTTCTTTCTGGTGCCTATAACATTATTTCAATCTAAAGCATTTTAATAAATATTTAATAAATATCTGTCTAAAATAGGTTGAAACTGTTAGAAACTAAACCTCTTTTGTTCTTCAATTTCAAATGCAAATAAGCTAACTTGACTTTTAAGTGGAATCTTCAAATTAAAAGACTCATTTTTCTTTTATGTATGTAAAAAGTAGTTATCTTTGACTGATATAGACAGTGTCCTGCTTACTTCATAATTCCAAGTATCAGCCCTTGGAAACAATTTGTTTATGTTTATTGCAGTGTCACTGTGTTCGTTTTTCTTGCAGCTATTATGCGTGTTTACTACTTGCCTCTCTTGTATCCCCATTTCTACCTTTTGCCTGTGATGTCAGGTTCTTGATTTATCGAGCATTTTCAAATGGCTGACTCTCAGGCCTTTTAAAAAAAGTCTTATTGAAGGGCGCCTGGCTGGCTCAGTCAGTGGAGCGTTCGACTCTTGATCTTGGGGTTGTGAGTTTGAGCCCCACGTTGGGTATAGAGTTGACTTTAAAAAAAAAAAGTATTATTGAGATGTAATTCACCTTCTACACAGGTCACCCATTTAAAGTGTACAATCCAGTGGTTTTTAGTCTGTTCACAGG
This sequence comes from Halichoerus grypus, assembly GCF_964656455.1. NCBI lineage: Eukaryota > Metazoa > Chordata > Mammalia > Carnivora > Phocidae > Halichoerus > Halichoerus grypus. The sequence goes on along the minus strand of NC_135715.1, from coordinate 10,841,470 downwards.
GCTGTGCAACCCTTAGTCCATTTGAGAGCATTTTCATCACCCCACAAAGAAGCCCCTTTCCCTTTAGGAGATAATCCCCCATTCTCCTTCAACCCTGCCAGTCCCCGGCAGCCACAATCTTTCTACCTGTGTATGTTTGCTTATTCTGGACATTGCATATAAACAAAAACATGTTTGTGATCTTTTGTGACTGGCTGCTTTCACTTGGCATCATGTTCTCAGAGGCTTCTCTCTCTTGTACCTTCCAGTAGCTCATTCACTTCTTGCCAGATAGCATTCCAGTGTATGGATATACCACAGTTTGTGTATGCATTCCTCAGGATGGACGTCCGATTGTTTCTTTTTAGCTATTATAAATAACGCTGCCATGAACATTCCTGCACGTGTTTTTGTGTGGACATATGTCTTCATTTTTTCTGAGCGGACACCTACAAGAGGGAATTCTGAGTCATATGGCAACTCTATGTTTAACTTTTTGAGGAACTGCCAGGCTGTTTTCCCAAGCACCTGCACCATCTTACATTCCCACAAACAAAATGTGAGTCATTTATTTTCTCCACATCCTGGCCAGCATGTCCCTATAGTTTTTGTTTTTGAGGTGTAATTGACATAGAGCACTATGTTAGTTTCAGGTATTCAGTATTTGTATGTGTTGTGAAATGATCACCACAAGAAGTCTAGTTAACATCCGATGTGTCTCTTTTTGATTTCTAGCCACCTAGCAGGTGTAAAGATAAGGACTCGTTTTTAAATAATCTCTGTGTAGGATTCCTTCTTTTCTCTAGAACTCCTAATTCAAAAATAGCCGAAATGGTGTATTAGTGTTGTGTTTTGGTTTGTTTTTTAAAAAACAAACTTAACCCTAATGAAACAACAAAGCACATATATTTTAATTGTGTATTTTCTATTGCATTGTTGTCTCTTCCTTCTGCAAATAAAATGTTTTTGATATTAAGCAAGCAGTTCCTTTCATCTCCTGAGGCTTTTTTTTTTTTTTTTTTAATGGTAGCACATACTGTGCAGGAAGGTCATTACATAGAGAGGAAAAAAGAATAATCAGCATTGAAGAGAAAGTTAATGCTGTTTGTATAATTTTTTAATAGGTATCTTGTAACATTTTGAGATTTAAACCAACTAATAATATTTTTTGCACATTCCTGGGCAGTTTCTTTTTGTTGCCTGTGGATTGATATTTTGCTTTGGGAACTAAGATAGTGAAAATATCAAGCTTCAAACACTTTGATCCCTTAGTCATTTAATACCTTAGTCATTTAGGTAGTAATTCTGTTCTGTAGACCACCTACATGTGTTTGTAAGGGATATAATAACTGACACTGTATTTAATTAGCACTAATATTGTGTAGAAGGAAAAACATATTAAGTATCTTTACGAGTCACTAGTTCAGAATTAGCAGAAGCTGGGAAGAAAAAGTCCTTGTCTGGGCACCACTGTTATTTTGCCTAGCCATGGAAGTTTGTGGTTCGTTCGTTCATTCATTCATTCATTCATTCATTCATTCAGCAAGTATTTGTTGGGTGCATATTCTATGCCAAACAATGTTCCAGGTCCTGGGGAAATGGACTCATTGATAAAGGACAGAGTATAAATCATAAATAAGTATCCAGAGGCAACCAGCTGATGTATACAAATATAACAAGCTGATGTAGTGAGTACGGATCTTCCTCCATTTAGAACGGGGGTTATGTGTTGATAAACGCATCATCAGTTCAAAATATCGTACATGGAAAATGCATTTAATACACCTAACCTTCTGAACACCATAGCTTAGCCTGGCCTACATTAAATGAGCTCAGAACGCTTACATTAGCCTACATTTGGGCAAAATCATCTAACACAAGGCTTGTTTTATAATAAGGTGTTGACCACCTCACATAATTTATTGAATGCTATACTGAAAGTGAAAGAGTGGCCATGTGGGGGTAGAAGGGTTGTCAGCATATGGTTGTTTACACTTGTGATCGGACGGCCGACTGGGAGCTGTGCTGCCATTGGCCATCATCACCAGAGAGGCCCACACCACCTCTCGCTAGCCTGGGAAAGATCCAGATTCACATTCAAAGTGTGGTTTTTACTGAATGCATAGCCACTTTCAGGCCATCATAAATTCAAAAAATCGCATGGGACCATCATAGGTCAGGGATTGTCTGTATAAATTCGTATGCCCACAAAGTCACCTTTCTTAGCTTCTCATAACAGAACGGAAGGACACTGAGGTCAGTTCTCTGAGTTCCCGGGTGAGGGTGGGGGCCGGAAGTTGAATAAGGGGAAAGGTGAAGACTGGATTCTGAAGTTTGTCCCTTTATTCTCCCTTTTTAAAGTAAAAGCCATTTTTTGGTTTTGTGGTCTTAAGTCTCTTTCCACAAATGGAAAGATCTTTCTTCCCTTCTTGAATGTCTTTTGGGTTTTACAGTTATTACTTCAATTATGTATTTCCTACCTGTTTGTATACAGAAAGCAATTTGCTTGTTGATAATGGGGGAGGTCCTGCATGTCGGGGGCTGGGGGGATATAGGAAACCTCTCTATTTTCCACTTCATTTTGCTTGAACCGAAAAAGCTTCTAAAACATAAAGTCTGTTTTTTAAAAATGTAATTTACAGAGTAATGCCTAATGGCACCTGCTTTAAAGTCAGGCAGACACTTATTTATTGGCTGTTTGATCTTAGCCTTACTTACTCTAAGCCCAGCTTCCTGATTTGTAAAATGAGATCAATAATTCCATCTATTGTGAGAATTAAGTGAGAGAATGCGTGTGTGCCACTTACATAATTCTTGGCACAAAGCAGTCACTCAGTAAACTTAACCAGTACTGTCGAAATACATTTTACATCAAGGACTAAACTTTTATTTGCCTTTATGAGACATGATCCTGCGAACTTTCTAGTTGCCATGGTGGCTTCCTAAGGACAGCTAATGTAGATCTAGAGACTCTAACTCAGTGTGACTTTCTCTGTTTCTTCGTTCTATTAATGAACATTTCTGTACCACTCTGTCTTTTCCCTTGAAATATCTAACTTGTGGATGCCTCAGATAAGCTGTCAGTGGGGTAGAGCCTTCCTGCAGCAGGCATGGTGGAGAATGGAGGTGGCCATGGTGGAGACCAGGGTGGGGGGGCGCCGGTGAAGGGGAAGGGAGAAACCAGGGGGATGCAGAATCAAAGAGTTTGTTTTCTTACTGGGAATGACTCAAGCTTGTTTTTAGGCTGAAGACAAGGAGCCGATGGAGAAGAAAACAGAGTATAATTGATGAAGCAGGGTCATAGTAGATGAAGGAAGGAGTAGAGAACAGGCCAAGGGTTCAAGTGCAATGCCTAATGGTGAACAGGAAGAGCACTGCCTCCCTCCCTTGGCTAGGGGGACGGAGCTAAGGATGGGTGCAAACTGAGGAACACTGGTAGGGGTGGTAGGCTGTCTAGGGAGCCCAGGGGGGCTTTTTTCCTTTGTGAAAGTGTTCATCCATTTAGTAAGAGTTGTTCTGTTGACATAACAAGCTTTTGTATTTCAAAAGACCAGTGTGAGCAGAAGTTTATTTCATCTTACACTCTTTAGAGTGAAAATTCATATTATTTTTAAAGCTGTATAGCTTAGGTGCTATTATATGTTTATTATCTAATGTATCTAATAAAGGAATTAACAAAAAAGTGACTAAATTATCCAAATTTGACTTTGTACTATCATCATACTTGGCTTACTCAACACTCAACATCCCTGAAGGTCAGCAAGAGATGAATCTGCCCTAGACTGGTCTTTTCCTGCATTCATCACTTAAAAAAAAAAAAAAAGAAAAGAAAGAAAGAACGAACGAACAGTGAGAACAAGCCATTTTTTACTTTTATAATTTTTAATCCATCATTAAAAGTTCAACTTGCTTTATGATCTAAAGAAATATCTAAGTCTTTATATTAGGAACAAAAGTGAGCCTTTCAGGAAAAAGGGAGGAGAGCTTAATCTGCATTAGCCCTTTGATGTATTTCTAGATTTTGAAAAGCTTCCCGCCGTTCCCAGCCACACTGAGACAGACCCAGTCGTATGTCCAGCAATGACACTGTCCTTTCTCTTCTCAGCACACGCCAAGCTAGAAGAGTGGGCCTTTCGGGAACGAGCCAGGCTTCTGCCATCAGCGGCATGTTACTAGGGCTGTTGGCCCGTGGGGAGTTTCACTGTTCATCATTAGACTTCCGGGGCAAGACTCTTAAGTTCATGATTGGTTTGGAAACCTAAACCATATCACCCTTTGCTCTTCTTTGGAACATTTCTTTCAAATGTGACTGTCACCGGTGGATTCAGGGGACTTCACTGAGTGAGCAGTGGGAGAATGCTTGCTGAGGAAAAGCCTATCGGTCTATAGCTATGAAGTAGGGGTTGCAGTAGATGTTTGCTCTTAAAAATAAAAAATGAAACCCCATTGTTTGAATTCTTGCCAGTTTTACTCCGTTGATTTCATTTCTTGTAACCCAGTTTTCAACTTTGGAGAAGTTGCTGAACTTTATATAGCAACTTCTTGAGAAGCATACTTTATGTTGTGTGGTGGAAAGTGATAAGTTGGTGTCTCTTTTTAATGCTCTTTCTATTCATGGACATTTTTTTGCCAGAAGGAGTGCTTCGTGCCAGCTACTTTCATAGATGGAGGAAAACAATCTGGGTTTCAGTTTCACAAAAGGAAAAACAAAACCTCAGAGGAAAAGGAAACAATTCGTTAGCAGCGGGCCACTGTGCTGAGAAGGATAACCTGCCTTCAAAGATTTTTGTTTCGAGCGCTGTAATATAATGTTTAATAAATAGTTTACTTCAAAGGACCTCACTACAAGAAAATAGGCAGCTTTCCTGCTATTCTTGTTCCCTGGTTCAGTTTTACTATAAGTAGCTCATATCCGGTCCTCTGTGGTCTCAGGTGGTCGTTTGTGTTTATGATCCTAACACTGAAACGCGAAGAATTGTGGCCCTATTTTAAGTCAGTAGCAAAGCCGCAGTGTTCTGCAGGAACTGAGCGAGACCCTCCTGAAACCCTTGACCTTTGACCCATTTAAGGAAAGTGCTCAGATGCTGTAAGCGGTGTGCATTGGATTATGTCCTCCAAAAATAGAAGACGACTAAGGAATAGAAAAACCCATCAACACGCACCTAAAGTTTTTGATGTATTGTGAGGACGCCTGGGCTCCCATTCTAAACTTCTAAACAGTATGTATGTTCAATATCCTTGAGATGAAAGCCTGAGGTTACAAAGATCACTGAAGATGTTTGAATTTTTCTTTTTCTTCCTGTGGATATATTTGGCTTATGTAGACTTTGAGAGCCCACTATTAATATCAGTTTCTTCCAGATAGTACCAGATAGCAGGTAAAAGCAACCATTATTTATAAATTTTTCACTATGAGTCTTAAGCCAGCAGTGTATTGGGTCTGGGTGGCGCCCGACCGTATCCATTGTGAGATGTCTCTCCTGTGACGCTGGTGATTCCTCTACAAAACCACTGCTGGGAACAGAAGGTGCTGCTGGTTACGTATGGCTTTGTTTTGCGTACTCTTTGTTGCTGTTTGATGCAGATAAGGACCTAGGGCCATTCTAAGAAACACAGGCTTGAGATATTTTTACACGGGCTTCCACCTCTTTCCATTCCTGTTCCTCTCATTCTCTCTCCGTTCAGAACCAAAGAGAAAGCATTGCTCTAAGACCCAGCAGTTGAAGGAGAGAGCCTGAGGGGTGAAGGGGGGAAGGGAGCGAATGGGGGTATAGAAGGGAGAAACTGTCCCATCCCACTGCTTTCATGATAGTGGAAAAGGTTAATGGATTGGGCCTGTGTTTCTACATTAGCCACATTGTTCTTTAAAGCACTGACTAGTAGAGTCATTTCATTTTCTCCCACTCTTTCTGGAGTATTCACCCAGAACGATCTCACTGTGGTAGCTCTGGTGGGGAGGGGAGGTGCATTGTCAGTCCTGCTTGTTGTTTCTGAGACCCATATTGAACTTGAACACAGATAACTCAGCCTTACTGTAACAGCCATTTACGTATCATCAGTTCACCTGTACCAAGCTTTTCTAGGGTTTAGGTATTCGGGTCAGTTCTTTCAGAGAAATCAGTTCACACCGATGTCCAGCATGAGTAATCTGTAATAGGAGTTTCCCAAGAGAATTAGATATACTCCTTTTCGACTTGGCCACCCTAACTCTAGGAATTTATCATAAGCAATTGTTTTAGTTAGGTTCTTTTGCTTGTGGGAGATTCATGCAAGTTTCCTAAACTTATTGCCAGGATGTGTACACAGAGGCCTTTGGGAAAGGCCAATTGTCCAGGCCCTAGGGAATGCATTAACTGGTGGTCTTCTGGGCCCAAGGTAGCTCAGATCATAATGATAAGACTGTAATTACGAGAGCTAACATATATTGAGCGCTCAGGATGTATGAGGCATTTTAGTTTATCTTCTCACTTAATCTTTGATGAGGTAAATACTGTTGTTATTTGTGTTTTTGAGATGAAGGTCTTAAGATGTACAGACATTAATCTTCCCAGGGTCATGTCCCCAGAATCAGAAACACAGCTTAACCTCGAGGCTCTCTAATGGCAAAGCTGTGATTGGAAGCCCATCAAGAGCATCTCCTGGACCCTCCTCGCTCTAGCGCACCCCCATTAACGTGACTGCCTCTGCAGGGGTCTGCCTGCATCCATCCATGGCTTTCACTTCTTCTGCCGAGTACAGTTTCTGTCTTGTAACCGAGGACTGCATATGGTGGATTGACACAGATCATGGCCTCGTCAGCCATTCTCCAGATCATGCTCTCCCTGGAAGCTGCCTCATCCTGAGAGAGAGAATCAAACTAGCCCATCTCCTCTCACCTAGATGTGTACTGGATCACTGGATTATTGAGGTTTGCTGTCTTGTAGTCCCATCAGCCAACACCAGGGACAGAGGGTGGGGCTCACATTGCCACCTAGGATGACCTGGATGGGAAGAGTACTCAGACTGAAGTCCACCATGGGAACTGATTGGATGAGCTCCCAAAAATATATGTGATATTCATCACAGTGTTGTTTATATTAGCAAAATAACTAGAAACTACCAGCCTGTCCATCAACAGGTGTTTGATTAAAGAAATCAAGGCATTCCATATGGTAGAACATTAATAGGCAGCCATTAAAATTATGATTAGGTCACTGTTTATTAACATGGAAAGATGCAATATGAACTACACTGACATCAAAAGATAAAGTTAAAGTGATATATATATATATATATATGATACTATTTTATTTAAAAAACACAACTTAGAAGGTAGAATCCAGGAATATTAATAGTTGCTTAATTTGAATAGAATCTTCTTCATCCTCTTCTGTTAACTTCTGATTTTTTTTTTTTTAAGATTTATTTATCTGAGAGAGAGAGAGAGAGAGAGATGGCGAGAGAGTATGTGTGGAGAGGGATAGAGGGAGAGAATCTTCAAGCAGATCCCATGACCCTGGGATCATGACCCGAGCCAAAATCAAGAGTCAGATGCTCAACCAACTGAGCCACCCGGGCACCCCAACATCTGATTTTTTAATAATGAACATACATTGCATATATATTCCGCGGCATATTTGAAAACCATATCAAGGTACAGAAGTTGTACTAATTAAAAGCTGAAATGAAAAGTATTGATTTTTTTTTAAAGATTTTATTTATTTATTTGACATGGAGAGAGACAGTGAGAGAGGGATCACAAGCAGGGGGAGTGGGAGAGGGAGAAGCAGGCTTCCCGCGGAGGAGGGAGCCCGATGCGGGGCTCGATCCCAGGACCCTGGGATCACGACCCGAGCCAAAGGCAGAAGCTTAATGACTGAGCCACCCAGGCGCCCCGGAAAGTATTGATTATTGAGGAGAAAACAAACATAGGGGCTACAAGCTACAATTAATTACTTTTCCCTGTATCATGCAACAAATTAAGGGTATAAGGTGGGGGGACTTAATAACAGAGCAGCATTATTTGTGTATAACACCGAGTTATACGCAACTAATGAATTGTTGAACACTACATCAAAAACTAATGATGTACTATATGATGGCTAACTGAACATAATAAAAAAATAAAAATAAAACAAAAAATAAAGCAGCATTATTACTACGGAGCTGAAACAAGAAAACTGCATTTCTTTAATAGGTAACACTCCAGATTTCTGGAGGTATCTCCCCATGGATTTTTTTTTTTTTAATTTAACCTGGAATAACTGGAAAAAAAACTTGAAAATCACTGAATGGGTGTTATTAAATTCATGAGTTGAAGTTTATTGACTCTTAATTTACATAGAATTCTAAGAATTAGCTAATTCTAATAATTTGCAGCTAATGCTAAGAATTAGTTGATCTCTGTGTGTATGTTTAGGACAATTTTGCCAAGCAATGTGAATGGTGGTGCTTCAAAAAATATATTCTATTTCAGATAATTTGGGAAAAGGTCAGTTAGACAATTTTTTTTTAAGGTAACTTCTCCCAGTGTGGGGCTCGAACTCATTGACCCCAAGATCAAGAGTCGCATGCTGTACCGACTGAGCCGGCCAGGCGCCCCTCAACAATGTGATTGTTGTTTTTAACAATGTTTTTTTTACTTCAGGACTTCTTAGTCTTCACTGGATTTATATTCATTTTGCATCTTCAGGAGGGAATACGGAATGCAGTAGTAGTTCTCAAACTTACTTTAACCACTGATTTCCTTTTTTTCACTGAGTATGTATTAGCTTCTCCCAGAACTCATTTTGTAGACTAATATAGGAGATGCTGCCTTGGGAACTTTTTATGTTTTATTTTTTTGTTTATTTTTATTTATTTATTTTTAAGTAATCTTTACCCCCCAACACGGGGCTCGAACTCACAACCCTGAGATCAAGAGTTGCACGCTCTTCTGAATGAGCCAGCCAGGCACCCCATGCCTTGAACCTATTAAACTAGGAGTTAGAAGGGAGCAGGATGGTGCAGAGGACTGAGAAACACAAATGATAGCTGAAAGGCCAGTAACTTGGAAGAAGACACCCCCCTCCAAAAAAATCCCCTACAAAACTATACTCTTACAGGAAGGATAGTAGCACGTGACTTACAGGGACCTGTCTCAACTAGAATAAGCTAAATTATGTTCTCTTTATTGTACTTCTATAAGGAGTACTTACATAGTACATTTTAGAAAGGTGACCCCATGCAGGTGTTTCAAATACATAGGTATTTTTGAAAGTTATTATTTTTTAAAAAAACATTGGTTTACTTAATAACTTTATAGATTTAAAGACTAATTGTAAGAAGTAAAAACTCTCTGACATGCGAGTTAACATAAACTCTCTCTGAGTTAACCTATGACGTGCGAAACCCAAAAGATATACTCTGTCTGCCCTTTGTAGAAAAATGTCCACTTCTGTCCTGGATGATCAGTTGTAGGTAGTTGGATATGCAAATTAATTTTACCTTCTCCTTTTTGTTCTCTAGCACATACATACAAGTATTATGTGTATGTGTGTGCGTATACGTGTATATTCTAGAATATCGTAAAATGTCAAGTGTTTCAAATAACATTGTTAACCAAGAGTGGATAGGAACACCAGCCAGACTTGTTCATTATATTTACTGTGTCAAGAAAAAAGGCACTGGGTCATTGAGAAGATACTCTTATTCAGGCTATTACAAGAGGGAGAATGTTTATTAACAAGGAACGTCTTAAAGAAAAGGAAGGGCTTGGGTTGCATAGAAGCAGGTACGCGAAAGGGAAGGGCTTGGGTTGCATACGCAGGGAGTCATTGTGAGTCTAATGTGTTTTGTGACTTAGATCTAAGTCACGTGGGGAGAGTGGCTCTTTGCCTTCAGCCATTTACCGGACACGAGAGAGCGGGAGGGGTCTGTAGCCATTTCTGTTTTCTGGGAGCACAGTGCTCAGGGAAGGGTCAGCATTGTCAGTTGTCAACAAAATCAGTATTGTTAAATTCCTACTTGTATGTAGTTCTGGCACTGAAATGTGGTTGTTTGCTAAGGTTCTACCCAAGGCCACGTCTAGCTCTTCTGTGTTTTGTCTTGCATCGCTTCTCTTGCCTGTATCCCAATCAATACACTTTGTGATGACTCATTGCTTATTGAAAGAGATGGCAATCATGAAGACTGCTACTATGAATTAGAGCAAATATCCACACTTACTGTATTTTGAAAGGAAAGGGAGTGATTATGGAGCAGTATAGCTGGATTGGTTACATTATCAGTTTGCCGTTGATACATTACTCTGTGGGATATCGTTTTCCCATCTGTAAAATCTTCATAATAGGAATGATGGCCCTAGGCCTAATTTACTTTTTGAATCAATTACAGGTCACAGCACAGATCCCACTCAAGACATCAAGGCAGAATGTGACCCTCACACTTTGAGGGGAGATGAGTTCCTTTTAGAACATGTACAATTTGATAAATCTGTTTGAATGGCTTCAGTGATGACAGCCAACATCCGACTATGAACTAGGCACTCTTCTGCACATTTCTAAGTTTATTGAGCTGTGCTTCATGGACAGCATGCACCCGTGTAAGTGGCGATCCAGTGATGTGTAGGAAGGTTATAACCTTGTGCAGCCCCTACTACAGTTCAGCTGTAGAACATTCCCATCACCCCAGAAGTTCCTTTCCACCTGCTTGCAGCTGATCCCTGCCCCCACCGCCAGCCCCAGGCAGTTCCCATTGATGCTGCTGGTCAGGGGACCCTGCTTTGAGAACCACCGGTCTCCACACTCTCAAACATGTGAGAAATGTTTTGTGATGGGTCTATTGTGTATGCTCGGTGCCGGTTGTACTGTTTCTGACAAGCAAATATGGCTAATTCTGGAGGAAAGAGATGTTCCTTGTGAGACTAAATGATGAACACACCACCAAATCCCATCTGAACGGTGCTGTTTTTCAACTACCTTGAAGTGCCATAGTTGCTTATATTCTGTGTGTGTGTGTGTGTGTGTGTGTGTGTGTGCGCGCGCGCACATGCACGCATGTGTGCCTTATCCATCATTTGGTGACTTTAATTCGAACGAATTAACATCTCGTGACTCTAGTTCCACTTCTGCCTTTTAAAAAGCAGACAGCTATTCACAGCAGCAAGACGCAGACCCAAACTTTGTTCTTACGCCCCTAGTCACAGGCATAAATGTCAAGGGTAATTTACCCAAATAGAAGAAAAAATGAAGAAGAAAAGGAAAGAATAAAAAGGAAGTACTGACTCACTGCAGACAGCTGCAAAATGTTGCCCTTGGGATAGAGGTTAACTCAGTTTTGAAATAGTGGCCAAGGCTCACACTCTCACGAACTTTCTCTGAGCCCTCGAGAAAGCGCCTCCGTTTAATGTGAGACGCTTGGCAGAAGGTGCTGCCGGTTAGTGGCTGGCTCCCCAGGAGGCCCTGATTGAAAGCTCTTCATTTGTACAAGCTCATTTGCATTTGTCACGCTTTTATTTCAAGTCTTCTCTAAATGTAAATATTTTGATCTCTTCCTATCTTTTAAAATAAAAATATTTTAGTGAATGTGAGCCTAAGTGAAGGTGAATCCAGTAGCTTCTCATAGGCCCTGAAAGATAAAGTGTAACTGGTAGAGAACTCTGAAGAGTGATGCACAATCCTAATCCATAAAGAACCTGGCAGAGGTCAATTGGAGAAGTTCCGTTGGAATGCAGGGGAAGAATTACCGAGAAAAGGTTCATTTGTACCATTTGGAGGTGGTTCGATAGTTGTCTTACAGTTTCCTGCCCCTGAGTAACGGCTCAGATGGACTGTCCCTTTTCTAAACAGCAGAAGACAGAGGAATCGGCAGAAGGGTGTTTGCAGTCTCTCGCAGTTGAGTGCACAGATGAAGGGGCCCTAGGGCCAGGCCGCCTCAACTGCCCACGGGTGGGGGGCACTGTGGACATCTCAGACCCCAGACCTCAGGGATGTAAGTTGCTGACACTGGCGGCCAGTGCTTCGCCAGAAGAGGGGCACCAGAGTCCTTCTAGGCTTCCAGGTTTCCAGCACACCTTCTGAACGTGAGCCCCTCCCGAGCCTTTCTGAGGACATCTGAGCCCCACAGCAAGAGGAGGACCAGCCCACTGGAAGGGAGCTTGGTTCCGAAGGCGGGCGCCGGCCTTGATCAGGCTCTGCCCCCCAGCGATGCCACATGCCTGGTTTTCTCACACCCACAGCACAACTTGAGAAAACCCACTGGTGGTCACTTTCGGATCGATAGAACCAAACCAAAGAGTGAAGTGTTGATCATCCATACGCTTGGAAATTCCAAACTTCTTGGCATGTAGGTGTTGCTTGAATATTGCCCAGAATGTTAACATTCTACCATCTTTCAGGAAACGTGATGCGTTTTAGTCCAATGTTCGGTGACTGCTATTCTCTTTCTCTTCCTACCCCCCACTTGCTTGCCTTCAGCTTCTCTTCAATCTGGACTTTATTTTTCATTTTTTGAGAGAGATAGAGTGAGTGAGCATGTGTGTGCTTCAGGTTGGGTGGGGGGGCTGGTGGGTAGGGGCACAGGGAGAGGGAAAGAGAATCTCAAGCAGGTTCCATGCCCAGCATGGATCCCATCGTGGGGTTTGATCTCACCACCCTGAGATCCTGACCTAAGCTGAAATCAAGAGTCAGACGCTTAACCAGCTGAGCCACCCAGGCACCCCTTAAACATGGCCTTTAAAATGAGAGTCATAGGGGGTGTGGAGACTGCTTGAGATTCTCTCCCTTTCTCTCTCTGCCCCTCCCATCCCTGCTCACGCTTTCTCTGTTAAAAAAAAAAAATTAAAAAATGAGAATCATATCTGTGTCATTCACATGCAGAGAGCAATGGCAGATTTAAGAAAGCAAACATTTAATATTTTTGAAAGTAGAGGAGTGGATAACATGATGTGTCGCCTGTCCAGCACCTCATTCATTATTCTTCCAGAACATGGTCTCTTATAGGACTGCATTTACCTTTAACTTTCATATGACACGGATAGGTCATGGATGCTAATCTAAGCAACCTTGACTTTAGATTGGAAATTTCTTCAACACATTTCAACATTACAAATTTTTCTAACTTTATCTACTGTTGAACCCTTCTGCTTGGCCAGCCGGCTTCCTAATGATCCTCTTACAGCCTTGTTCTTTCCTACCTGTTCCACACCTTGACTCCTACCATCCTTATCCAGGAAAGCTCACTGTTCCCTCTACCTTTCTTCAGAATTATTTTACTCCAGGACTTCTCTCCAATCCTACCTTCATAAGTCCTCTGACTACCTTAGGCCCTCCCTCTGAAATTCTGTAGTATTTCATTTTCTCAACACACAGACTCAGAAATTTGCTATTTGGAGTATTTTCAGCTGGGGACAGTTTTGCCCCCCCTCCCCTCCAGGGGACACTGGCAATGACTGGAGACCTTTTTAGCTCTCACGACGGGGAGGGGGTGCTGTAACATCTAGTGACTAGAGGCCAGGGCTGCCGCATTGAGAAACCTGACCTTCCTGCTGGAGTCTACATGATGTAAGAGTCTTGGGTTCTTATAGGACTTGAAGAGGACATCCTGGATAGGCTCGAATATGTTCAGTGGTGGGGCTTACCACTTCACACGGCCACCTACTGTATTGTTGGAGAGCTCTGTTGGAAATTGTTTCCTCATGTTGGGTTGAACTCTGCCTTCCTGTATATGTCTTCTGTGGCTGGGCAATAAATCGGTTCCTTTCCTTACATGGAGGTGTTTATAGACAGCTCCCTTGTGAGTCCTTGCAGCTCTCCCACCCCTCACCGGTCTCTAGTTATGCCTGGGCCCACAGCTCACCTCTACAGGTGCGTGCTTCTCAGATGTCATGGTAAACTTCCGCATGGCAGACACCAAGTCTTACTCTTTTTGTTTCATAGCCCTGTAGCTAGTACAGTTAACTTAATCCTGTCGTAGAAAATGCAACTCTGAAATGACCAACCCCGTAGAGAGGCTGCTGCTGCAGGGCAGTGAGCGTCCATCGACTACAGACTACAATCCTAGCACAGTGTAGCGTCCCTGTCTTTTGTGTAGGGTATTTGTGGGATGCTTACCTTTAAGGTGGAGATGGGTTGTTTTTTAGTTTGTAAAGGCTGTGAGGAAAATATTTATTTATAAAGCAGGTAGGAGCTCAGTATTATTTGCAGTGTACTTGCTTCTCACGTATGACGACACAACTAAAGAAAATTCCTTGTACTGCTCTGCTGTCCAGTTTGTTGGGTTAATCTGGGAGATAGTGTCAGTGACCTGGAATTGTGCCAACTTCCAGTTAGCACTCTGGGTAGCCACTGGTGTCATTTTAAAAGTAATTACTGCAAGGAAAAAAAAAGTAATTACTGCAGATTTTCTCATCTATCCTGAACATAGCATATGTGTTTCTAATCCCATACATTACTGCTTTCTTCTAAAAGGAAAATTTTCGGGGCGCCTGGGTGGCTCAGTTGGTTAAGCGACTGCCTTCGGCTCAGGTCATGATCCTGGAGTCCCGGGATCGAGTCCCGCATCGGGCTCCCTGCTCGGCGGGGAGTCTGCTTCTCCCTCTGGCCCTCCCCCCTCTCATGCTCTCTGTATCTCATTCTCTCTCTCAAATAAATAAATAAAATCTTTAAAAAAATAAAATAAAATAAAATAAAAGGAAAATTTTCTTTAGGTTTTTGTCATTAAAAAAATTTAAACTTTATATAATTTGAGAGTTCTAGAAAAATTGTAAAAATAGTACAATTATGAATGTCCATATAATTTCACTGATTCCCCAAATTATCATTTTATTGTGGTGGGCTTTATTGTGTGTCATCCCCCACCACCATGATTATTTTCTCTAAACCATTTTAGTAAGTTGCTAACAACTTATCTCTGCGCACCCCCCCCCCCGATTTATTTATTTATTTTAGAGAGAGAGCCAGTGAGTTCTGGGAGGGGCAGAGGGAGAGGGAGAAAGAAACTCCAGCACCTGGGGCTTGATCTCAAGACCCAGAGATTATGACCTGAGCTGAAACCAAGAGTCAGATGCCCAACTGACTGAGCCACCCAGGGACCCCACTAACAACTTATCTTAAAGACAAGGCAGCATTTCCTTATTAACCACAGTGCAGAAAAGTAACATTGGTACAGTGCTACTGTCTAGTCTAAAAGCCTTTAAAGTTTTGCTAGTTTTCCTACTAACATCTTTTATAGCAAAAGAAAATATTTTTTTTCTGGTCCAGGCTCTAATTCAGAGTCACACATTGCATTTACTTTTCATGTTCTTTCATCTGCTTCAGTCTAGAACAGTTCCTTGGTCTTTGTCTTTTGTGACCTTTACGTTTTTTTTAAGACAGGCCTTTTATTTTGTCAAATTGGGTCTCAATTTAGGTTTGTCTGGTGTTTTCTCATAATTAGATTAAGTTATAAAATTTTTTTAAAGATTTTATTTATTCATTTGAAAGAGAGAACGCATGAGCAGAGGCAGAGGGAGAGGGAGAAGCAGGCTCCACACTGAGCAGGGAGCCCGACGCGGGGCTCGATCCCAGGACCCTGGGATCATGACCTGAGCCGAAGGCAGACGCTTAACCGACTGAGCCACCCAGGCGCCCCAAGTTATACATTTTTTTTGGCAGGAATACCACTGAACTGTTTTGTGTCCTCAGTATATTCTGTGGGGAGGCACATGTTTCTGTTTGTCCCATTACTGGTGACATTACTTTGATTGCTTCGTTAAGGTGGGGTTTCTCTGCCATTAAAGTTTCTTAAAGTTACTGTGTTTCAGGGGATCCTGGGTGGCTCGGTTGGTTAAGCGTCTGCCTTCGGCTCAGGACCCCTGATCTTGGGGTCTTAGGATCAATCCCAGCGTTGGGCTCCCTGCTCAGTGGGGAGTCTGCTTCTCCCTCTCTTTCTGCCCCTCCCCCCCATTCTCTCTCTCTGTCAGATAAATAAATCTTAAAAAAAATTACTGTGTTTCCTTTTTCTGTTTGTCTGGTAAAGGAAACAGACACTTAAACTGGTAATTTCAATACAGTATGGTAGGTAAGACAGATAGCCAGGCTGCTATGGGAGGGTGGAGGTCCCTGACTTGATGACACCTCAGCGGTGACTTAGGGAATGATTGTGAGTCAGCCAACCAAAGGAAAGTGGGGAGGGTATTCTAGAAGGATCCAATACCATGAACATAGCCATGGAGCCATGAAATGGCATAATATGTTTAGGAAACTGCAGTGGTTGGCAACTTGAGTTCTAAGATTGAGTTCTCTGATCATGGAATCCTAAGATAGAAATCTGAGTGTGCGAGGTCTCATGGGAAGCTGGGAGCAGAGGTCATGCTCTCTCTCAGGATTTGTGGGGTCTCTTTTGTCTCTGAATTCTAGTCTTCTCTCCCCTAATTAACAGAGCCAAAAGTGTAGCAGAAGAGTGGGGCACGAGAGGGAAAATCACGGTATTTGATAGTCACACAAGTTACATCATCAGGGGGTACAATTTATTTTATTGCACTGGAAATTGATTTCCTTCTCATAGAAGATAATTATCTTTGCAGAAAATTATGTCACTTTTTTCTCTCATTTTTTGAGTGTAAAAATTATTGAAAATAAAAAGGAAAAAAATTTGCAAAAAAAAAGTCAACCCAAATCTGGCTTTGCAATATATATCCAAGAAGCCTACTTTCTTTGGCTTGAGTATGAAGTTAAAATTGTGGAATGGTGAATGGGTGTAGCCTCTTATGCTCTTTGACACTCAGCCAGTTTAAAATTTTTATTTTAGTGGCAGCATGTTACTAACTTACCCAGGTATGAGGTAGCAGATACATACGGACTGGCCAGGACTTTTCCAGGCTCCTGTCAAGAAACCGCTGTAATTCTCTTAAGAGTCTTCAAATTAAATACATGTCAGGACATTTCCTTTGTTCTATCAGTGAGGCCATCTTTGCAAGGTGAACGTTAGTGATACTGTGAGCAAGAAAGGGGTTATGAACCTCTGTCTAAATTTTAATGATGTCTAGGCAAAAATACATTTTCAAAAGAATTCCTTGAGGTTTCTAAGACCCTGTAAATTTCTCCCTAAGAGTAATTGCCAGGTTTGAGGCTCACAGAATCTCATTCTTCAGCATTGGAAAGTTTCATAGTTATCTGCTTTTTGCGTCTTCTTGCTCGGGTAGAGACATGTAGAGCTTGGCCAGAATGATTATAAATTCTTTTCCTTTTTCATCCACAATATTGAGTATCTTGTAGGTACCAGACACTATGATCCCTACCTCATGGAGGTTATTACTGTCTGTTGGAGAAGACAGATGCGCATACAGATGCCAGCCACAAATCAGTTAGCATCATCCATACTTGTAACTAAAGAGCCTTAACGTGAATGCTTTACGACATCCATGTGGCCAACCATATTCTTTAACTGAGTTAAAATTCACATAACCTAAAATTTTTTTTTAAAGATTTTTTTTTATTTATTTGACGGGGAGAGAGAGACAGCGAGAGAGGGAACACAAGCAGGGGGAGTGGGAGAGGGAGAAGCAGGCTCTCCTCCGAGCAGGGAGCCCGATGCGGGGCTCGATCCCAGGACCCCGGGATCATGACCTGAGCCGAAGGCAGACGCTTAACGACTGAGCCACCCAGGTGCCCCTTACATAACCTAAAATTAACCATTAACTATTTTTAAATGTATTACGGCATTTAAAATGTACTAACGGCGGGGCGCCTGGGTGGCTCAGTTGGTTAAGTGTCTGCCTTCGGCTCAGGTCCTGATCTTGGGGTCCTGGGATCGAGCCCTGCATCGGGCTCCCTGCTCAGCAGGGAATCTGCTTTTCCCTCTCCCTCTGTCCCCTGCTTGTGCTCTCTCTCTCTCAAATTAATTAATTAATTAAAAAATGTACTAATGGCAATTATTACATTCACAGGGTTGTCACTGCTCTCTAGTTCCAAGACATTGTCGTCAGCCCATAGGGAAACTCTATTATAATTCTTAGCAGTCACTCCTCCTTTCCCTCCCCAGCCTGTGGCAGCCACTAGTCTACTTTCTGTATCTGGATTTTCCCATTCTAGATGTTTCATATAAATGGAATCCTAGAACATGTGACTTTTTGTGTTTGGCTTCCTTCACTTAGTGTGAGATTTTTGGGGGCCTCACCTGTTGTCGCAGGTATCTGTACTTCATTCCTTCTTATGGCTGAATAATATTCCACTACCAAGAGTATTCTTGAAGTATGTTTCAAAATGAACTCCTCCCCATTGAACTGTTTTGTTGGAGTGATATTTCTAGGATTGGAGCAGTTCCAAGAGTCAGCTCTGTTTTGTTAACAAATTTTTTTGTAGTAGAGAAAAATTTTGTATTCTGCCCTCCAACCTTGTCCATACCTTTTAACAAGGCATTGACTCAATTCTCTGGTTCTGAGAACTTGGCGGTGACAGCCGACAAGACTTGAATCAGCCTTGTGGGCAAAATCACTGCTGTCAGTTCATGCCGTCGTGGAAAAGCATGAGTTGGGGTGACAGGTGGAGGCTTTTCCACCTGTTACAGGTGAAAATCACAGGTGTGCAGTCTCTGCATAGAACAGTGTTTCCTTCCATTGCTCAGCATGGAACTGCTTCACCTTTTCTAAATACCAACAGTCTTTGCTGTTCCCAAAAGAGGCCTAGAAAATAAGTTTTGTTTTGTTTTCCTTTGTCAGCATCGTGTTCACATACTGGTAAAACTAGAGCTTATTGCCCTGGGAGATAGTTTTACTCCACTGGGGTGTTGGGCAGAGAGAAATGGCATATCAATCCATTCTGCAGGATATAAGATGTTAGTGAAATATTTGTAATTCCGATGTTGATGACTTTTAATGTTTGACAGAGAAAGTCTTCCCATTTTTTTCTTCTGGGCCAGGAGTCACTGTTTCTAGGCTATGTGGCTTCATCCCCACCTTTCTGGTACCGTTTTACCTCTTTTATTTGGCCCAGTAATAGGCAAGCCTGCAGGGTGCCTCAAGACAGACGTTTATGTTGGGATGAGTAATATTTTAGTCAAGTTAGTTTCAGCCTTTCATGTCATGCCTTCTCATGATAAAGAGCGTGGGTTGCCACTAAGACCAAAACTCATGTGAACTTTGACATACTTTCTGTTATAAACAAATCAAGTATATTTGACATTAAAAATAAAGCTTTTTCTTTCACAGATGACAGTTTTCAAAATGACACAGAAGAAGCCAAGAAAAACAATATTTTGTGTTTCTGGTTCATAGGATAATGAGACTTTTCTGGAGGTGCTAGTATTTAATTGTCCCCAACATAAGAGTCTCTAGAGTTTTGAAGGAATATTCAGTTAAATCATGCTTCTGCCATTCAGGGAGAATGAATAACAGATTTTTTTTTTTTAAGATAAGATGAACAATATTTGAATGCCATCGTCAAATCACTCCAGCTCTGAACTTAGTTGAAGTAAGAAATTTGGCAGGAATGTAGTCCCACTGTCCAGGAAAGGAGCTAAACAATTCTGGTTCAGCTTCTTTTCTCCTGGGACCATCTTCAGATTGAGGCGATTAGTTTTAAAATGAATGGAGTTTCCAGACTCTCCATGCTCCAAGAAGAGTGTAGAAAGGTTGAAAGTCACATAGGAGTCAAACTGGTTGAGTGTATAATTTCCTCTTGCAGATGCCAGACCAAAGGCAGTAGTGATCTAGTACTTATATTTGCTGTCATTTATTGAGACTAGAATTCTCCTTGGGATATATTATAATTTCTTTAATATTAAAGTTTCTTTTCAAGGGATTTGTACTTAATAAGTTTGTGTAATAACATATGCATTCCATTTGAAGTTACCTTGCCAGCATTTCTAGGACTTTTTAGCTTCCCCATAGTTTTTAATAAACCAAGAGATCAAATGAATACTCCCCCAGTTGCCAGATATTGGGTGGTTATGGCTGGTTTTGGCCCATCTGCTATCTGTAAACATTTAAAGAGAACCCCTCTCTACAAGACACTTTGAGCCCAGTGGTATTCTCCAACTTCAGAAGGTTACTTGTAGAACCAGAGAAGCCTTCAATCCATGTTAGCATGTTTCTTTCCCTAGTCTTACCCTTCAGATAACGTGTGTGATCTCATTCAGGGACAGCAACATTGGGGTCAAAGAACTAGTGAGAGAGTAACTGTTGACAGCAAACACTCCCAAAACTTAGCAAAACTGGAACGTTTTGAGTTAGCTAGAAGATTGTGGAAACTATTTTTAGGTACACATACCATAAAATATAATTATTGTGAAGAAGTTCATCTAAAGACTCTTATCCCACTTACATCTATGTAAATTCCAGCAATATGTTTAGACTACTCACAAAAATTTCGTGAGACATGAGACATAGCCATCATTCCAAGCTATTTTTCTTGCTGTCAAAATTTGCCAAGATAATAAACATATTTAGTAAGCCAAGGTAGAATAAAAGTATTATATTGAATATTGATAACTGAAGACATATTTTAATTAAACCAGCACACTTAAACTAGTTTTAATGTTGACTAGTTTCCCAGACCAAGTGAACCTAGAAAGCATTTGGGTTTGTTATATTTCTGAGAACTTTAGGAATACTTAATTTATAAGTGCTTAATTTTAAGCCAATTAATTTTAGAGCTCTTCACAAATTAATTTTGGCAATACCATCCAGAGGTAGAAAAATATGACACATTTCTAACGTACATATATAGACAAACATAAACCTACAGATGCGTATAGATCTTACAGTTTTCATTTTCAAATTTTAGCCACAAAACAGGTCTAATGCAAAACTTACCAATTCGTAAAAGAGCAGTTGGATCCAAATTGTGTTTCTGGCACATGGAATATATTAAGGTCTCCTGCTCAGATGGCTGAAGATTTTTCTAATCTTTCTGGAGAAGACATTTATGATTTTTCAGTAGCCTGTTTTCCAAATACCTTCCCTTTACCACCGCCTCTCTCCTTTCTCCCCTTCTGATGAGAATCATCTCCCTAAAGTTCCCATTTCAAAGAATGGCTCTTACATCCTAGAGAAGCTGGAGGTAGAAAATCTACATCACAAAGGTACTGAGAAAGTATCCAACTTTCCTTCAAGGAGTTTTGGGGTATTTCTGCCAATTATCAGAGGTCTAGAGTGATTACTATTCAAATTTTTCCTTTCTTTAAGTGTAAGACAATTCTGTTTCCAATGTCCTGATCTTTTATGGCACCTGGAAGTATTTTGGGGTGCATAGGGGAGGTTTGAATTGCTTCTGGAGCCACGTTTCTGGTTTTGTAGAGATTGCTAAGACAGCACAATTGTTTCTAATGCCCCAAAGAACTGGATTGCAGCCTGAATATCAAGGGACTGACCCGCTCATCCAATTAAATTATCTTCAGTTTGCTTCTTTATATCAGGGAGAAGACTTCCATTCCAGCTAGGATGGGAATGAAAAGATTTCTGTGTTCTAGAACTTCAGGGTTTAATGCATTATGTCTTTTAAAAGTCTATATAAAGTGTTTTAAACTGGACTTTGGATGCTCTCCTTCCTGAAAGCATAATTCAACATTGGATTTTATCAGCCCCTAAACATTGGTTTCCAGCTGATCATTTGGAGGAGGGCCTAGGAGAAATTTGGTCATCTGTTTCCTCTGTGAGGGGGAGTTGTGAATAGCCACTAATCTTTCTAACCCCTTTCTAAATTTGGTAGGATCTTCTGAAAGTGGAGGTCAAAGAGCTTTATAATTGAAAAAGTCTGTTGCTGTCCAAGGGACATGAATTCTTTGCATTGGGGGTGCAAGATACATTTGCAGAGAATATTGTATATGAAGGCCTGGAGCTGGCAGAGCCTGATTACAGAGCCGTGGAAAGTAGGAGGAGTTGTAAGAGACAGCAAAGCTCTTCGGCAAGCCACCTCAGATGCTTCTGCTAAATTCACTACCTGGCTCTTAGTAGTTACATGAGTGACCTGCATACCCTGGGCTTGGAGATCCGGCTATAGTGTTCTCTGTGAAACTTGTAAAGAGAGGGAAGTCAAACCGGCAGCTGGATGTTTATGGGATTTTCTAGGGAAGTTGGAGGAGTTTTAGGGTCTAAGGGAACTTGCTGAGGTGTTAGAGCTTCTCAGGTTTGAGACCAGGGCCCCAGAGATCTAGAAGATCTTCCAGAGGGTCGGGACATGGAGTTGGGGGTATAAGGGGTAAATAAGAGCATGGAGAAGGGGAATTTATGTTAGATGTGGATTCAAATTATTGTTCCTAGTCTAATTTCTGTTCTTCCATTTTTTTAAAGGGAGTCCCTAAGGCTAGCTGTTAAACTTCTTTGTGTTCTTTTAAAAATTTGATCTTTTCATAGGTACCAGTAAGACCATTGTTTAGGGTGATATTTATTTAAAAACATATAGAAGGGTGTCCAGTTCAAAGGATCCATCATCTGCCTGCCATTGGCAGGTAGAATCTTATTTTAATCTCAATAACGACTCACACCAGTAAGCCTTTCTTCCTGTGCTTAGAAGTTCATCCCTGTGTCTAAAAGCTTATAGTGAGTCAAGGATGTTGAATGGCAAAATATCATGGATTTCCCCCTTTTAAAATAAGGGGGCTTCCTTGTATTTTACCCAGTGTGGAAGCATTTGCAAAATAGATATGTGGGTTTATGTTTTTATAGATCTTTGTGAGTAGAAGATTTATAATACAAATTATTTCATGACTTCAGGGGAGTAGGATTGGAGGGGGGATTATTAGCTTGTTTTATATACCTCTTTATTGTAGGACTTGTACAAGCCTTTAACTATTGTTGACTCCATAAAGTACATCTTAAATTTTATAAGAACTTTCAAGGTTCACTCACAAACTCAGGCCCCAATTCTCC